>NC_134276.1:193573710-193877846 GCF_949628215.1 Phalacrocorax aristotelis
CTGACTTTTGTCCTTTTCCAGTTTGCTAAACACAGCTTCTTTAAGAACATGGTACTCGGCAGGTGGCTTAATTCCAACCAGTTTGCACATGAGCTCCTTCTGTATTAGGAGAAGAAAAAAAAGTTCCTGAAGGCCTGACATCTGTTCCCACTCCTTTTCAGTCAAAGTTTCGAGAACTCACTGCTCCACTACACTCAGTTAATCTCCAGGACGTCTGAGAAGACAGGTTATACATACAGGGGCACAGAGATAGTTTGAGATTTTTTAATCGCAACACATGAGAATAGGGGTCATCTTTTCCTACAACGCTTTGTACCCCACCACTTGGCTCCTTCCCCCTACTTTTTAATCTTATCCCTTCCTCTGGCAGTGAAGAAAGAACATAGAAACCTGCATAAACAAGGAACACTGGGAGGATGTTAGGGTGAAAGAGAAGCCACCTGGAGACAGCCAGGGAGTCAGGATCTTAAGGATATCTTTCAGCTGGTCTACAAATTGAGAATGTCCCTTTCAAAAGGAAGAAACAGACTGATGAGATGAATAAGGCTCTGGCAATCCTGGGAGTATTACTAAAAAGCTCTCTAAAGATTTTTGTGCATATCTGAAGGCCATTTTGTGCTTTCTAGTTGCTGATTATTGCTTGCTTCAATCACACCAAGACAGATCATGAACAGAGCTATGAACAAGATATGAAGCAAGCAGGAACTGCAGAGTCTGTTTAGAAGCTCAGGTTGGCCTGTCTCCTCTGCTTCCCAGGCAGAGCAGATAAAGGGTAAGTGCTAAGATGTAACAACGTTGTGTAACAATGTTGCTGAGACATGGTTTTCAGCGAGACCAGTGAGATTATAGTTATTTTCACAGATTACCTAACACTGTACACCTATTCAGTGAGGCTAGAAGGACTGTAAATTCTAGCCCACTTTGCAAAAAAAACTTGATGATATCAATGTGGATTCCTGACCCTGGGACCAGACTAACATCAAGGGTCTGCTGAAGAGGGGAACGCCACGATGAGGCTGAGGTGAGGGGCAGAACTAGGTGAAGACTTGGTAGTCACCCCTTGCTTAGCCCCACAGCCCCCACTGTGCAGACTCCAATAATATGCCTCTGCCACTCCCTGCGCTGCTTATCAGCTGCCAGAAAATTAAGCCTAAACTTATGTCAAGAGCCTAGACATTTCTAACAGAACACCCTCTGGGAAGTATTTAAACCGACTCAAGAAGCTGTCACCCACTCGCAGATAAACACTAATCACAAGCACAACTCGTGGATGAAGATTTAGTTGTGTTGCTCTTTTAAATTATAGAAGCGTGAACATTTTCGCTGAACCGTGAGGCCTTGCTTCCTCTTTCTCCCTGCATTTATCTACCCAAACAGCCCCTGTTCAGCTCCGAAAGCTGTAGCAGGATGTGCTGTGGCGATTAAGACTCTGGGTAGAAAGATACATGGGGACTAGGGGCTTCACACCAGCTACAAAATTGGAGAATGGGAGTAACCCAGTGGAGCCCCCTCTCAGCTGGCCTGAGACCCCTATCACCATTGACCCTGACGCAGACTACCGGACCACGGAATAGGTCAAATCCCCCTTTCCCTCATTTCATGGATCTTGCTCTACCAATTTCTGTCTTATTATGTATTGGGCTTACTATATGGGTTAAAGTAACTTGCTTAAGGACAGTGGAAAATACAATAAATTGTGGTATATGTTAATCGCCTGGCATATCAGTGAAGCACATTAACAAACAGAATCTGTCTCGCTGAGGATAACAATCTGGGAACAGAGCATGACAATCAACCCTAAAGTTGAAAGAGGACAAAAATAATCTCAAAAAAAATAAAAGGAATTCCCATGCAGCAGCCCCAAAACCCCTGAAGTTTGGGAAGATGAGCAGTGCGTATGTTAGTCAGAGACAAGCAAGGCTGGGCCTCTTCACTTTGTGCGTTCTTGCCTTTAAGAACACTCAGGACATTCTTAACTTGGCATTATCAGAAAAATACTGTGCTCTCCTCAGACCATCACACAGCATAAGCTTGCTATCTTTTTCCAGATTAATCCTGATAAAAGCACAAAGGAAGGAAACAGGAGACAGATCTGAACTTTGTTAATCTGAGTAATAAACAAAGTTACTCTCTCAGCAGTTTGCAAAATGGAAGAAAAATTTCTCACAAGACAAACAGACCAGACAGTAATAAGCTGTTTGTCAGTTCTGCTCTCTTACCAAAATACAAAATTCCTTGCTTTACCCACAGAGACAACCGAAACATTGTCAAATGTAACAGCAGCACATCATAGGAGTCATACCATGGCTGAGATTAAGATGAAGTGAGGCATCAGTAAGCAAGACAGAAAAGCAGCACAACAGAAGACAAAAAAATACACTTAATATACTCCTTTAGGCATGATCTCTTACTTCCTGATGCCCTAAAAAAATACTTTTACACTGAAGATCCTGGGCCAGTACCAATATGGACACTGCGAACTCACAGCACTGAGGGCTGGATTCTGACTAACAGAAAATTTAAGACAATTCATAAAATATTGTACAGGACCTCTGAGGGTCACCTAGCCCAACACTGTACTTGAAGCAGGAGTACCACCAGCACTCAAGTCAGCCATGGCTTTGTGTAGCTGAGTCCTGAAAGCCTCCAGTGTCAGAGACTCTGGAGCCTCTCAGGCAAACCTGTTCCAGCACTGTATTACATTCCTGCTGAAGAAAATCTTCCTAATTTCCAGGAACAAAAAGCAGAGAAGACCAGGATGCAATACAATGTTCCCATTGCCGAGCACATCCAAGCCTAACAATAAGAAAAATATTAATAAAACAGAGGAAATAAGGCAGAGTAATCAGAGTAACTCACCCAGGTTAGAGGTGGTGTGGTTGAGCTTAGCAAAGGATAAGGATCTGGGTTAATTAATCCTAGTTTTACAAAGCCTCCCATAGTTTTGGAGTATCCCTGAAATAAAAGAATAACATGGTTAAAATTAATAATCACTTGAAACTGAGATGAGTATTTCTCCTTGGTTTGAATGTAGTGGTGGGCACAGCCATGGTGGCTTTAAGCATTATTCCCATGGGAAGACAGCCACAGTAATGCGACGCCAGTGGGGTAACTGCTGCAGAGCGGTACCTTCCCCAGCCCCTCCCCATACTTTTTCAATACCTCTTTAATGACTTTTTCTGCTGCCAATACCTCCATGGCAAGCAGCATTGGTTCATGAGATCAGAGAGCTAAGCTGGCCAGCACCAGTTCAAACTCCAGCATGTCATTACAGATGGGGTTATATCAGCCAGCTGGCCCATAAGCAAACTAATGAATACAGAGAGCCCAATGCTGAACTCAGCTCAACCCAGTTTTATACCAGTGTGATTGCACAGACATCAGATAAAATGATTTTTATGTATCTTTCCTTCAGGAACATCAGACAGACAACTGGGACAGCAGTGGAATGGTATTTAAAAGGAAGTGCAAAGGCTGCAATAGGCTGCATGATAAAAGAAGTCTCAACTGGTTTCTGTTTATTTTTGTTTGTATCCCTTAACACTCCCACGTAGCTGCTGGATACCTGAAAACACTTACATGCAAGTGACTAGAAACACTGTAAAAAAGCAGAATGGTAGAAATAAAGCCACATCAGAGAGGGCTAATTATAATTAGGAGCCACCTCCACCAGCACTAGGTTACCAGCTCAGACGGACTTGCGGTGAGGTCCTTCTGCAACACCTCTTTTTAAACTGATTCCATTAGCTATCTGAATTTAATCTATAAAAGGCACTGGGAGGAGATGTTAGCCTCCACTCTGGATGGATTGCTTTCGTCTCTGCAACACAGCAGCGTGTGCAAAGTGCCAACATGAACTTGTGCCCTGCTCAGCACTATGTTTGGCATGTAGGCACCATGCAGGCAGGGGTGTGGCAAGCTCCTCCATGCAACCCCACCAACATCACACCAAGCCAAAGTGACGGACCTGCTTTGGGGGTTAAGAAAACAGCACTAACCACAGAAACATCGTTCTGGCAGCACCTGATAACAACTCTTCATGTCACCCTGACATTTTTGCTTTTCCTTGTGCTAACACTTATACAAAAAAATAATATTCTACCAGGCACCAAATGGAAGAGTAGCTGCTGTCATATTAAGAATTCATGACGAGATAGATGCCTTCCACATATTTTTAGCTTCTGAACAAGAGATTGTGTCTAGACTAACAAGAAGAGAGCTACTGCAATTTGTAACCCTTATTCCCCCACACTGGCCTTCCATCTTCTTTTGCTAAGCAAGCCTCTCTCCCACCCAGAAATAACAAAAAAATCCTGCTGTATTGCAACAGAGGAATTAAGAGGGAAAGGGCATTCGCACTCCTCAAGACATGTACAAAACAACAACTTAAACCTTGACA
Organism: Phalacrocorax aristotelis; assembly: GCF_949628215.1. Lineage (NCBI taxonomy): Eukaryota > Metazoa > Chordata > Aves > Suliformes > Phalacrocoracidae > Phalacrocorax > Phalacrocorax aristotelis. The sequence goes on from NC_134276.1 coordinate 193,578,110, forward strand.
TAAACCTTAAGTCAATAGACATATCACGACATCCATAAAAGCTTTTTCAAGCCTTCAGTATGGTTTTAGGTTTACTCCTTCTTAATGTATGTTAGCCCATAAAATAATTAGAAAAGAAATCTGAAAGAAAACTATATTATGTTTTGATTCTGCTTTGTGAACCTACCAAATGAAAGCAAAAGAGCCTACCAGTTAGAAGGAAAACACATTTATCTCTTAACATTTTACTGAACTGATCAAAATGTTAAAGTTGCTCAAATTCAAGTTTTCCAGTTACTTAATGAAAAACTTTCTCAGTTTTAATGGAAAACCATAATTTTCTGTAAGATTTTAACATTAGATTTTTCACAGGAATATATGCAAATTGTAAGTTCAAATTTTTATCAGCTTTAAGATACTTTCTTAAAAATACGTAACAGCAGCATACATCACACAAACCCACCAGATCTATTCGATTTTTTTAATATCTTCTGTTGATCTGATACCAAATACAGAGCCAGAGGAACAAAGAAACACAGACACAGACTATGCAAGCCAACTGACCAGCTACCTAAAATAAGTAAAATTATTTTTCTAGTTTGCAACAGACACCTGTTAAATAAACCAAGTAAAACTACATTAAAAGAATGAAAGTGCTTTCTGGTATCTCTCAACTGGGATAGTGGAGAGCTCATAAATAGCACGTACAGAGCTAAAAAAGGCTGGCTTTTAAATACATAGTTTTCTGGAAATGACAACATTCATCTCTTGAGGAAAACAATAATTAATAATAATAACAAACAACAACTTACTTTGTATCTTAAGGTGCCTCTCAACAAAGTGCGAGCTGTCTGAATACCATACGGCTCAGCATATTTTGTACTGTCTCTATTAGGAAAACCTTCAAGATTTAATCCTGGGAAAAAATCCATCGCAGTAACAGAATCAAGTAATGCTCCTCCAGCTGGAATATTGATAATCTAAATTTTGTGAAAGAACAGCAATATTATTTTGGTGCAGTGTTATTTGATTTATTTTACAACAGAAAAGATGAAGTATACTCAAGATAGGAACAATAAGCCTAGCTTTTCTAGTGCAAGCAAAGGCCCAACCTAAATAAAGCAGTTGCACAAGCCATTTAAGCATATTCTTTGATGGAGGAGCACGTACTATGTCAGCCCTCACTAATCAAAGGGCTAAAACAAACCACATACTTCTCGCACACACTGATAATTCCTGCTGCACTTATATTCTAGTGGCAGGTTCCCTTTCCACTTACGTTAGCGTAATTTTGGAGCACCTCCCCAAACTACACTAATGTGAAGGGAAAGTCTGCCCATAGGCTCCCTGTTTCTTGGTCTATTTTTTTAATTCTCTTTTTTTATGGGGGAGGAGAAGGCAAATGCAAAGGGAAGGATGGGGGGGTTGTTTTGGTTTGTTTTTTTTTTCTTAAGATTAAAATAGATCAGGTGATACCACACTGATACAAAACTGCTGCCCACATGTATCTTTACTTGCAGCTACAAAGCACAGAGAGAATGCACCGTTGAAGGAAAACTAAATAAGGTTGACTAGTTCTATTATCACTCACAACCAAAGCCTTGAACCCTGCTTCCTTCAAGGAGCTGGTGCACAGATCTGCTATGCAGCATCAATACAAACCCATTTTGTGACTTTTGAGCAAAGGGCCAAGGTTTCCTTCTAGAAGAAAGACTAAGCCAATGAAGTCTGCATCAATGCCAAAAGATCTTACTGTGTTTGTCAGGCAAAACACTAGTGTGGAAGAATCCTGCACAACAGTCAAAGACAGCTTTAGTGGCTGGATTTAGTGGCAAGGAGGAAAACCTTGCATAATTTATTTACAAGCTCACACAGCGCTCTCATAATGAATCAATCATATACATGATCTAATTTCTCCTAGCAATGGGTGAAACAGGTCAGAACTAAATAAGAAACATTTTCACATTCTCCAAGAGACCCCTTCATCTGAAACTTATAACTTAACTATGTGTTGTTGCTTTTTTTAATAATGATCCAACGTACAGTCCCTGAATTTCTCCTTTCTTACTGCAATAAGAACACTAGAGCACCAAAATGTCATGATAAAACATCTCAAAAGATTTCTCAGTTTTGCAGATCAGAAGGTTTAGATAATTAGCTAAACTTTACAGTGGTTATACAAGGCAGCCTCCTTGACATTTGAAGAGCCTCTGCTCAGTAACTACTCTGAGCAAGTGGGAGTCATCAAGCAGATAGGACTGGAAAGCAGAAATGCGATAATGGCTTGCAATAGCTTTGCACAAATCAGTTATGATATTTCCATAAATCAGATGCAGTGACATTTGCGAGGTTAAGTCTACTCCAATGACTCTTGCACAAACAGCAAAACAGAGCTTATATAAAACACATCAGAAAGCACTGTACACTTTCACAAACCCACTCAGTGGGTCATTGGTATTACAGATTGCACCAAAAGAAATCAAGAGCTCTGCTATACACTGTGCAAGTATAGAACGAAGCTGTTTGGTTTACAAACACGGCTAGAAAGAAAAGCAAGTAGAAAGATGCTCTCACCTTTGTTTCACAGAGCTGAAGACAGGGCAATTAAGCAACAAAAGCAACACAACAGGGATGGAAGCTGAACCCAGAACACCAACCTCAATCCAGTGCTTTAGTCATTAGAACATGCTTATTCTTTGCAATCAGTTTCCATACAGTATGTAAGAATTAAGCTGGCAGCAGCCAGGCACCATCACGCTCCAAACACAGAATTAAGTGAGGTATGCAACTTGCTTAGGCAACTGACTGTCACTGGTTTGGAAGTAAACACAGCACCTTTCAAATCCCAATTCCCCTCTTAGCCCAATACCACCTTCTTTGTCTGGCTTTAAATTGAAATGTTAGGATTACTTCACCTCTCCATTTTTTAAATACGTAGCAGACTGAACTGTATTCAGCAACACTCCTTGTGGGCTCCAGCTGAACTTGTATCTCAGAGGATTGTCAGAGTGCTCTGGAGCTGGTAGGCCACCGCAGAAAGAAGTGTAGGATACAACCTGTCAGATTCATCCACAGGAAAGAAACAATGAAGAGAAGACAGACCAGGATGCAAACAGTACAGAGCTACCCTGCAGAATGCCCATGAGTCCTTAAACTTTCTGTTGATGTTATCCTCCAAATGGGCCAAATCAGATGATCTACAGTGGACAGGGGAAACCAAAATATCACTGAGCAACAGTGTCAAGCTGTCACACTGCAGGCACTGCCCGTAAAGGAGAGAAAACCAAAACGTACACCGGGGCAAAGCCATCTCAGTTGATGGTCTCACCAATTGGATTAGTGGGCACCAAGTTCCAAGCATCAGAAAAAGCAAGATGTCCAGAGCCCGTTATGCATCAGTGACATGCCCCAAAAGTGGGTGGTGTTAAAGGAACGACTTGACTAATAAAATCTTGGCAGAACTATGCACTACCTGCTAACCTTACCGTAGCACCAACTTCTTTTGCCTTGTCAATACATTCCATCGCCAACATATGGTCAAGACCAGGATCCAACCCCATTTCACTGATAACTGTAATACCAGCAGCCTCTACACTAAAATAACAGAAATGCAGAGCTGTCAGAATATTCACTATTACTGGCCTTTTGCCTTCAGGAAATGTGTCCAAAGGCCCAGAGAACCTTCCCCAACACAGCAAATTCCAGGCTTTGTCTGAAGCTTGTGGAAAAAAACAGAAGCAGATGTCAAAACCTGAACAGTGACAACTGTACAAGAGTCATTCTAGCCTTGGTTTCTCTTACTTTGCTGCAACATCTAGGAGCCGGTGGAAGAAGAAACTCCTACCAGGTACTCCATACCCCACATTCTCCTGGATGGTGCTATAATGCAGGAAGGTAGTAATGCAGAGGACAGCACAGAGCTAGTCATAATTGCCCTAAACAGCTCCTGCAGGGGAGAGAGACTGAAAAGCTTACTTTCCCAAATTACAAGCATTTGGGTTTTCTTTTTTTCAAGTTGCCACACTCGCATAGAAGCTCACTTATCACCACAAACTGAGGTGATTTATTTTATTTTCAAAATCACTTTGTGTTTTGACAAATGAAAACTGTCTTCTTTTTTTTGAGTGAGACCGTGACATGACCTCTTGGCATCAAAGCAAGAAGGGGAGGAGAGACCCTTAAACCTCCCTCATTGTCCACAACACTGGTTCTCTACCTGTTTATCTTTCTTTGGTTTATCTTTTGTAGAGACACAGCAGGTACAATTCTCATCTCACTCACTTGAATTCACTTCAGAGTTTCCAGTACCATGACTGAGAGGGGCACCTAAATGAAGCTTCACGTCCAAAACAACTTCCAATCATATAATAAGTAGGACAACAGATACATTAGAATAGTTAGAACTGTCACCAATTTGAGACTACTATGGTGGCCCTGTCCAAAAGAACGTGGCATGAAGGAAGATATTACTGTAGATACAATAAGCCAAGAACAAGTTTTTATTAGGGGAATGGGGATGACAAACAAGCTTGCTGTCACTGATAGAACAGGACACAGCCCGGCTGCTCAGGTTGAATATCAGCCCAGCTCAAACATTCTAACAGGTTTGAGGGGAGAGGGGAAGGCACATTAAGATGGAATAAGATGGGGCATGCAGAAAAGTACGTTCCAGTGTTTAGAGCAGCAGCCTGACCAGACTGGGGCATGCACTCATTTCTCTGCTCTGCCACAGCCTCCACATGCAACTTTGGGGAAAGGTACTTAGTCCTCCCTCATAGAAAGGGAAGGAGAAAGAATGCAGAGAACAGCAATTCACAATAAGCGTTGCAGGTATAACAGACTGCAAAATATTCAGATAATGCACTAAAGAAGGAAGCAACACCAGGGAGATGCTATTCTCATACCTACCTCTCCTCGAGTTCTTTCATAGCTGGTGTTAAGTAGCTGGCTGTTACCAAGTTCACTTTGTGTTCAATACACTTCTTAGCAACCAAAGGATGTGCTGAATAAGGCAGCAAACTACAAATGAAGGAGAATTATGCAAACATCAAAATCCAACCAGTTACTTATGCTGTCACTGGAAAGACACTCACAGATGATTTTGTGAGCTAAAAAGAGCTCAAGTAATGCAACAGCCATACCTGCCTTCCCCTGAGCAGTTTCATACCTACAGAAGTGAAATGCTACCCCATCAGAGGAGCACTGTTGTATGCACTCAGAACAGGGTGCAGGACAATGGGGAGTCATTCCTTAGACAGCATCTTTTGTCACTCTTCTCTTTGTAAAAAACAAACCACTGACCCCTTTTCAAGGCTACTTTCTAAACAGACATGCTGGAGGTTTAGAAGATGCAAAACTGTAAAACCACCCTTGAGAAAGCTTTCATTACAATGATCTTGCTGAAGTGCTTTGTGAAAAGTATGCTCTACATGGAAAGGAAACAACACTCATGACATCCGTGGCAAAAGGGATGGAATGGCAAGGACTACGAAGTCATTTCCTCCTGTCTCAATACCTGGAAAGAGGACATTCTTAATGGGATATTCAGGAGAAATGACCAAGATGTCAGAATTTTGCCTCCTCCTGTAAACATGCAAATTTGACCCCAGCAACACATACACTGGTGGTCACAGCTTGCCCCTCACACTAAGAAGGCTGTCCACGTAATTGGTGATGCAGCCAAAACACCTTTGAAGGTCCTGATGCCCTGCTATGTGAGAAGGCAGTGACCAGTTATAACTATTTACATACATAAATATCACCCCAGTTCTTGAGCATTAATAAAAAAGTTACCATGTCGATTTAGGTCAGTGATCAAAGAGAAAGAAGCAGCATGACTTAGGGTTGAGACTATCATGTTTTACAGAGAATTCTGACCTGATCACAAGGTTGTGTTTCTTCACCAGAGAGGACAGCTTTTCCTCATGCTTAATGACATCCATATGAACTGAAGTAACGTTGCTGTATTTTTTTGTCAGTTGTTCAAGCTGTTCCTTCATGACAGATGCTGTTGTAAAACACATCAACTGTTACCTAAAGATGAAGGTAAATCCAAAGCACTCCCACATATAATTGTGCTTTATACACACCTCCTTCTTCCCAAAGAGAAACAGTTGCATGGATGTTTTCCTTCACTAACAGTTGAAGAGAAATCAGGCATAAAGCACCTTACTTCCCCTCAAGTAGTCAATTTTATTATCAATTGCCAGTGTCAAGCCATAGCAGCTATAACTTAAGAACAAGAATCTACAAAAAATACCCTCAGAAGTAAACAACCACTCACTGCTAAATTGTGTAACAAGAACAGACTTATAACCAATTACCAACTTTGTGGGAATACTTAAAATTAACAGAAATTTTAACTGCAGTTTTCCTGTCAGCAGACTAGATCAACACAAATTATTTATGCAAAACCACAAGTCATCTCACTTGTTTTCCACCCTATGAAGAAGGACGCCTAGAACATGAGATAAAGGACCGTTAAACCTATCTTTGTGCAGTAGGACACCCCAGAACCCACTGGCTCACTTGCATCATGTGCACATGTCCTCCCAGCATGATTTCCTACAGCAGCACTGTCTACATTTGCCAAGTAACTGAGCACCCATGTGGTGGGAAAACAGATAAACTAAACAGAAAGAAGCACACATTCACACCTAAGTGTTTTTTAGAGAGAGGGGGAAAAGTCTGCTGAATGAATGCATCTCTTATGCAGAAACGTGTCACAAAAGTGTCATTAACAAAAACCCAACACTTACTAGAGGCTAGGCAGGGTTGCAATGCACCCCAAAAGCCCGTGTCTTTAACTCTGACCACTCATAAAAACCTGTAGCAAGGTATATTCAGGGTTTTAAAAAACATACATACTGGAGGTTTAGTCTTTCATATCTCAGGTGAACACCTGCCACTCTCTGATAAGTGTCAAAACATACTGAAAAAGACATTACAAAGTTTTCAAAGAACAAGTGACCAAACCACTGATGGAAGGACGGAGTGACCTCCACAGGTCCCTTCCAATCCCCACCATTCTGTGCGATTCTGTGATAAAAGCAGATTCTTTTGGAATCCTTAGAAATGCATTGTTATCTTGGATCTAGAAGCAGACTAATTGAAGAAAGTGTTTGAGGGTGGGGAAAGCAAATAACAGTCACACAAGAAGGGCGCTTGGATGTGTACATTTGGGCTAAAGAAAAGTTTTAGAGAAAGATCACAAGAAAGCAGCAAGAGCTGTAGCAAATACTTCTATTGACAGAAGGCGGCTCATCTGAACCGGAACGATATTCCTACCATATGAAGTCCGGAAAAATAAAGATGACCAGCAGAAAAATACAGTAACAGCTCTACTATGCCCAGCCCAAAGTACCACTATGCCATTCAGGCAGACCAGTGGGGTTTTTTGGAGCTAAAGTATTAGTGGAAATTAGGGGTAAGGAGTCAAAAGGATCAGACAAATCAAAAACAACAAAAACGAGAGAAGAGAACCAAAGTTACAGTAATGAGTAGGAACTCAATGACATCCCACATACACCACTATGAAACCAAGCAGCCATTTTTCTTTTCCTTATTTATTTGGTGGATAATCACACAATAGACTTGATCTTCATGTTTTGATTTGGGGGGGGAGATCACCCCCTGGGTCTACCAACCCATATTTAAATGAGTCATCCAGTGCTCTACTTGGCAGAACAAGGTATAGGAAAAAACTAGAATGCCAGAAACTCGCATGATGGTCCTATATGTATTAAATACTACTAGCATTCATGAGTTCATCAATTTGCTGGAGGAGCACTGCACAGCTAGAAGGGTAAGGGAAAAAATAAAAAATAATTGGCTATCCCAAAAAGTGCCTTTCCTTGCAGGTTTACAACCTCATGTGAAGCAGAATAATTAAATAGCATTGAAACAGGCAGAGGTTTTGTTCTTGCTTTGACTGTCACATGGAAATACAGAAAAGACATGCCTGGTGCTTCCCAATTTAGTGAAATACTGTGTTGCACTGACTCCTGAGGGAAGTATGCAACCAAGAAATTGTACACCCAATTTGGTTTAAAAGTAAACTGGTTTTGGACTAGCATCATCCTGTTGAAAAACAACCATTTTCCATTAGTGCGACAATTTACCTTGAGGCCTGAAGTGTCCCTATGCGGTATATATTTTCTCCTGGTTTTAAAAATAGTCACTTCTCTAACCTGGCCAAATAAATGTAGACATGAAGTATTCTATCAGTTTTTGATGGTAGCACCTATTTCTTGAAAAGCACAGACTACTTCACTGAAGAGCAAGAAGCTCAGTAGAAGTCCAGGAGAGGAAAAAGTCCCAAGAGGAAAATTTGTTTTTCTTTTTCAGGCTGTGCTTGGTTTAAGTGAGACAGGCAAAGCTTAACTAGTTTTAAGGTCTTTGTGAACACGTAGGTTCACCACAGCTAACTAACAGATTTAGCAAACAAACACATGCCCAGAAAAGCCTACCCCATCCTTCATTCCACGCAGCCATACATTCATAGATAAATCTGGTTAAAAAAGAAACCTTGCAAAACTCTCTTTCAGTACATATTAACAGAATTCCTATTCATAGCCAAGAATGGGTTAATAGCTTAAAACAAAACCAATTCACATCATTCACCATTTTTAACATAAGAAAGATAAAAACATTAAGCTTTTGCTTAGGGCAAATATGACTGAAAGGCCCAGATTCAATCTGACTAGTTTCAATATTTACCTATGGCTTAGTGCTACCAATCCCACATATGCTAATATTAATCACTAAAAGGAAGAAATCCAGGCTGTGCCTGCCTCCGCTTGTTCCTTCCTATTATCTTGCTCCTACTGCCATCAGCACTTACCACTATAAGGAAAGCAGAACTGAAAAGGAGATCCAGGTTAAAGCAAACAGTATTTGCCACATCTGACTGAAAGTGAATTGGTTTCCTGTCCCAGCTCACCAGGCTGCCAGCACAAGGATGGCAATGGGAGCACTGCCAGGAGAAAGAAGTGGGCAGTGAAGGCAGCAGGTGGAGCATGGGCTACCAGAGAATTAAAAGCATCTGTGCCTCTAACTTAGGGACATATTTGCTTATGGACTCTTCAAAGTCAATGGGAAATAAACATTGCAGAGGGTAATTCTCTGTACCCTATCAATCAGCTTGTGCTGAGAGAAAAGAGCTAGGCAAAATCATCTACAAATGCAAACACAAAAAAAATTCAGTACATGAAGGTTTCCCAATTAAGATTTTCATCATTTGGATTTAAAGTGGTGTAGCCTAACAGTAGGGAATTAACGTGGCACTGCCATGTGCATTTTATGCTTTCTTCATCTACCTGCCTGCTGTCAAATATTAGACAAGTAACATATTTGTGTCTCTTTCCTTCTAAGCTTTTTTGTGTGTGTGCTGGAGAAACTGCATGTTTTTAAGCTACCCAGGTAAGAGGCACCTCTTGTGTTTGCCCAGTGCTTGGCAAAACGGATCTTCCAGTTCACCTGGTTTCCCTTACTGCTACTGTATCGCAGGGGCTAGATGTAGCTTCCGTACTGATGAGAGGATGGACAACGCGCATTGCTGTAATCCTAATAACAAGGGTGCGGCTTCCTTAGAGTTCCCCTCTTCTCCCCAATTAATCTTTTCCCAAGGGTTAAAAGTACTAGGTTATCACCATAAAGGGTAGCAAAAGCACTGAGTATGAAAGTAGCATGAGGGGGGGAAAAGAAACCAAACCAAAGCAACAACAGCAAAAATCAACAGAAATACAATGGTAAGTTTTAAAGAAAACCCCCTCCCAGCAAAGTATCTTTCAGGCAACGCAGCCTGGTTTTTATATCTGAAATCACAGAATCAGGGTAAAGCCACCATCAAGGGTACAGAAAGGTGGTTTTGAGATAGCCAGCCTGAAATATGCTCCAGATAAAACCAAAACAAGCAGGAATAAACAAGCAGGCATGTGGGGCTGGTGGGAAGGTCAGGGTCTGAAGGTTTACCACTGCAGTACTGATTATAACAACAGCAGAAGCTTCACTCACACAGATGTCTAGAAAAACAATTTCATCATCTTGTTGTGTGGGGCTGACAACACAGCCAAGCACCAACAAAAGTGACTGACTAGCTACAAAACCAATCCCAAGTCCAAAGCAGGTTAGAAGGAAAAATACTGCTAATTTCCCTACAGGTTACACATGCAATCAGTAACTTTGCATGTGGCTATGTCATTTTCAAATCAATTATATAAACTTAAAATGCTTAGAAAGCTACAAAATGCTTTTCTGCTGTGCATAATAGCAAATAGTTTCTTCATCTGTTCTGAGAACCAGATCAGTTTGTTACTTATCAGAAAGGTTCTACCATGCTAACAGGTTCAAATAAGACATAACTTTTCTATGAAAAACAAGCAAAGTCTTACATACCAACTGTGATGTCAACTCTGGAATCTCTAGTGAGATATTCAAGTACAGGGCCAGAAACATAGCCAGATCCGAGTAATAAAACCTTCTTCTTATTACCCATCTTCAGTGACTGAGCATATTCCCTAGGAGGTGTTACAGGCAAAAATTAAAAACCACACAGAAGGAAACTGTAAGCTGCTAAAGCTAACAGAATAAGTATGTTTTAGTAAGTCTACAAACCAAGAGCTCTATTCAGACCAAGAGTCAAGTTGCTGGCTATCTAACCCAAGACCGGGCAATCACTGTCTAGTATACTGCTTCCATTCTTCTGCAGCACAGCTTCTAGTTTCTTTCCTCTAATATGAACGTGACCAAATCCATCAACATCTCCACTGCTTCTCCAATTGCTACTGGTCGTTGAACAAATTTTTCCTCAGTTGTCATTATATTTTTCCCAATGGCCAAATTACCATAACCTGATCGTTTTGAGGACTGCCATGCTTTCTATGTCACGTTGGGCTGACAGAAAGGACTCCAGGCTCTGCCTTTCTCCCTTTACCTCACAGATAACTGTTAAAGTACAGAAAACCATGCTGGTGAAAGCATATTTTAGAGAAGTTGTACTAGGTTCATATTAGTCCATCATAAGAACATTATAGTTAATAGATGTCAAATAAAAGTTAATGCCCATTTAAGAAATCCTGTTTGCAGTCAAGAACTCAGATTTGAAAACCATCACCAAGTGTTTCAACCAAGCTTCTACTACTCTCCTAAATAAATTTAAATACCTCTCCTGTAGACTTTCAATGTAAGATGTATTCACATCAGATTTTGCATTTCTTTTTGGCAACCAGAATAACGTAATTCAGCAGTTGTTTAAATATGCTCTCATAAATATATAGATTATAGCAGGAAAACACACTTTGGATGTTTATAACTACTTTTCCTTTTAGCTTAAATTTGCAATAAGTTGTAAAATTAGGACTGTAAAACTGTTTGTCTGAAGTATCATCACTATGCAGATACAAATACATAGCAAATTTTAAAAAATTCTTAAAGCACTTTTTATTGTTGAAGAAAAGGAAGTTCATTGCCCTATTTTTAACATAATTAATGGAGATTGAGGCTTGGCTTTTCTTATCCCATATCCTGAAAAATATGTCAATAAATAGGTAGGACCTTCAAAGACACAGACTTAGGAGAAACTTCATAAGCGTATAAGCAAGTTCCTCAATTTCCCCTTTATCTACTGAGAGTTTACACAGGCATATACTGCATTGTGGATTATGCCACAGAAGGAATCCCAACCTCTAGCTGACAAGATCATGTCCACTTTGCTCTTAGCTACTGCCCTTAGAAGAGGACTAACCACATGTCTACTAAACACTGTTTGGTTCAGACCTTTTTAGGGCTCCATAAGTCATTTTTTTTGTTGTGTTTTTTTCAGTTCAAAAATGACCAGAGCAATACCTAAGAGCATAACAACAAGAGCAGTATTGCATGACCTAAAGCATGGCATGAAGGACCTGAGCACATTTGGGGGAACAAGGCCTCAAACAATAGTGTTGAAAAACGACCCTGAGTGAAGAGAGTTAAATCAATACCAAATACATCCATATCATCTGTCTGAAGCACATTCCAGCCTACTAACTGTGTCTGAGTATTTCTAAAGCTTGAATTACGCTCCAAAATTCCAGATGTTACATCCTCCCTTCGTCCACTTTCAGGCTTAATTCAAATTTTTTAAAAAGTCATTCTTTTCAATTCATTAAATCTGAATGGGATGTACTAATGTATCACTTCTTTAATCTATCTAAATTATTACTATAGATTACTGTACATTTTGACCTTCATACAAGTTGCATAGATTTCATTATTTAATCCATTCACAGAAAGCCTCCTAAGCCCATCATACCCTTTCATATGACAAACCCAAGGACCTTCCTCCTCCTCCTATTGATTCTAAAAGAACATCTTCCACTGCTACACCCTCACAGGCAAGGAAAGAGAAAATTCCTCTCCGCCTTTTACTTACAGGGAACAATAGTGGTACACAGGAGCTTGGAGCAACAGCGTTCACAAAGGGAAGACTTCCTACACGAAATAAAGCTGGATTTTGCAATCAAGCTTCTTATAATATTTATTATAAACTTTTCCAGTGTCTAGAATGAGGTCACACTTGGATCAAACATAGCATGTTTGCCCTAGGACAGGCACAAACATGAGCTCCTGAATGACCCATCAAGAGTGGGAACAGAATCTACCCAAACCCAGAAAAGAACATTTCAGATCATGCCTATTCTCTACATACAAGTTTAAATAATTCAGTTACATTAAGCTATGAACAAACAACAGTAATACTGAGATGTCCACATTGTTAATGGAATATGCCACTGCAGGGGTGGATGAGGAACCCGTAGCAGGTATGAAGCCAGTAAAGGTGAAAAGATGGAGGGAAGTTCTGTAAACCAAACTGCTCCTGCATTCTGATAGCACCCAAGACAGTTCAGCTCATATAGTCTGGCTACACTAAAGCCCGAAATGTTTATGTACCTCCAAACGGTATAAGAAACTAGTCTAAAAAGAGCCCTCAGAAACTAAACGAGAGACAGCATAATACTTTGCTAGAGTAATAACACAAGCCACGTAACTCCGACAGGCTCTAAACAAGAGCCCATCTCTAGCCAAACCATCACACTTTAAGCAGTAAAATCCCTGCTTTCATTTGCATTATCTACAAAGTTTGCGAAGTAAAGGAGCGTACTGTTAGCAGGTCTTGCTTTTCTGACAGCTAAGTGAGGAACATCGATGGACAACTGAACATCACATGCAACACACAGGTCTGCAGAAATATCAAAAATCTGCCCACAAAACCCCCCTCGGGATTCAAGTCTCCAGATTCTCAGGGTAGTTCACACAAGACCATGCAAGTGACTGTGGAGAAAGCAAAAAGACCAGACGCTGAGCAAGGAATAGGAAAATTTGTTACAGAGACATCCTCTTGAGGTGGTCTACCAAACAGCACAGAACTAAAATCAGTGTGAGCTGGAGTCTTTGAGAGGCAAAGAGCATGTTACTTTGGGTGGAAAACGCACCCATAGTTCGTCACGCACAAGTTCATAAACAGAACTCCCGAAGTTCCCAAAGGGAACTGGAGAAGTCTGGCATGCAAAAGTCAACACACTACACTTCTAGTGCATGCAGTGCCTGGGGTCAGACCAATTTCAACTTTTACATGATGAATAGCACAGCTGGCACTGACCATGAACATGAAGCCAGAGGTACCCACTTAATGTCAAATTAACATTTTTCATAGGCAGATTATAGGTGTTTGTTAATAATAGGGAGCAAGGGGAAGGGAAAGGATACCCAGGTGATTTATACTTTTGTTAGCTTAACCCACTCAATGCTACTTCTTTCATGTTTCCACTGGCTGATAACTACTGAGACAGGGCACAGATGAAGTGGTAGCTACAGCTGTAGCTACGGGAGTGTAATGAAAAGTCTGAGAGTCTCACAGAGGCTCCTGAATACATCCAGCCACAGAACAATACCATACAGCACAGCACTTGAGCCATACTAGAGGAAACTAGATTCGAGGTATATTAGAGAGCCTTTTCCTTTCAGCCATTCCTTTCAAAGGACTGTATGTTATATCCATTTTAAAAGGGCAAGGAGTAACAGGATAATACTGGCATGTGGCTGTTTTCTGCCTGTGGTAAAACAATCTTCATAAGATAAGAAAGAGAAAAACAACCACTTCCTCAACTTCAGTATAAGTTACTAACAACACAGGTTAATGATTTAGGCAATGTGCGTGAAGAAAGAAGGAAATCATCAGGCTAGAAGACATTTAGGCACTGTGCAATATAGCAGTATTTCACCAAAACACAACAGTATATAAATGCAAAAAGGGAGGTAGAATAAAGACTTTTTTTTTAATCCTGAACCAAACAAACTTTAAGAACCTATACATTACCTGCTCTCCCTCAACTTCTGGATATATTCATACTTAGGTGTCAGTGAGCCATTGGATGCAATCACTGCCTAGAAATGCACAAAACAAATTTTGAGGTTTTATTTGTACCTGTACGTTTTAAAGCAGAGGAAGACAAGCAGAGTGCCAAACTGCAAAACTTACATCTCGAACAACAGATGAATAATTCTGTTTTTCAAGAGGTTCTGAGCCTTCTGATAACAGCTGTGGAGATAAGTTATTTAAAATCAGGTAATTTTATTTCCCATAATTTTTTTCAGAGTAAACATCAAGATTTTAAGCAATATTTAAATGCATGCAACAATACCAACATCTTGTAGCCTGGCCCTGATCAGCGTCCCTTGACTTTTATGAAAATAGAAGAATTCAAACAGCAGTCTGATTGTGACCGATCATTGAGTGTCCCAAGAAAATCAGATTTAGACATCTACTGCAGGGCCCAGGAGCAATGAACTACCTGCCAAAGCCTGTTTCCTGCCTACAGAAAGTGTTCTTGACAAATCCCTAAGAAGACTTAGAAAGCTTTTTTTTTTTTTTTGAAGTATGAAGTCAGTTATGTTCTACAGCAGAGTCCTTTTGAAGGTATACAGGAGACCAGAAAAGCAACAAACAAGCTGATCGAAGTCCGAGCCTTTTACCTTCTTTTTGGACACATAAGACCTTACCATCTCTTCAATATATGGGAGAAGCATATCACCAAAGTACTCTGTTGCTTCTATAGGAAGCTGTGCTGGCAGATTGTCAATGGAACACATCAGAATCCCAGAGCCTTCAACACTGAAAGAAAGAACATAGCTCTTCTGATCTATTTATCCTTGGTACCTTTCAGGTACCACCTTTCAGAAGTGTTTTAAAGCATCATTTTTCAATATAATGTTTCACTGTCCAAATTACAGAGGAAAGCAATAAAAATTAAAGGCTCTCCCACCTGTCATGAATAATATGCTGGTCAGCATCATACATACAAAATGGACTGTCAATTGTTGTACACTCCGTCATAAATTCTATAGATCCTCCAGTGTCTGCTGAAATATCACATATTGCCAGAAGTCTAAAGTGATTAAATAAAAAAGAGAAAGGAATAGAGCATTACCCAAATTACTAAGGAACATAGGCATAAGAGATCACAAGTGAACAGGAAATAAGAGAGATGTGCACAAGATCAGACTTTTAGCTTCATTCACGTTAACCAATTTAGAAGTCACCACAACACAATGACCTCCAGAAAAATCAAGAAATCTGGCCCTTCTGTACGCATAAGATTTCCACTCACATCAACAGGATCCATATTTCATGTGAAACTTCCCATAGACCAGGAGAGTCCATCCCTCCATCATTTTTCCCTGTACTCCATGTACTTCCAACACCTCCCATTCATTAACCATCTACCAATTCCCCCAAGCTGTCACTGGGCAGTCCTGTGCTAGAATAACTTCATCATTGTAAAGGGAAACCTAAAGAGGCTGCTGCCTCCTTTCAGTTCATGGACAGCTGGCACAGCTGGAGCATTCATTAGCCTAACCCACAACATCTGGCTCCACTCAAGGTTAATGCTTAAATTCTTCATTTGTCAAGTGAGAGAAAGAAAGGGGTCGGGGGTGGGCAGAAAAGAGACAAAGACCCACTTCCTCACCAGGATACACTGCCATATCCTTCCCAAACCCATCCCTGGGCCAGTCTCCCAGAGAATTACTACACAGGGCTATTAGAGAAAGGGTGGCTCCTACCCTTACTGAAAGGAGGCTCAACCTGGATTTGCACCCCACGTTCCATCCTTAAAGCTATTCAGAGCTGTGCAGCATTCCCACTACCTGCTGCAGAAATCAGAGGCGTTAAGGAACAGTTATTGGACTTGTACAAGCCAAATGACAGGGTAGGAAGGACTTAACCAACAAATTCTGCGTGGACCCAGAAAATTCCAGCAATAATGGTGTAGTAGGTACATTTCCCAGCTGTCATGCTGTTTGTATTTGGATTCTGCGCAAGGATCAATGGCAGAACTACCTTTGCAGAAAGACAGCCGATACCTGTCAATCATTTGTACTGCGATGTTTTCAAAAACTTCAAACTGAAAACAAGACTGCAAAGCACAGAAGAATGAAAGCAGAATCAATAGGGCACTTCACAACATGCAAGAGGAATGAGGTAAGAAACAGAATCATTATGTAGATACTTTGGTGAAATTGCCTAACATTATGGCTTAATCATGGAGGTGCAGAATTGTTATGAGTGAACTGAGGTGTCTTACTTGTGTGGTAACTCAGGACAGCCCTCCGTTGCACCAGCAGCAGATCTAATTGGCACCAGCAGCTTCTGAGCATCCTGTCGACTTAACAAGCGAGGGGTATGTTGTTCCCAGTATATGCCATTAATTAAACAAGTTGTGTAGGGTGCAATCTGCAGAGAAAGTTACAGATGCTTGATGTTCACATCTAGTACTTTAAGAAGCTCAAAGCACGTGATCTAGTGTTTTAAATGAATGCTCTCTCAATCAATGGATATGCAAAGGTGTAGTAACTACAAACACTGTGCGGAAAACCTTTCATAAAAGAACAGAGGAGATGCTCACATCAGTGTTAAAGCGAGAAGTGTAAAGTTCTGGGTGTTTATCGTAGTCTGCTGGATCATATAGTCCATCACGTTTCCTTACAAGATGATGGTGACGACTTAACACTGTCCCATAGACTTTTCTGAGGTCTGAGGTTAAAAAAAATAAACAAATTAGCTGTTATACTTGGACAAAAAGGGTTCCAGTGTTTTCAAACACTTTATTGTCACAGCATACCTCCAGATCTGGAAACTTCCTTTAACTCATGTGGTTCCACAAACTCACATGGGAGGGCATTGAACATTTCTTGAGCACCCTGTAGACCATGAAGTAGGATTCAGAATGAGCAGAGGCTACAAAGGTAGTGTAACACTGCTCTTTTGGTGTGTGAAAACAAATATAAAAATGCCACGCACAACTTGACAGTCCTGCCAGAGAACATCTTCAGAGATGTACAAACCTTCACACATACCCCTGCTTATCCAAAACAAAGCTGCCTGGGCTCTATGTACAAGGAATTTACATCACTCCCCATTACTGCAGTAAGCCTGACCCACAGTCCAACAACTGGTTTATACTCCTCATGTCAGAGCTGGGAGGCCTCAACTCAGCCACAATAGATGGTTTGCTGCCACTCGGAGGAGCAGTTTCTCTTTAGGGAAGACTCCTGAAGCCACTCCCTCACCAACCAGTCTGTTCTAAAGGCAAAGAACTTCAAGATGACCTTCCCAATATGCTGTGGTCATAGAACTCAGGCCTTTCAGACACACTATCCTTTTGTCCAGAAAGCACACATTTACACAGGCAGTGATTTCACTTTATAACTGGAGCCTATTTAACTGTGGCCAAAACCAGGGGTAAGCCTTTTCCCTGTGTCGTAGAAAACAGGTCTGAAGTCCAGCACTTGTAAGCCAAGTCATTGCTATAAAAACAGATGCAAAAACTCTGCCAGTATTAGAAAAAAAGTTCTTTCCCCCATACTTTAATGGGGTGATTCAACATACCTTGTGAGCCCAGAGTCAAAGGAGGGGAGAGAGGAAGACAAAAATCATGCAGGTGGGAAAGGAGAGAGTAGCAGTAGGACTTAACCCATTTCTTATGGTAAGAGGTTAGTGCAGTCAGCCTTGTCAGGCATGATCTCATCTCAAAGGCGTAAGTTTAGGATACTTAAAAATGCTTCCTGGCAAAGGAAAACCTGAAGTCCAAGCAAACAAAATGAACCCATCAACCCATTTAACCTGATATGTATCAAATGCCAAGAAGTTCTATTAAAAATGATATAGCATTTCATCTTGAAGACAGAATTCTTACCTTAGAAACATTACCAGTGCCTGTAAACACAAATGTTAAGGGCCCAACTGACTTTGGCATCAATCCCAGTGAAATTTCATACCCGGCATCCCGTACTGCCTGCACAGCCTGACTGCTATTCCTGTAGTTATGTGCCATCCCAATGTGCTGAAATCAAAGCCACAGAGCCATCAGGATATTTCCCATATTCAAATACAGATAATTAGCAGATGCTTGGAGGTCATTTTGCTAAAGAAAAATACATACACGTGTACTCTTACCATGAAGGGAGTGTGATGTCCCAGGGCTAAAAATCGTAATCCCAGTCCATGTAGAATATTGATCATTCCTATTGTTTAAAAAAAAAAAAAAAGGAAAAAAAAGAAAAAATCAGCCCAACAGTGTTAATTATAAATGTGCATAGTTAGAAACTGCAGACTGAATGAAGTCTAAAATCATTATATTTTTGCCCGTCTTTTATTATGAATACTTTACTTCTAAAGAAGGTCTACATAAAACCAGGAAAGGAGAAATTCAATAGCAGGCCATGACCTTAAACCTGCTCTTGGCCCACATTAGGTATTTCAGCACTATTTAATACTCAGATATCCTTTTATGAGATGCATCCACATCACCAGATTCCAAAAAAAGGAGATAATGAAGAGATTCTCCTGAAGAAACAGAGTTGAAGTTCAGTGGAAAGGAATGAGAACCATGCCTCACAAAAATCGGTGTAAATGGATAACAGAGTGACAAACAGATGTTCAAAGTCGCAGGACTGACAGCAGCCATCTCTTTCAAAAGCCTATTCAGCTGATCTCTCGATATTTAGTCTGCCTCAGATTAGTTGAACAGACAAATGGGACTTCAAGACAACATAAAGCAGTAGATTTGCCAGGAATCCACAGGACTATTTGACATGTAGTCTCATCAAAAATAGGGAGCACAAAGCAGAATGGAAAAAGCTTTTAAAAGCAAGAGTTAAAAATGCAGTTAAAATCTTATTGCAAGCCCCAACTTTCAGGAAACGTAGACAACCAGAAGTATTACAAGATGTTACTTGTTGCAAGCCTGCCTTTACTTTATGCACTATACCTGCTACACCAGCCCACTTTCCAAAGGCCACAACTCGCATTCCTTTATGATCAACCATTTTTTCATAGTCAAACAGTCGAATTTCCTGAAAATACATAGCAAACTGAGTATTAAAATTTTCAGCGAATGCAGTCAGTGGCACGTTGCTCTCCTAGGAAGTATCTTTTCATATGCTTTTGTCATCCTTCGTGACAGAGGCTGATGGTGTATATGAGGAAGGCAAATAATTTATAACAAGATTTAAGTATAAAAACAAAAACCTAAAGGTTGTATTGAATTCCTGGTTTAAAGAGTCTCTGTACTGCCCATGCTCACTTGGCACAGAGCTCCCCAATGTGCCACTCCAGCTGCTGCAGATCCATTCACATCCCCTGCCAAGAGGCTGCTCATTTCTGAGTGAACTGGCTGCCTCCCTCTGGAACGACCAATATGCACTCTAGCTTCATAACTTGCCAACAAGCCTTCATGCTCACACAGCATGAACCTACCTTGAGCATAACATGCTCGAAATTCAACTGCCTTACACACGGAAACAGAGTAGCATTGCTAGTATGAGATCCTCTGAGCAAGAAATACTCAGCTCCAGGAAAGGATACTGAAAACAGTCTTCATTAGCTATCTACAAATATGCATGCTGAAAGTAGCCATACTAGGCAGCAAGCTTTCAATCACACTTCAGCATTAAGTTCAGCTTCCACCCCATGCTAACAGCCAATTGTCTTCGCTATAACAAGATTTACCTGTCTTAGAATCTCATCCAAAAGGGGCATGTTTGCCTCTTGGGCTTTAATAGTGTGAGAGAAGAAGGCATAGTTCTTTTTAGGGATTAATTTGTCTTCTGGAGGTCTCTTCACACCTACTATCAGAGAAGCCTCGGAAATATCTTCTTGAATAATGCCACCTGCTTTGATGTAATCCTACGAAAGAGAAAAATCAAAGTAAATTTTTCTGGTTTTTTCCATATTCAGATCTCAGCACATAAGCAAATAGAACCAAGGACAAATTGATAACTCTATAAAGCAGAAAAAAAGTTACTGCTGTGATATGTCCATAAACCTCTTTATCAAAAGGGGTATCAAATATCGAACTGAATTTCCATGCTAACATCCTATTATACAAGGCCAAATCGTAACTATGTGCTAGTAAAACCCTTCATCTTAAATTCACAGACTACATAAAGGATATTTTACTACACTTAAAGTATCTAATAGTATTGCAATAATGAACAGTCTTTTGTCTGTTGAATATGTGTTGAGATACTTGGGAAAAAGTTTAGAGAAATCTGACAAATTAATCTGAAGACTGATGACGTGATTTTATAAAATTGTGTACGACTAAGTCCAAGCTGAAGAGCAGCTTCTAAAAGAATGATTCCCATATCGAAATTTATTTTTGTTCTCCCCTAACTCAAAAACATATTAAAATTCCAACTTTCAGTATCGTAGTTGTGTAGTGAATGTGATCTATGCTTTGGTGAAAACCAGCACTGTGCCTTAATTAAAGGGCGGTATGTGCAAGTGATCATTGATGCCCTACTTATGTTTCAATTTTCATCTGTTGGCTCAGATACCTTACAGCAGAGTATTACTGCTGCTATGAGAACTGTAAAAGCTCTCAGTCCTGAAGCTCACAGCAATAAAGAAAAAAAACCCCTCTCTCCTCATTTTACATGAGGAATGGGATTGAAGCAGGAATAGGATTCACCACATTTGTCCTTCCTCTTTTTTTTAAATATGCTTATCTTTTAGAGTGTTGCCTCCATACAAACAGAAGACAAAACCACCAACATTAAATGAATTCCCAAGATTCTACTTCAAGAACACCCAGAACTTCTTCAGAGACAGACGAAAGGGCAAGCAATCAATAAAAACAACTCCAAAAACCCACCAATGTGCTAACATTACATTAAAAGGCTAAACAAACTACTCCTTTTTCTCTCCATGAGGACACAATGACTCCCCTTTTAACAACAAAACTAATAATACATTTTCTTCTGTATATCCTTTGAATATTACTTTTCCCGAACTATGGTTTCGCTTATCTAACTCAAAACGGGACCTTACCTTTTCGTGGATGGCTCTCCGGTTTGACGGCTGTACCAAGACCTTGTATCCCATCTGCGTCAATTCCTTAACATGTTTTGGTGCTAGAGGTGCTCTTCTTTCCCATGCATTAACATCTTCTCTCCTGATTGCCAGCACAGACTTACGATGATGCCAACACTTAGCATGATGGAACGCGCACCTACCGTTTGTGTGACTAAAGGCTCGGAGCATGGTAAAGCCTGGTGGCAGCAAAGACAAAGTAGTAAAATAATACATGTATACGTATGCCTCAAACATTGTGCAAAAGTCCTGGTCTCCTTTAACATCTGCTGTAAAACACAAACCAGATACTTCATACTCCAGTTACACCCTGCTTTTGAGAGACATTAATTTACTTTCAGCGTACTTTGCAGTGTCTCAGTTTGGTGGAGTGTCCTTACAGAAACAAATTGTTTGTACTACTGTAAATGAAGTCTTTCAAAGTCTAATGTACCAAGTTTTTAATTACACTGCTTAAAAAGAATTCTGGAAATGTAAAGATACCAATTACATTCATTTGTCAGCATAAACATGCAAAGACCAAGCACTTACCAAAAGCTTGCACCGAGCACAGTAAAAAGCAACAAATCAGAGAAAGGAAGTAGAACACAGGCTATAATACAAGCAGTTGATTAAAAGAGAAAGCCCACTATGTAAGAACAATGCTAAGTATTTTTACATAACTAATTCTTACACAAGCTGAGAATGGAAGATAAGGACAAGACCTTAACTACTGCTTAGCAGTCAGCATATGTGTGGCCAGGAGCAACAGGTTTTCTTCCTAATCAAAATTTTATGCAAAGTGGAAAAGCTTTATTAGTGCAGATTCCCACTGTAGAGGATTATCCCTTTATTTTCTCTCTCCTCCTCTTCACTCCCAACAAAGCATACATGCCACTGCTTAGGTCTGCTGTGAATGGCAAGGGCTCTGCACAGGAGCCTAAGGACTTCCAATATTTAAGCAATTAAAAATTGTGGATCTCAGAGACAGAGGCTTCAAAGATGTGAACTTTGTTTCCAAAGCAATTTTAACTAATTACATGCACCTCTGTATCCGAATCACTTGGAAAATCCAGTTTGTCCCCATGCCTCAATCTTGTAAAATCTCTATAAGCCTAAAGCCTTAAGAGGTCCCATTTAACTCCAGGCTTGCTTAAACAGAAAAACTAGCACACAAGGGAAGGCATGAATGGAAGCACGCAGTCCTCTATGCTAGCTCCAGGCGTGGTCTTCCTACCATCGCTAGATTTGTACACCAACAGAAGTTACTGTACAGAAGTTGGAGTTACAACACTGCTCTTCAGCTGTTCCTCTCAAAACCAGAGGAAGACTTGTCACACGTCACTGTTACTGCACACTAAAATGTAGTGATGAGAGCAGTTCATACCAACGCACTGTACCTCATACCCAAGCCCGCAGTGAAGCAAATTTCACTCACACAGAGGAGTCCAACAAGACTGCTGCCCTGCACTTCCAGCATGTGAGGGGAAATCAGGGCAGTAAGCAAACACTCTGAGCGACCTCTGGCAGGCCAGAGGTTCATACGCATGCCTTCCCGTGTATGCTCAGGCTTAGCCACGGCGATACCGATATCCTCACGTAAAAGTGAAAGTAACTTTAGTATTCAAAGCCTGCAGAGCTGGCGAATCCTCTCTGGCCTCCCCAGCACGGCGGCTGAGCGAGGGAGCCCGACGGCACCGGCTCTTCATCGCCCGTGCTGCGAGGGCTGTTCCACACTACTTCCAGTTTCCCTGAGACTAAAATAGCACTGAGCTCTACAGGCAAAAATAAAATTTAAAAAAAAAAAACAAACCAGCAATGCATTTGATCACAGCACACACTTTGAACATGATCCTATTTCTAGAGTGAGATTAATACACTTGCACGGGCAACTTGTGCCTCCCCTTGAGACCCAGCTAAACTAAAGCGCCCGGCGCTGCCAGTGTGTTTCGCCCCCGTGAAGCTGCGGCCGTGGGTCCCACAGGGCCCCTCCAGCCTCCTGCCAGGAGGGACGGTGCGCAGGAAAAGCAGAAAACCCCGTCAAGAGGGGCAGGGAGGCGCAGGCAAGGGGAGGCAGGGGCAGGCAAGGGGAGGCAGGGGCAGGCAAGGGGAGGCACAGGCACCGGCCGCGGGAGGCCGTGGCAGAGCAGCCGCCAGGCCGCGCTCGCTGCCGGGGGAGCGCAGGGCCCCGCCGCCGGGTGCCGGAGCGGGGCGGCGGCCGCGCCGGACCTACCTGAGGGCGAGCGAGGCGGCGGGGGCGGTGCGGCCGCTCGGCCCGTCTCCCTCCGGCCTCCAGCGCTCCGCCGACGCCCAGGGCGACAGCCAACCGCGGGACGCCCTCCGGCTACGCCCTCCGGCTACACCCTCCGCTGCCCGCCAATGGGGAGGGGTCCTGCCGCGGCGTCACGGCGGAGGCCGGCCCGCCCGCTCACCGCCCCCGGTCCCTGGAAGGCCCGCCGCCCCCGCCATGTCGCCCAGCGGCGGCCTGGGGCGGGGGGGTGCGGGCGGCGCCGCGGCCTGCCGGGCCCCGGTACGCCGCGGGGATCCCCGCCGCCCCCACACGAGTCCCTGCTGGCTGCCCGCAGCGGCGCGGCCGCCCCCGAGGCAGTGCCACGGGCTCCGCCACCGCTGACCCGCCGCATCCCCATCCTCCCCGCGGCCCCCCGGTCCGACCGTGTTCCTGGAACGCATAGACTCAAACCACTCCCGTGCGTTCAGGCACGCCGCTCCTTTCAAGTGTCTTTAACGCAGTACGGGAGGCGGTAAAGCCACTTGGCCTGGCAAACAGAAATGACACACCATTTCTTGCGTTTGCTGCTGCCAAGTTTCAGCTGGAACTTAGGCCTTGAATTAGGTCCTTTATGATGGGCCTCAACTGCTAAATTGGCTTACCACAAATAGTAATGGGCTGTTGTAGCTAAAATCATGAAAATTACATGTAAGAAGCCAAAGGAAAGCTGGAGTCATGCACCAGGTTTGCGGGGTGAAGAAGAGCTTTCCTTTCGGAGGAAGGCCGGCTGTGGGAAGTGCACCTCCGCCTGTCTCCGCGGGCCAGCAGATGCAGTTGCTGTTACCGGTCTCTGTTAGCGGATGCGAGGACCTTGCTACAGAGTGCGAGAATGTGAGGCATCGTGCCTGCGCTCGGTGGAGCAGTGAGGACTAAAGGGTCTGAGGAGAACTGGTCCGCGTCCCGCTGTGCCGCAGTGAGATCTCGCTGTGAAGAGGGAGAAGTTGGAGCCACGGCGCAGGCTGCTCCACCTGTAACACTTGACCTCTTTTTAAGAGAGAGTTAAATTTTGATGGTACTGCCACTACACGGCTTTAGAGGTACCTTTTCATAGATTACTCTCTCCTTATAGTTTTCTGACTTTTCTTTAAAATCATAATATGACCCTGAGCTTTTCCCTCTCCTCCTCCTGCTGCTGGAGGCAGCATTCAACTGACAATAATAATCTGTGACTTCAGTTCCCTGGTTTAGAGGCAGATATTTTCCTAACTCAGGGCAGGATGTGAGAGCTGGAAAACAGCATCAAGGCTTGACCTGCACTTCAGGTTTGCTACTGTAATACAAGTTGTACAGGGAGGTGTGTGTTAGGGAGTAAGACCTGGAATGAATCAGCAGAGATTTTGAGAGTTTAAGGCCTCAGCAAAATGGACAGAATCAGTGGGGTTTATAGATACTGTGTGAGTACAAAGCCTTTCTCTCCACTCACTAACTCCCATACTTCCCTGCACAACCTCTGTGTCCAGAACCTTCTACAATCTGCCTTGTATTCCTGCAGGATCTTCATTCCCTTCTTTTCCTTGCTGGAGAAGAAAGTTACCTCATCCAGCTAACTGCTGGACCCTTTTTTCCCCTACCTCTCTGGTGTGTGAGGTCTAGAGCACACTCAGCCCTGCAGAAGCTCCTGCCCTTCTTCTGCTTTTCTTGGGAAGACATCCATTGCAGTAGGTAGGGGCTGTGTCTGTAGGTGGGAAAACGTGGCAAGGAAGGACTGTCTAGAAGGACTCGAAGAGCACTGGATTTGGGAATCCATCTGCCATGAGAACAAAGGCAGTAACTGCCCTTGGTTTCCAACCAAATAGAAGTAAATTAAAAAGCTGTAGTAACAACAACAATTCTAGATGAGAACACAGGTTGTCAAGATATTGTCTGTGAACATACCATGCAAGCTGCCCTCATCCCTTGGTCAGGGGCAGAGGAGGAAACCATACCTCTCAACCACAGTGAGCTTTCTGCTTGGCCCCAAAGACTTGAGGAAATATTGCTGTTGTACAAGGGCATTGTGTGTATGCCCTCATGTCTAATTTCCACTTTGTGGGCTTAATAAAGCACATATAGTTCTATAAGTTACACATGCAGAGTATAAATATATCCGCACCTTTTAGAAAATGTATTCTTTTTTCTGTTTTATTGATAAACTTTGCCGAAGCTGCTTCATTGGAGGCAGATTCAGTTGAAGTGCAGAAAGTGAATTATAGGAATTACGCCATTCTCTCGTTCTCATACTCAGTGATTCTAGACTATTTAAAGAACTGATTTTTCAGAGGGTTTTTTTCATTTTATGATGAAATGCAAATACGGACTTTGGCAAAAATGGAATTGTGGGTATGTGCAAAGTTGCTTGTTCTTATCCACAAAATTCAACTGAAATATGACCATTCTTGCAAAAGCGTGTAATTATTTGATGGCTGTAGAATTTAATTCAACCATGACACTGAAAAAGACACAATACTGATGGTCCCTCATCATTCTATGTGATTTCGTCATACTGATCACCTCAAATTGTAAACTAGTATAAAGTACACGGCTGAATCCATTGTTAGGGTCACGCATAGGCTGGCTTTGATTAAATTAATGTAAGTATTTTAGGAGCTGCTTGCTTTGTTGAATTAATTGAGAAACAAACCATGATTGATCTATTGTAGCAAGTAGACCTCACCAAATCTACTTGAAGGGGTCTTATTATTTTCTAAGTTTTCAGTTTTTGGGGAAGTTCTTTCTTTGAGTAAGATGTTGTCTTAGGACTGTCTACAATAGTTTAGTGCCTAATTATTTCTCAGTACTCTTCGAAGTTTTGCACATAGGAACCTGAACCCAGAGAAATGAACGACGAAACCTACAACATGCTCTGCCTTGCCCTGGCGTTCCCAGGCCTGAGCAGGGAACTCAGCCTTTGCACTACAGGGAAATGGATGGAGAGAGTTATTTACAGGAACTGAGTAGGAGCCACTCTGGCAACTCAGCAGAGCATGCCAGAAGGCACCGTGCCTGAACCTAACACTGCTTGGAAAGGAGCTGACTTCCCTTGCCAAGAGCTGTCAGCTGTGAACTCTCCCCAGGAGCTGGGCACCTTTGCCAAGCCAGATCTGCCTTG
Source organism: Phalacrocorax aristotelis (assembly GCF_949628215.1). NCBI lineage: Eukaryota > Metazoa > Chordata > Aves > Suliformes > Phalacrocoracidae > Phalacrocorax > Phalacrocorax aristotelis. The sequence goes on from NC_134276.1 coordinate 193,604,855, forward strand.
CCAATGGAAATGTTACGCGGATACCCTCCCTTGTCTCCCATACTCCAATTTGGCCACTAGCCAAATACTTAGAGCACTCTACTAGGAAGTTGAGGGCTGTTTTCAAAGTTGCAGTGTCGTTCAAAACATTGGCTTAAAAACATATGTCTGTAGCATAAGGACTAGAAAACTGGGATTTCTAAGGTGAGCCTTTCAGTTTTTTACGTTGGAAGAGACTATCTGTAAGTGACTACTTATAACTGAAGGGTCTTATATCTGAGTCACCGCTGAATGCCCTCGCTACTGTGACGGTAATGAAAACATTTTTACAAGTTTCCACTGCCCTTTGTGGGGGCATTGATATGATCTAGACACCTACTAGATCCTGTCGGTGAGAAGGGTAGGTTGATTCCTGATTTAAGAATGTTGCTTGGATCTCAGTAGGAATGAAGCTCCAGTCAGCTCAGCAGGAGCCAACATCTAAACATAGAACTGGATTTTAAAAAATCACTGGCTAAAACCATTTTTTAACACCAAACCATTTTACTTTCAAAACTTTTCTATTGAAAGAACTTTTTATTTTGAGATTCCTTCATGTATGTACGAAAGACACTTCACTTGTAGCTAAAAATCCATCTCACTTGGGGTCAAAGTATTCTTTGTATATTTGAAATTATTGGGGTTTGTACATTTTAGTTTACTACATCCTTTTAGGTTACATCCTTTTAGAATGTTCTTCTCAGGAAATGAAGTTCCAGGCTGGGCCAAAACAGTCAGCCAACCAATGATCCATCCATCTCTATCCACACAGATATACTTGGTGACTCTGGCTGTATTCAGCAGCAGAACTTTAAGTGCAAGCAGGAGGAGCAGAACAAGTAAGGACATGAATGAGATACTCTGCCAAAACGCCTATCGGAGACTTGATTTCTGCTACAGATTTGCCATCTCTCTGAAGGAAGATTCAGAACTATATCAGCACCATTTCAGTCTCTTCCTGCATCTAAAACAGACGACATAAACTGCACTCCAAAAGTGCCTATTGTGCTCCATAGAGAAAAAGGCAGCCTCAGTAACCAGTGTGGACTCACGCTGTGACAGTGCAAAGCCAGGTAAGATGAATCCCACCTGCACTGTACTGTGTTGCAGATAGAAAAGGCAGAATTGCTTAAAAAGAATAAAATTAATCTGGAATTCAGGTTTTACGAAACATGTTAATACAGAATCAGAGCTGTTTTCTCTAACAAATACCTCCTGGTTCAGGTGGACTGTGATTCCATCTGTCTGACAATCCCTAATTATAAGGTCTAATTCTTACTCAGCTGGAACGCTTTTTACTCAGCACTGTGGGGGGAGTGCTGACTTCCATTACGGTAACAATAAACTCGCAGAGCACCTAGAGAGAGGTGGACTTCATAGATTTTATTCTTAGAATATCAAGGATAAATCTTGAATCTGTTGAAGTCAATGAAAAACTCACACCAGCTTCTGCTGGGCTAGAATTTTTCCCTGGGTCTCAAATGAACAGGGGAATTGGCATCCTGAAGAGATTTTTGCAGACTGTGTATCTACCTGTCAAACTCTGTTTCTCATTTCATTCTGATTTTATACTGCAGAGATCAAGAAGTTCCAAGAAGCTTTCAGGCTTTCAGGCAGAATGACGCTATTGAAAAACATGACCTTTTATTCAAAAGCCACTACCTGCAGTGGCTGTTGACTGCCACTGTGAATGCTGACCTCGCAGCAGAGTACTAGACATCACTGAACAGCATAGTGTGTTGTGTTCTCTACAATCATGTAGAGAATATATTTACATTCCTACTGCCCAGTAGGAGAAATTGCCATCTCTCAGGGCTTACAGCACCCCCAGAGAAAGACCTTCGTCTTTTAGTAACACCTAAGACATAGGGTGTATATGTTCACATTTGTACACACTGGCATTCACAGCAGCGTCATCTATGTCTATGTTCACCGTAAAACTTGGTACTTCTGCATTTGCAGTGCACATTTAGATTGCTGCATCAAATTGAGATGCCCATTTATGTCATTCTCATAATTCCGAAGACCCCAGGTAAGTATTTTTAAATTGCTGTGCAAATAAACCTAAACGCAGAAAATTGCAGCCTGTGATATCAAATTAGTGAGTTGACTCATTAGAAGGCAAGTACTAGGGTCATTGCAAGAAACCGCAGCTGCTCAGCTAAAATAATCTGTCTGAAATATACTTCCATAAGAATCTTCACTGAGTCTATTAATTAAGACTTAGCGATGCTCACGATAGTAGGGCTTTCAAATCAATAACAATCTACCACTAAGTATGGATCCATAGTGTGAATAAAATCAAAACCGGGGCCTTCTTTTGAGAGAATCAGGGTTTAGTGCTTAAAGAGTCCATTAAAGCAATTATGCCATAGCTGCATTAAAAGTGCAACCTTGCTCCTGAGGCTCCTTCAGCAAATAATGGTTGTCCCTGCCTTAGCTCCTCCAACAGTGGTTTGTCTCTGCAAGAAAGTGCTGACCTTCTTCTGAAAAAAATCACAACAAAAACCAACAGCTTTTTCCGTTCATTTAGCGCTTTCCATTTTCATACTGCTAATGTCTTTATCAATTTGGCAGTAGGAGAATGTGTATTACTCACATTTTAAAGCTGCAAAAACACACACAGAAGTTGTGGTTCGGCCCACGATTCACATTCAGATCAGTGTCAGAAGAGAAGTTCAGGACTTCTTGAGAAATGTTTTTTGCAAGAGTTCTTGATTCTTTACGGGCCTTTAAAATCAGAGATTTAAAAATTATTTAGAAACCCATGAAAATAGTGAGAAGTATGTAACATGTATAGTGACAGGTTCTAGACCAGCACAACTAAGTCTGCAGCCGACTGTGTAGCCACAACTACACACGCAGCCACGTAGTAAAACAGGACTAAGCTGGCTAATAAAAAAAAATAGCTACTTTTTTAATGAGAATGCTTTTCTCTCCAGCATAACTCAGCAGACTCAAACAACTGAAGGTGTGTGCAGGCATGGGAACAAAGTGGGGCAGGGATGGGAGGAGGGAAAGAAGATGTCTGCTTAAGCCACAACTGCTGATTTAAAAAAAAAAATGCATATTAGACTATTGCCTCAATATGCTGGGGTTCGGCTTCCATTGAGAAGCACATATTGGAGCAGGTCCTGAAGTACAGGGTCTAACCAAAATTTTACCTGAGAATAACAAGCAGCTGTCACAAACTAGGTCCCCCACGTGCCCCTGCATGTCATCAGGGTGACAGTATGCCCAAGGGCCAGTCTGCTTTCAAATGACATGTGGTTTCTGGGTGACATAATAAGGCAATTCTGGAACATCTTTGGAAAAGATTTATCAAAACATTCCTTTGAAGGCACTTCTGCTTTGACCCAACATGTGTGCGTACTGAAATGCAGGAATTACCCTTTAAAACTAGTTTTCAGTTTTGTTCAGCTATAAACTGGAATATGGTTAAATTAGAAGGGAAATTCTTACATCACCAGGAGCTATGGATAAAAATCAAGACATGATCTGATAAGTCTTCTGCATTCCTAATTTCTATGGTCCACTAAAAAAGTACAAACAAGGATGCAAATGGATGAAAGGAGGCATATCATTAATTACCATGCTTCCATTGTTTCCTTTTCTAGTAAGAAAAAATACTGAAGTGCAGAAAAAGTTTGTCTGTTTGATTATACATGTAAATAAAACCATTTCAATTGTCAGCCTCTGTGTAGTGAAGCTAGTATTGACCTCAGGGCTATAAAAATAACATGTACAAATTGCTTGGTAAAATATGTCCTTATGTAATAAATGGATCTCACTGTTTATGGTTCATCATGACAGCCCCCAAAATGTAAGGTTGTACCGTATATAAATGACTGGGTTTATTTTAGCTTGTCTATAATGTTATTGGAAAATGGAGGTGAGGATCCAGTTACCGCCAGATTTTCCTATATTCTGATCAAAATTCTTCTTTGAGCAGTTAAAATTGAACCTACAGAGATTACCCATTACATGTAATTGAGATTATCTTCAGCTCTTTAAGGGAAGAGGCCACTTGGAGATTTCCCCTCAGTTTTGGAGTTGCAGCTTCCCTGTAACACAAGAAGCCCAAGTGCATTTTGGCCTATACAAGGAAATTTCTTTATGTCTGTCTATGGTTTTTTAAAGTCAAAATCGATTCTCTAAATGTAACATGCAGTTTATTCATGCAAAAGCATGTAGCAAGCACAGGTGGGTTACAAATATCTGCATCTAATTAAACTTTTTTCCCCCCAAGTTTTACTAGCCTCTGTGCAGGCACCTACTTGCATCTCTAGCAGAGAGACCAAATCTCTGATGATGATTCTCTTCTGGTGTTGTGGTTTAGCGGCAGCTCAGCCCCACACAGCCGCTCGCTCACTCCCCACCGGTAGATGAGGGAGAGAATCAGAAGGGTAACGCTCGTGGGTTGGGATAAGAACAGTTTAATAATTAAAATTAAAAGAAACAACAGTAGAAATGCAATGTAAAGGAGAAAAACGAGAGGCGCGAAGGGAGGGGAGAGGCGCGAAGGGAGGGGAGAGGCGCGAAGGGAGGGGAGAGGCGCGAAGGGAGGGGAGAGGCGCGAAGGGAGGGGAGAGGCGCGAAGGGAGGGGAGAGGCGCGAAGGGAGGGGAGAGGCGCGAAGGGAGGGGAGAGGCGCGAAGGGAGGGGAGAGGCGCGAAGGGAGGGGAGAGGCGCGAAGGGAGGGGAGAGGGGGAACGAACCGCCGGAACAAACCGCACGCGCCGCAGCCGCTCGCCGACCCGGCGCCGCGCCGCCCCCGCGCTGCCACTGCCCCCCCTCAATATATTGGTCATGGTGTCACGTGGTATGGAATGAACCTGCCATTGGCCAGTCGGGGTCAGCCGCCCCCACCATGGCCCTGCCCCTCCCAGCCCCCACCCCCGCCACGCGGCAGAGCGCGGGAAGCTGGAAAGGTAGCCGACCCCCACAGTGAGGAGAATTAACCCCTTCTCAGCCAAAACCAGCACATCTGGTCAAAATATCATCTCCAGCATCTGAAACCTGACCCTGTCTGCTGAAGAGGTAAATATCGATTTATGTCCTTTTGATCCTCAGCTCTGGCATTGTGAAGGAGGAATGAGAAAACAGACTTGCTATGCAGGTTGTGTGTTATTTGCCCTTTCACAATTAATAGCTCTATTATTAGTGCTTCTTTAAGAAGTGACATCTTTGCTGTCTTTCTTTCCTCTGAGGTCCCTAACAGCTCTGGTAACTCTGTATAGTCTGGTAGAATCAAACTACTATGAGGAAGATCGGATAATCCTAAAAGTAATAAAGTATCGTCCTCATTCCTACCTCTCCCTTCTGTTTATGAGAAGAACAAAATGAGTGAAGGAAGTGCAGAGAGTTTTAACCCCTCTGTCTTGGGCAGAGCATAATTGCAATGCTTTTACTGGAATCACCCTCGTGATAGAATGATAGAGGACAAAACTCCAGCGTCGTTATAACTACTTTACTCTTCTCTACTGGCTCAAAGTTGTTAAAGATTTTGGGATCTTTTCAGCATAAGCCACATGCTTTTTCTATGACTGGGTGAAATACATTCATGTATGCCATGGTAATTTGTACATCCCTTCTGAGACAGTCAGAGGAGCTAGCTAGAACTTCTTTGAATCCACTAGATGAAACCAGGAATTCAGAAAGTCCTTCATAAAAGTGGAATACAGCTTGAAGCCTGCCTGCAAGTCCATCTTTGCACCTTTGTAAGATCAGACATAAAAAGATGCATGCATTTTGCCCACTTGCAAGTCTGTCAGTGTCTCATCTGTTCTAGCAGTGGCAACTCTGGTAGCCCTGCACCTATAGGTAGGCAGAATGTTGCAGCCCCACCTTTCCTCAGCACCACCACCCTCACAGAAAGTGTCAGAGAGACCCCGTGTGTCATTGCCCTGTGCAACAAGATGTATTGCAGCTAGTTCACCTTTGTTGAGTTCTGCGAATCAGCCAATTCACTTGCCCTCTTTCTGTTGTTATATCTATAAAATTAAAGCCTCACCCAGACAAGTAGACAACGAAACTGCCCAGTCCAGCATGACCAAAATTGCTTTCTCTAGCGTCAGTGCTTCTGCTCTTAAAAAAAGCTAGTGGATGGAGATTTGAGTCATATGCACATACTGGACTGGAAGGTGATCTTCAAGAAGCTGAGTATTTCTCTGCCCTTGACTTGTTCAAGAACGACATTTTCAGATTAGCAGAATGAAGGCCATCCAAACCATTTGCCTGGTATTTGCGTCACCAGATTATTTAGGGTACTCTCTCCATCTTTCCCCCATCACATACTTAGGACCATACTGCATTTTCATCTACCTTTTACCCCTTGGTCTTCATTTTCATTTCCTCGGTCTGTTCCAAACATCAAGCTGCTTCTCTTTCAGTTTCAGCCGCTTGGAATAGCTGACTCAAGTAAGAGGTTTTTTTTTGCCAGACTGGTGTTTAATTTAGGGCAAACTCTCAGAGATAAAGCCAGCTAATATGCTCCACCAGCTTACTACTACAGTGCCTTTCAATATCTTCCTCCTCTGATACTGCTGGCTAGTGTGGCCCCTGCCTACTACTTTTCGCCAACAAGCTTTGATCTGTCCTGATCTGGTGTGACTCCCTGCTTGCTCATCTCAATACAGCAGAACGATTGCTTGAATCTTGTTTAGACTTTTGGAGTCTAGCCTCTGTTTCTTTGCATGTCTACACAGACTGCATCTCATAATTTGTCTTTTCTGTGTGTCCTCTTTCTCCTGTCCAGAGAGATCCCCAACTGTCCTTGCTGGTTTGGGCAGTACTTCCTTTTCACAGAAACTCTTTTGTCTCAAGGCTGGTGTCCTCAGCCTACAGCAGCTGAACTGCAAGTTTCGTTTGAGATTGCACCCAGATACACACTCACACATGCACACACACTCCCTCTCAAGCTCACAGCTCAGGGGGCAGGCTTGGCTTTCTGGTTAATCTCTCCTCCATTATTCCCTAAAGGCTCTTTTTTCCCTGGTGAGATCTTATCCCTGGCATTGTTTTGTTTCCTCCTTGCTCTACCTTACAGTCTAATTTTGTTTATCAGAGCAGTATTTTCAAGCTGAGGTAGACATCCTCATAAATTAATAAATAAATTGTACTAATATCATCTTTCTTAACAATGTGAACTTTCCACCCCGAAATTTGTTAGCTGATGAAGCCTGGACTGAAATAATTTTTTTACCTTGTTCTTCACCAAAATACAAAGTGTTCTTACGTGATCGTTAACTGTAAACTGTGGTACATTAGGGTAAGAGCCTGAATAGTCTTGTAAGTGGGACAAAGCCTGCTCTGCCTTCCCATCCATGTAGCTATGGAGATTCCTTTCACTCCCCCAGCTGGAAGAGTGCAGTGCAGATGAAAGACAACTCTCCACAGAGGGAATATGAGGGCCACAAACAGGACCTAGACTAAAAAAAATCTAATGCCATGGAGACTTTCCCATCTTTTTAATTCCCCTATTTTGCTATGTGAATATTATGACCTGGCTCCTTTTCCCTTGCAGCCGATTCTACCTGCCCAGGAATCTGCCCCGGTGCCTGACACATAAAATGCTACTTTTGTGCTACCCTTTAAAAAATACTTTTGTACCCCATAAATACCTCATAAAAACATCACACCATTAACCAAGGTGATTTCCAATATTTAGATTTCAAATCTGATATATCTGAAAACACTATAGGAAAAATAATAGACCCACCACAGATGTGAACACATTTATATGCATGTACACACACACATCCAAACACATGCATGTATGCATACTTGTACTCTATGTCTTCAACTTCTTCAGGAAAGCATTTAAAATACATCCAGCACACACATTTGGAGAATAAAAGATGTATTGAAAACTAGTGTGCCACATAAATTGTTCAGTAAGAGGGAAAGGATTAAATGCTTCATCTTGTGTTTATGAAATCAAATCTTTGTGTCTCTGCTCTGTGCATCCCATATCATAAGATAATGAATAGTTCCATAGCAACAAAAGTCTACTGCTAAACCATTACCTTGATTTCAATTCTTGAACAGAAAGAACACAAAACCCAGAAATACCAGCCCTAAACTTGAGATAATAGCAATGATTTAAACAGGCTGCTTCAGAGTATCTCTTTAATCAGAAAATTAAAATGTTTGTCATTTTATCATTGAAAAGAAGGACGTTAGAATGAATCAGATAAGGCTGCTTTTGGGTTCACATATTAAATATTGTTTATGTGATTATGAAGTCTTCGAGCCACCTCAGCAATTTTTAGTGATCAGGGTATTGCTTTAACATTGATGTAGAATTCAAATTACTAATGGCTCTGACACAATTCAGCAAACACAAGAAAGGGTCCACCTATTAGGGAGATCAAGATGGAGAACAGCAGCATGTATTAACTGCCTTAAAAGCAAATGTCTTTGCTACTAAAAGAGGTTGTAATAAACGATCAAAATCAAGGCACAGGATGCAACTCTATTTGTTAGTGGCCAACAACAAACTAAGAAAAATTCTCGTGTTATTCAAAGTGATTATAGGACCATTTTTGTCTCTCAAATTTCAGAAACCAAACCACATTTCCAAAGAATTAAATAACAAACTCCCTGTTCCTTTTAACAAGGGTACACTTCCCTCTGTTGTGAGGTCTTACAGTTTATATGTTAGTTTCCATATGCATAAAAAACAACTACATGCTTTCCTCACAGCAATATCCCTGGACACTTCAAGAGGTAAGACATTGAAAGCGAAGATATATAATAAATACGTAGTTAAATATACTTCATATGAGATCCTTGAAGCATTTGGCCATGTCCTATCTGCTCTTTTTCCTAAAACATCCATATATGTATTATAGTTAGTCTTTCCTCCAGATACAACACTCGAAAATGCTTAAGTAAATTAGTATTTCAAGTACAGTCATACCATTCCCTTGAGATCCAAGGGGCCCAATTCTCAGTTATATTTATATCCTTTTAACCACTTTGCAATGTAGAGGGCTTCTAAAACCCTTCAAATGTGTATGAACAGCCCCTCTGAGAATAACCTTTGTCTAAGGACTTTCTTTTTCTGGTACAGCACTAGAATAGGGCTCCAGAGCATCCCTATTCCCAGAGCCCCGTACACGGAGACAGAGCAGGAGGTGGCACAAGAGCATGTCAGGAGCATATTTGGCATTTGGTGATCTAGAACTATGCTCTGGTTTCCAGGCCTCATGCAGAGTGCTTTATACGTTTGCAGCATCCTTAACAATCGCTGAGAAAAACAAACAAAAAAAACCCCACCAAAACCCAGGAGTCAAACCTTACAGTGGCAAAAGCATCAGTGACACTTTATTCACAAGTCGGACCCTTTCATTATGAGGGCATGAAAACATGGTGATGACACGCTAGAGTTTCTCATACCTTCCCAGCTATTTTCCAGAGCAGAGTATAATATAGCATTTTCGTCTAAATCTGACTGAATATTATAATGCTTTGGGAGAGTACTTTGCCAGAGATGCCAAACCATGGACATAATTTCTTTATAAATACATACATATGAGTGTATACATACAGTGCGTGCATGTGTGCATGTATATACAGAGAGACCATCTTCTGAATTTAATTAAAATAATACAATCTACGTATTTTGCTTTCCTAGAAGAAAATGCAATAGTTGACCATGGAATCATTTAGGTTGGAAAAGACCCTTAAGATCATCAAGTCCAACCATTACATATATATACATATATAAATACATTATACTCTATTTGTCATAACTGGTGGCCAGAGTGGTATCCCTGAATGTAACAGGAACAACCTCCTTTGGTGTAATAACAGTTCAGAATTTGAAAAATAAGAATATAGAAGCGACCAAAGTGAAGGGTTTTTCCAATGTTACGCTTAACAAAAGAGTTCAAAGATTTTGATCATTCAGTTCAAACTGAAGAATCTTGGTTCAGCAAAAATGAAATTTGTTCTTTCATTTTGAACAACTATTACCATTCCAAAATAAAATTACTTCAGTTTATAAATAAATGTTTTTAAAATTGTAAATATCTAAATGCTTTTAAACCATTGGGGATAGCCATGGAAAACTCAGTAAAAATAACACAATGTCCTGAGTTATTTAGTTTAATCTAGGTGTCTTGATATTGATATTGAAAAAGAAGCCTCCAGAGGGTGTGAAATGTATTTTTTAAGCGTCACAGGTCTCTGAAACCCGTGACTATTCTTTCTGTTGAGCTGAAGTTTATCCCATGCAATTCTGCCCTGACATAAAGCCAAGGGATTTGATTGGCATTCACCCAACAAGCAGCGGAGGCAGTGTCAAGCCTTGCCCATCACCAGGTGACATTACGCTCTGCCAGTTGCAGTATGAAGGTAGGGTACTTCCATAACTGAGGTGAAACACTAAGGGGCTTCTTGGACCGCTGCAAGGGGACTTGCCAGAGCAAGTTCCCTCCTGTCAGGTGATCCTGTATTAAAAAAAAAAGGGTTTGCCATGAGAAATTTAGAAATGCAAAGGAATGTGACTTTTAATCCCTGCACGTTAGAACAAATTCAACACGTAGCATTGACTGCTGGCTGGCTCTGCGGAAGAGCTCCCTCAGAGGGACCACTGTCCTCTGGAACGGGGGTCTGGCAATAGGCAACATTCCTGCCAGGTGCACACTGCCATGTTGACAGCAAAGAAATGACAAAACCAGAGAGGAGTTGTCTTTAACGACAGCCATAAATATGATTTGTCAAAAAAAAAAAAAAAATTATTCCATGTGTAAGAGGGAAGAATGTTAGTTTCTAAAACATGTGAACAGGTGGGACTTCTTACCAATTCTAGACCAGGATACAACGTGTATAATGGGGAAAACGTTTCCACTGCAACAGTTTAAAGTGCAGGTGTATGTAATGCGATCTACGCATTGGCACTTTGCCAGCTCTTCTCTGCAATACAGAATATTTCCACTTGATGGCACCAAATTTTATTTTTTTTAAACCTCAACTCAAAACAATTCTCTAACAAAAGAGATGCTGAATTCCGAGGAGATAGTCAGGAAAAAAACATGCTTTTTTCTGAGCACATTTCCTTTCTTAAAAATCTGCAGTTGTTTATAAAGAATACAGTGGATTTGTTTCAGTGGCTTTGTCTCTTCTATTTGACCATGACCATGTAGTCATTCAAACTGCCTATTTTTTTTTCCCACTGCTTAGAAACTCTCTCCTTTCAGTGAAGTAAAGGTTGTGTTATCATATTGTCATAAGAGTCGGCTCCTGAATGTGGATGAATCATGCATTTTTAAGATACATTTTGGTTCTAGCCCCATCCTTGAAACTCATAATGCATTTGCTTGTTTTAAAAAAGAAAGGCACCCCATGGGTCATAGCAAAATAACAGGTGATTTGTTAAGGGGTTAGTATCAATTTTGATTCTTACCCTCAATTACCCATTTCTTATTAGTAATAATTACTGACTAGTAATGCTCCAACAGCCTTAACTACTTTAAAAACAACTTTTAAACCTTGCTTGTATGTTCTAAAAGTGTAAATAAGCAAAACTGTAGTTTAGATAGTTGTCCTGTTCTTGGAGATTTCACAAGCTTTAGACAATGGTCAGCATCATGTACAGTGTAGCAGATAATAATAGATTATGTACTGGATAATATTAGATTACAGTAAATATCCATTTATTGTTTCTCATCTCCTCTTTCAGCAGTAAGCCGGGTAAAGCAGGGCCGAGTCCTGTGTCTGTGCAGTACCTGCATGGGGGAGGGAGGATGACTCGGTTCATGGCTAAGCCTCCCAGATACTACAGTGACACAAATGATGTACAGAACTGTATGTGGAGGTTTTACAACTGCAGACTAGCATTTTAGCCACGTGTAATGAGATCTGTCACGTTTCTGTCCACAAAACAGAGAATGCAGCGCAGCATTGGGGTTTGGAAGTGATAGAGTTAGAACTGTTGTGACTAAAACTTGTTTCACGGCATCAGAAGGATGAGGGGGGTAGTCCTGGACAGGGAGAGGATTGGGAAGCAGGGATAGATCATCCTGTGTATGTCCTCATCCAAAATTCAGGTACCAGTTAAGGGTTTTCAAGGCAAAGGGTACTACGAGAAGTCGTCTGCCACAGGATGTATTTTTACCTGGCCCTTGTAGGAGCAGACTCTGCAATCCATGTTTTGTGCAGACATTGTGCATATGTGCATTAGACAAGCTCTTAGGATGTGTTGTATTTATTGTGCAGGTGCAAATAAACTGCTTAGAATGTGCAAAGCAGGGCTGACGCTTCCCAGATGCGTCACGTTTGCTCTGTGTCCGTGACAGAGCTGCTCTGTGCAGGCACGTGCACCATCACTTCGATGTTCAGGTACACAGCATGATTAGAGCTACTGTCACTACCACGACCAGGCTGCTAGCTGTCTAAAAGTCTCACTCAACTTAAAGGAAGGAGGACTTCTTTGGAAAGGCCTAGGTAGAGGTTGTTTTCATCCATAAATCACCCTCCCCTTCTGCCACCTGCTGTCTTTTTCTGCTCTCGAGGTCCAAACTTCCCAGTTGAGTCATGAGTCATGAGTCCTCCTCTCCAGGACTCCTCTGATCTGGAGTTTTAAAGGATTGTCTAATGCAACCTGTTCACCTACCTCCAGTGCACAAGTCTATGATCAGACTGATTTCCTATCTTCTTCAGAAGTATCTTGCAACTCTACAAGGTTTCCCTCTCTTCTGTGAGGAAGTAAGCCACTTGCCCAGTCCTGGTTCTCACCAGGAAGATTTTCACACAATCATTAGCTCCATTTGAGACCTACTTTTTAGGTCAACCCCCTGTCTTGGAGGATGTGAATGTTTCAAGTAGCTGGGGTTCTTGTACCAGGAACAGAACTCAGTCACTGAGATCGGTGTTTCTCACAGGCTACCTTTCCTCCTTTCCACTTTAGAAGAACAAAATGGAAGAAAGCCCAGTCCTGCAAATATGTAAAGACAGCACTATTCATTGAAATTCTGTTATTGTTTTAAACAAGTCCTCTTTTATCATTTCTAATAACATCACTCATTGCAAGTAACTATAAAAAAAAAGCTTTTCATTTGACTTTACACTCTTCTGTCATTTCTTCCATGCACATTGCTGTCATTCAATTACTACATGACATTTATGCTGTTTCATTATCTGGTAGAAGCTGAAAAAAATCGTAAGGAAATCCAAGAGCTTGTGAAAAGAGAATCATCCTCCTTCTGGCTCTGGAAAATACAAAGAGCAATCATTACTAGTCAGAGCTTTATCAGAGATGAAAAATAGCAGCTGGGAGCAATATTTGTCTTTTCCTCACACAGAGGAAGAAAACTCCTGGCACCATAGTTTCTTCCCAAGCCACTTCAGCTATCTAGAGTCCAGCCCAAAGCTGCTTCTCTGGGAGCAGAGATCCTGCCAAGGCACATCAGCCCCAGCACACTCTACACTGCTGCCATTCTGCTGAACTATGGTGGGGTTTAATTAACAGATATACTTCCCCTAGGGCAGAGGTCTGACAGCCAAACTCATTTTTTGTGGGCAAGTTAATCTCACTTAAACCCTTAATTTTCCCTATTTAATAGAAGTTGGTCATGTGAGTCTTAACTCACAATTAAACCAGAAGTTACTAATGCCACAAAAAAAAAAAACCTCCTTTAATTACTCTTTCCCCTCCTATATTCCAACAACTAGTTTTGCCTGAGTAGTATGTAGTATCCTGACAACATACCCATGATTTAGTTCTCATATGTTAGCAAACATTTACTGCTGTTCTATACAAATTCTGCACCCCCTCATTTTTATTACTGAAAATTATTTTAAATTAGAAATAGAGTCATAGAGCAAAGATAAAATGTGCATGCCGATGCCAAAAAATTCTATACTTTTGCCTCTGTTTTTTTCTGTCACACGGGCTTTGTGTTTAATTATGGTTGATGTTATGAAGTTGTTAGAAAATTACTGTCTCTGTGCTTAGATTCTGTATGATTCTGGCTGTAAGATACTGCTTTGCTCACTTTCTGTTTAAGGATATTTCTGACATGGTTTCAGTAACCACAATCAAGCCTAGGTGCCACATGCTAGTCTAAGTTTTCCGAGACATGTGGTCCAGGCCATTTTGCATCCATATTAATTATAGTGGAAGAGCTAAAGCATGACCCAGGACCCTCACATGTTTTACCTTTCCCAGGTGGGAAGCCAGCTGACCCTCTCCGAGGCAGGTGTAGGCGTCCAACATGTGGGCAGTAGGGATAAGCTGGGACTTTGGGCTCCAGTAAGAGTTTAAGCCCTGAGGTAACACGACAGGCATGAGCCAGGGTACAAGAATACATATTGAAATTGCTGTTTATTCACAGGCTTTTCAGTGTATCCATCTACAGTTCTCCATCGCCACAAACAGTCTCACCAAGATGGTATAGTATCAGCAGAAAGAAATTAGCTGACCATGGCTGTTGTACAGACTAATGGCAGAAATGTGTTCTGCAAGGACTTCAGAAAGCAGAAGCTGCTGAAAGAGCTGGACTAAGAGGAAGGAGTTAATGGTGTTAATCGGTGCAGGATCTGAAGCAGCTAAGTGGTCTGCAATGCAGGAAACTGCTCATTTCCGAATGGTATTGGGCAAAAAGACAGAGATATCAGCAGAGCAAGGGTCTCAAGTGGCAAGCTCACTGAAGCAGAGCGGAAAAAAAAATCAGATAGGTTGTTTATGCCATTTAAGTCCTACTGTTTTGTCAAGAAAAAGACCCTTCATACAAAGAAGTGTTTTCTATGAGAGAAATCAGGAACCCACAGAGGCAGCTAGTGAGTGGGTAACCCAGTTATACCTATTAATACAAGATAGCTATTTCACCGATAAATGTGACATGATGTTCACAAGAGGATGACACTCAAAAGAAATACAAAGGAAATCACTAACAGAGCACAACGTCATATTAGAACAAATCATTAGAAAGCCAGAACAAGCTATTCAGAAGAGCAGAGAGAAATATTCACTAGCACCCGTGATAGGTGTACTGTAAACCAGAAAGGTAGTACCAGCAAATAATTACACACAAAATGCAGCACACATTCCAGCTTGGAAACAGAAGCGTGTAGCAAAGGCAAAGATGTTACAGGTTTTTAGCAGATGTGGATTATATCATGCAGGAAAGGAATGTGTATCATTAGGGAAGCTATGTACAGAGGGACACAAAGCTAAGCATTTTACATTAGCATCCCACACAGACAAAGAGAAGAAACAGGTCATGCAGGGCACACAGACGAAGAACATCTCCAAAAAAAGTAATGTAGCAGCAGTGAAACTATCTTCCTTTTGGCTACTATACAAAGTAGGAACTGCATTGTGGTAAAGCATACGCAAATATCTCAACAGGTCCAGAAAAAAAGGCAACATTTGAAATGGATGTTGAAGTGCTAATAAGCTGCATCTCTTGAGAAAGGTAGATAAAGCTTTGCCCATACCACGAGACTATTGTCTTTTGGAAAGTATGATTAACAGGATATACAATGCACAAGGCACAGAAGGAAGATACTAAGACCACCAGCAAAGGAAATGCATCAGTCTGGTTTTCCATGCAGGAGGACCTGCCTGCAAACCGAGCACATGAAGGCTGATAGGTTTGCTAAAAGTTCTACTGGTAAAGGACATCTCTCAGCTGAGGAAATCAAAAAAAACCAATTGAAAACAGAGGATATTGCTGTTATTAAGAAGAATAATTAGTCATGGCATTTCTGAATGCCATCTATTTTCTGAAGAATGCATAGTATGTGGGTGGAATTAGGTAACTGGTGCATGTGGCCATGTGCCTACCAGAAAGGCACAGGAGGGTGTTATTCAGCCAACTTAGCACTGGGTGCTTAGGTCTACAGGCATATACCCCAAGCTGATTATCACTACTCCTTCTATACTCAATGAAAATAATAAAAGAAGCACATCTAAAGCACAGTTAATGCAAACAGTTTTAGAGGAGATGGATCATGCTCTAGAAATGCTTTTTTCTCCCCAGTTACTCTAAGGGGAGTCTGGACAGGTAGATCATTGGTAGTCAATTAGACTGTGAACACCTTCTGTTAGGAAAGATTAATGTCAGACAAAGCACCAAAGAAAATGCTTTCCAATGTTTCTCTGTATCTGTTGGACAGAATTGCTGAAAAAATGCACGTATTTTGAAGCCTTGCTTGTAACACTTGTTTAGTTTGAGTGTTTCTAGGTCATCTTCCCTCACTGTGAGCAGTTTGACCCAGGACAATATGTTAAGTTAGGCTTATCACTTTTTATAGAATCAGCGACACTTAATACTGGAAAGTGGAGACATTGTGCCTATAGAAAAATATATTTAACAAC
This sequence comes from Phalacrocorax aristotelis, assembly GCF_949628215.1. Taxonomy (NCBI): domain Eukaryota; kingdom Metazoa; phylum Chordata; class Aves; order Suliformes; family Phalacrocoracidae; genus Phalacrocorax; species Phalacrocorax aristotelis. Next base: position 193,621,202 of record NC_134276.1, read on the forward strand.
CTCTAAATGCTGCGTCAGGCCTGTGCCACCACACCAGACAGCGCCAAAAACACGGTCCCACATCTGAGTGAACCATATGGTTGAAGAAGCCCTCACAACTTCTTAAAGCTTCTTAAAGTTTTCAGTTCAGCCCTCCTTTCAGCACTCCTCAGAAGATGAGGGAGCAGACTGCTGGCTTGGACATGTTCTATATGCCCAGAACAGGGTTGGTTTTTTTTCCTGTAGATGTGCAATCAATCCAGCCACTCCATGGAAACACCCCCTGAATTGCATAACCATAAGCATACACAATAACTGCCTTTGTGTTAGTAAATAAAACATGCACTGGAGTAGATTGCAGGCACTTAACCTAGTTGGCACAAAATCAACCTGTATCTATATTATTCAACTTTCTTACTCTCCAAAAATAGAGTGGCTGCATCCAACCTGCCCAGTGGGAATGGTCTCTGGCCAACACTAATCCCTTATTCATGCCTTGGAATTGTTTTGGCTGGCCTACACTAAACCATGCTAATGACTAACTAGTTTGATAGTATGGACAACTGAGTTTCAGTGCCCAAGAGGGTTCCCCAGCTCCATTTATTCAACTGTTTTGGAATTAGCCAATACCACCAGTCACATGATTGTGTGGCAGGATCTGTACAGAGTTTTCCTTTTGCTAAAGCAGTGTCTGTGTCTCCACCAAGGTGCTATTTATGAGCAGTTTCCATTCTGATGCTGCATTGAATAGGAGGACTTGATGCAAGCCAAGAGCTCCTGTGCAGGGGTCCCTGACAGAGCCAGGGATTCAGGCTGGGATGGTAAGACACAGGTACCCACTCTCACAGGAATTTGTAAATCCGCAGACACAAAATGCGTGTACAGTTACAGGTTTGAATAAGTATACATAAAGTATTTTTTCACTCTGCGTGTGTGTGTATGAGGGAGAGGGAGGGGTGGGGAGAAAGAATTAACTACTTATGCGAAGGGAAATTATGGGAAAAACAAGTTTCTAATCTTGGGTTTTCCCAGAAACCTTCCACTGAATTTCCACTGTTTGCTTTCAATTACCAGCCATAAAAACCAATTGCTTAAATCTCTGCCCTTCACAGCAAAGATTTAGTTCAATTGGATTTCACAGAGATGACAGGATCTGTCACTGACTTTAACAATGAAGATTTTCTCTAATGTCTGTTTTCACATGCCAAGTTTCTTTGTGCTTAGCTACAGTCTTAGACATGATCAGTGTAATTCCAGTGCAAAAGCCTAACTCAGACTGTTCCTTCAGTTCAGTGAGGGATCTGTTACGTATTACAGAGTTTTATAGCCAGAACAGGTGCTTTAGTCACCCACCTCTTCATCATCAGGAGCATGCTCCTCTTAATTAAAAGAGTATATCATTCAAGGATATCTTGTTATGACCCACTTTTGTCTTTAATATAGACAAATATAAAATGATGGCATTAGTGGTCAGATTGGGATTTAAATAAAAAAAATAACCAAAACACAGTTTTGAATTCCATCTGTCTTCCTTGACAACAGGTTCCTTCACTGGTGTGATGAATGTTTCAGGACAGAAGGAGCCAATAACAACATACCTTCTCAACTCAGATACTGAACCCTTGCATCTTTCCTTGTGGCAAAGACCAGGAAAATCTCCTGGCTTGGAAGAACAAAGAAACAAAGCAAAAGGACATGATACTCCCTCACAAGGATCCCATGAGAGCAGAGTCTTGACTCTGCCCACCAAAAAGCCCAGATACCAAGGAATCAACCCACAGAAAGCTCAAAGAAGACCTGAGCTAGGTCCCTCAGCCATCAAGTCACATTTGAAACCTACTCCCTTTTATTGGATAATAGCCTATACAATATATCGCAAGGAAATTAGCAATCCCTTTACAGTGCTATTAGTGTTAATAGCTAATGAGCTTTAAAAGCAACAGACAAGGGGTTTTTTTCTGATTGATTCATTTAAATTTAACCTTAATTTGTTTAGATCTCACTGAGAAGCTGCTACCTTATTGTGAGCTACAACTGTTGCAATTAGCAGCAGTATCCCACTGTGAGTATAAGGCTGGCTGCATGGTATACATCTGCAGCGGAATGACACTGCCCAGATATCTACTGAAGAGATCAGACTACTAACTCCAAAAATGCAGGATTATCTATAAATATTTATTTAGCAGCATTTTGAAATGGACTATAGCATGTTAACATTTTGTGGATGGAAAATATTGTGTGCCTTACTTATTACACCCACCATTGTTGATGCCCAAACATTTTTACTGATATAAACAGAATTGTTAGATTTTTGGGATACACCTCCATCTTCCTCTCTTTCTATCTTCAGGATGCTTATATCTAGATTTTTTTTGTCTTCGCAAAGCAATTAGATACCAAAGTGGATAGTATTTCAGCATGTTCATATTATCATCTTTCAAATACCCATATTTCACGCTGGTCCTACTGAAGTTGGTGGCAAAATCTAAGTTCTAAGAAGCTTCTAAGTTCTTAATAAAACTATTTTACCTTATTAAAAATTACACAGCACTTTTCATTATTAGATAAACCTTAAGAAGTGGATTAAAAATATATATATCTAAATTGTAAATATTTTCTGCTGCTCATACTGAAGAATTCTTTTTTACAGCAAAGCAGAATATTATGGTATGTCACCAGATTTTTAAAAACAGTAACAAAGTAAAACCCTTAAGGTACTTGAGGACATCCAGATCAATTCAGGTATGGTGTTCTGACAGCTAGGAAAGCCCCATGGTTATGGAAAGTTATTAGTTACAAACTGAGGTACCATAAACCATATTTTACTTTTTTAGATTTCTGATAATTGCCTGTCAAAAATAATAAAAAAAAAAGGCTTATCTGACCAATTGGACTCCAAGGAGAGAGGGTTTTTTCCATTCATTTTAATAGGATTTAAATTCTACTCTCAGTAAAAGAAAAAATAAAAACCAACACAAAAAAATCCCTCACTCGAACTCCAGAGACCCTCAGTGTGATCAGAGCAGCAAAATTTTATGTTAGTTCTTCAGTATCACAGCCTGCCAGGAGCCGCAGTGCTCAAGACCAAGGATCTTCAAACTGCAGTTCTTCATTGCAAATGGATCTCACACCCCACAAGTGCAGCTGCCACACTGAGGAGATGTCAAATGACGTACAGTGAGTTCATGCTGGGCATGGGCTGCTGGTTAATTCAGGTCCCCAGTGGGGGGAAGAGGCAAGAAAACAGGCATGTGTCTGCAGTCATTGCCACCAGCTTGTCTAGGTCTCAGCCTCACGTCTGATCCAGCCGCAGCTGTCTTGAGACCACCGTGAGGCCCCTCCTAGCGCTTCCTCTCCTCTTGGCTTCCCAGGTATAAGGTATGGGTATGATAGCTCTCAAACATTTGAAGAGGTTGATAGGTATCCAAGTGTCAAGAAGGTTGCCTGCACTTGTTGCAAATGTTTCACAGATAGAGCAAGAAGCGTTCCTTTTTATGTGACTTCATACAACCCAAAGTATTATATATGAGTGGGAAATAATGGAGAGGTTTGTATAGTCAGGTTTGCTTATGCTAGCCTTTGCTAGGTAAATGCATGCATTCTCCAGTTACATTACTTTCAAATACTATTTTTGTTGGAAAGGTACAGATATCCAAAAGAAATTCCCCTCCAAGGAAGAGCTTTTTTCCAAAGGCAAATACAAGACAGGTTTCCTGGTTATTCCGAATAGTTGCAAAGTTTTACCAATTCAGTAAATTCAAATTAATTTTGAGATATTTCTTAAAGAGATAGAAGTCTCCTGTGAGTTTAATTTTTCTTCACAGAAGACACCAGAGCCTTTCTGTTCCCTCAGCTGTATGAGCTACTAGAAACATCAACTGCTTTGACATTACCTGCAGCAGTTATAGCCAGTCATAGCCAGTCTGCCCAGGCACTTTGCTGGGCTATAAAGTCTTCGTGGTTAAACACAGACACAACCATGGGTTCCAGAGTCATTCCAGCCTGCACTGATGGGAGCCTGAGGTTTCTTAAAATCTACCAGGTGCAAATGAGTTACATTTGATAATGAAATCTAACAATTGTCAGATTTCAGATCATCCAGCATGAAAATTCCTCAGTCTACACAACACAAAATGGACCATACACAAATCCGAGGGGAAAGCAGAAAACAAGCAAGCCGCACAGTATCTTACATGAGAGCATTTTTATTTTCTTTAAACTGAGACACTGCGCAGCCAGGCATGCAAGACATGGAGCAGCCAGTGATTACAGCACGCAAGTGCCATGCAATAGCACTGGGATTTCATCCCTGCCTCCAAGGCTGTTTGAAAACAGGATGTGCACTCCAGGGGACCCAGCCAGAACAGCAGCTCTGTCCCCTCTGAAAGCCTGGCCCAGGAGGGCAGGGGAAGGAGTCCTTTCTGCTTACTATCCTGCTGGCCCCGTCAATGTTTTCATGTCAGATGCAAAACAAACTAAGAGGCTTGGAGAGTGCTTTCACTCAGCCTACTCCATGGCCTGAGGACTAGGATCGTCTCCTAGGATGCAGATGTTGGCACTGTGAGTCAGCCCAGCAAAGCAGGGAAGAGCTGCCCATCCTGCGGCTATGTGGATAAGCAACTTCACCACCAAATTATTATGCAAAAAGTGGTCACTGGCACCATTTGCTGGGGTTTCCTTGTGTTGTCCCAGAAGTCATAACAGAGAGGAGGGATGCTTCAGTAACTGGATTGCTTCAGGAGGCTGCTAGAACTGCAGACTATCTGCAGTGAAGGCAATACCTAACACAGGAGGGACTGAATCTCTTTTTCCTGCTGCTAGAGGTACCTATGTCTCTCCATTGATGGTGTAGAAAATACAGACATTTATGTTTGTTTGCTTCCTGTTAAGAAGCCCAGAATTTTGGTGTAAGTATTGCCCAAGGTAGACAGGCTGGTTTGATTCGTGCCTTCAACAAGATTGTTCTGAATTGAGCTTTGCTAATAAGAAAAAAAAATCCAGAAAAGAAATGATTCATAACCTAATTACTCCATGTGGTGTTTAGCAGCTACTTGATGAAAAAAAGGGAGGAGGAGGGAACTACATCTAAACCTTGGATAAACTGTGGAACACTTTGCAAGTTGGTGCTTCACACTCCTTAAGAAATGAAAAAAACCCAGGCTGAGAGTTCTATAAAGGAAGCAGCCGGCTGGTTCAAAGAGCACGGCCAGCAAAACTGGCTGGGAAAGCAAGAATGCTGGTTAGTGAATAATCTCATAATTCCAGAATTTATCTTCATCGTGCACCACAGCGAAACCAAGAACTTTCAAAAGCATTGCAACCCCACCCTGAGTAACCAACAGTCCTTTTCTGACACTCACAGAATGAAAACTTAATTCCCAGAATCTGGAATAGCAAACAGCCTGGGGACTGGGGAATGCTCCTGAGATGCCTGACATCCACACTTCAATGATTTCTATCTGCTTATGAGTTGCTTAAACAAAGTAAGATAATTTTTAATTAATGCACATTTAAATGTGGTTCTCTTGCAAAATATCGGTACTGAACACCTGCAGTTGGGCCAATCACATGCTGCAGATCTGAGACCTAAGTCCAATCTCCAACTCTCTCTGATCCTACGACTGTCATTTATGCAAAGAGAAGCAGTCCAAGGAAAGCAGGAAAGACCAATGTAGACACACTGACTCTACAGCATGGGGCAGACGCTACTGAAGTGCTTGGAAGCACATGAAGCAGAAGGGGCCTTTGAATGGGAGTGTGACCTCCTCAGGCAAGAACCTACCCAACTCAGCAGACTCTTCCTAACCCTTAAGGGGGTTTCTCTGATTTCAAGCAAATTCCTCCCAATACAACATGTTTTTATACTAATGTTTTATCAAAATCTACTTGTAAACTTCTACAGAGAGTTATAAATGCTGATTTGTCAAAGAAACTTCTACAAAAAGATTCAGGAAATAAAATCTTATAAGGTATCACCCTCTGTAATTAGTATAGAGACAGTTGTTAAGTGAAATATAGTAAATGCAACTCAGCTGTGATGTACTCCTTTGCTTGCGCAAATTGAAGTAGCTCTTTGCCCACTGTAACTTCCACTACACGCCAGTCTGCTGCGCAATGACATTCAGCATCAGGGAGGATTTAGAACAATTCCTGACTGCTTTTTCAAGAAATATGAGGTTTGCATTGCTGAGGACTCAGCTGCCTGCCTTGCGGCAGATCCATTTTGGGGTAACTCGGTCTCTGCTGTAGTTATAATCCTTACATAATTTAATATTGTCACAAAAAATGTAACCGAACACTGCATTTCTAAAGATACGTGAGACGAACGTACCTAAAGAACAAGCGCGCTCTGCAAGAATAGAAGAAACGCTATTTGTAGGGAAGGGTGCCTCTGCTTCTTAGGACTAGCAAATCAAAACAGTCCATGACTTTATTATGTGAAATCATAATAATTACAGGCTGTCCAAGAAAGTAATTATGAATTTGTTTTGGTCTTTACCTGACTGTTCTAGTCAGTTCTGCCATAGGTCTTCAAACTGGATTTTTCCAGAAATTGAAAAATGTCTTCTAAATTAATTTCTCTGTGTCTCTTGCACTTCCCAGTTCACAGGATGCAAGAACATTACCGGACATAAGCAGGCATTGGCCCTCAGCTTTTAGTATTCAGTTAAAGTAGCCCGAAGTGGTTTTTAAGATGCATTCATATTTATGATATTTAGATTAATGTATTTGCTGTCAAACATAAAAGAAAAGATTATTTGATTTCTGCAGTCCTTGTAATCATTTTCTATTATTTAAGAGCCAACATATCGTTCCTTTAAAATGTAGTAGGTTCCAAAATAAGGTCGCCATTTCTTTTTCATTTTCCGGTGAACACAAGAAAATAAACAATTGAAGGCTCTTCTAGTTAAAGATAAATGCTTATTTTTCTGAACCTGTTGTGGTTCAGATTTTGTTGAACTTCAGCAGAGATTACTGTTACAAATTCTCGCTTGTTAAAAAAAATCCTCATGTGAACGTATTTATCATCTGAGGATTTTTCATTTTTTTTATTTAGAAAGGAAGTTCTTGTTCAAGATTATTTCTCTTAAATCTGAGTTAGGCAAGATTTTTATGTGGAGGTATAAATTCTCCAGATGTTTCATGGTAACATCAAGAGGTTAATAGGTGTTTTAGAAATATTTTTAAAGGTTTGTTTGGTGTCATCAGTTGTATTTAATCCCTCTAAGCTAAAGTACCATGAATCAAGGTTTCACTTACATGCTGTGTCAGTCTGCAACTGAATCTTATAGTTCCATCCCTGAAAATAAATGTTTAACCTACCTGTGCAGTTGCAGACAAGCTGCTCATGCTTGCATTTGCGAAGTATCACTCTTTCATTTTCTACCCAAAGTAAAACTGATTATATATTAATTTTTCATAGAATTATTCTGAAAAAAAAAATCAGAAAACCAGCTTCTGTGTGTTTTAATTGTTTGGTAACTGAAGATGAATTTTTAGAAATCACATAGAAATGGTGGTGAAATATTAGCCATCTCAAAGGCAGAAAGGGAGGAGTTTTTGTATTTCCACAGGCGTCGTTATTGGATTTAATACTGTGACTAATCAAATATGCAAAGGTTTGATTACAACAGAGTGACTTCCATGAAAGCTTCAAAGGAGGACCGAAGACAGGCACTGCTCATACTTCATAATACCACCAGAGGTTTTAAAACAAGAAGTTTTGCATTGTTTCAAGTCACAGATTACTGAAGCAAAATGATAACTTTCTGCAAACCCACAGGACTAACAGTGAGTTCAGCCAGCTGTTGCCAGGGTTTGCAGCGTGCTGCGCAGCCCCTAAGTGGTCATCCAAAAGTGATCCAGCCTGCAGCCTCGGGCCGGGAGGGGAAGGGGGACCCAGCAGGGAGCGGAGCTGGAGCTACCACTGCTTTTATGGGAGAGGTGGGAGCTACTACTGCATCGTTACTACTAGGTTTGCCAGCAGGGTACAATGAAGCTCTCCCTCTGTAAGGATGGTACCTAAGCAAACCAGTAGCCAAAGAGCCAGTGGGTGGATTTACATACCTAAGAGTTATAATTATTTCCTGTTAGCATGTCAAAACACCGGGCACAAATTCAGTCCCTATTTTCTTTACTAAGCACCAAATAACAAAATGGTGACTAAATTCATGATTTGCCAAGTAAGAGCTTTCTGATTTCTAGTTTTCAAGCACTGTCCAATTAAACTGTTCTGGTACTAAGCTGCGACCAACACGCCTTCATTTCATCTGGCTCCAGATGAATTTGTGACACTTTGTTTCGTCTATTTTCACCACTGTGGTAATAAAGAAGGAAAAAAATTAAAAACAAAATGCTTCCTTGACTAAATATTGTCCAATATCCATTTTGGGTACCTTGAGGTATGCTGGATTTCTATTTAACTACCTGTGAACTAGAGCATAGTTTTGAGTAGCTATTGAAAAGCTTTGTGCTTAGTTTACATTTTGACATGCATGGATTTTTCTTTTAAAAAATAACAACAAACCCCAAAGGTCATTACTAATATCTCTCTTTTTCCCTTGTGTTTTTTTTTTTTTTGCTGGGAGGTGTCTGATCGCCAATAAAGCAGCAGTTAAGCAAGGCCGGTACCATTTCACCTTCAGAAAGGACCCTGTATCTGACTCTGAGAAGATCTTGCTGTTGCCATATTTTATTCCTACAGCGATATATGGCAGCTTTGGTGAGTCTGGGAGCTCTTTCAGACACACAGCGCTTTCACCATTGACACATGTTAACTGCAGCATCTGACAAGCACAGAAAAATTCAGTCCCATCTGAGAAATCCTGGGCAGGGACAGGGGTAGAGGGCAACAGCTCCTGCTTTACAAGGGCTCTCTGCTCCGGTGTCCCATAGGTACCGGCCTTGTCTCCTTTTTTTTTTTTCAGTACTGAAGTGAAGCTTTTGTGATTGATGGGGGTGGGCTACAGTGTCACCAGGATGCTAATGCTCAACTCTGCAGCTCTGTTTTAGCAGATCCAGATACACCAATGCCCTTCTCCCAGCATCCATGAGGGACCAGTAGAATGAGGATGACCAGTTGTCATACAGGATACGGATAATTTGGCAATGATGCTGACTAGCAAGCAGGAGCCAGGACATATAATCTTTCCTTTAGGTAAACATGACCCCATTTCTCCTACCACAATTATTCACAAATTTAAAAAAAAAAAAAGTATTAATCTTGTCTGTGATAAGGAGCTGTTAACAGCTCTAAGGTTTGGGTGTATATGAAATTATAGCTTTTGTCTCTCATGATGATTTCACCAGCTTTGAATTGCCTCTGACCATTAACTAGAAATTCACTTAACCTGAGATTAATCTTGAAAGGCAGGAAATGAAAGGTAATGCTGTGCAGGCCTCCCGAGACATGTATTAATCCCAGCCTTTGACACAAACATGGTTTTATATAGCGAAATAACAAATGAACTATCCTTATCTCCCTGTGAAGTCCCACGTCTGTAGTATTTATCTCAAGAAATCTAGGAAGGAGAAACACTTATCCATGCCCATCACTGACTTTCTCTACTTCACCTTGGAATAAAACTGGAGTACATCATTTCCACTCCATTTCAAAACACGGTCGCTCCTGCACGTGAATTCCTAGCAAAATAGCATTTTTCAGTAGGAAGACACAGAAGAACCCAGATGATGCAGTGACTGCAGATCTTTTACAGGAGGGAAGGCCAAAATACCAATTACTATTTATAAACCTGTAAATGTTCTATGGTCAGGCAATGTCAGAAATTCTCTCTCCCTGTCTAACTGTACAAAAGAAATAAATTAACTGTTGTTGCCTGGGGAAGCCTGAGCCCTCCTTTCTCCCAGCACTTAGAAAACAGTCTGGAAAAACAAGGTAGAGCAAAGAGTTGCCAGGTATCTGGGTAACCAGAGCACTGAGTCTTCTGTGGTGTCTTCAGGTCCTGTGTAGATGTTTGACTTGAGACTGATGTTACATGCTCATCACAAAGTGGCTGGACTAGATTCTCCTTTCCTTTCAAAATGTTTACATTCATATCCTTTCACCATGATATGAAATACTTTTATGACTCTTCCAGTATACCTGCAGTGCTTGAATAGTTTTGAACTGTTTAAGAGACTTATGAAGTAAAGATACTTAGTACCTTGCCAAGATAGTTGCAGTACCTTGTACTGTCACACCTGCTGAGCAATAAGAAAAGCAAGTCGGACTTCTGCTTCGATATATTTCACTCAAGCGGAGGCTCACAGGAACGGCACACCCATGTAATTTCAGTGGGAGCTTTGGGACATCTTATCTTTCATTACACGTTGCAAAAGTTTACCTTTGGCGAGCAAGGAAAGAAGAGGGACTAGCGATGCGCTGCAGTCACCTGCTTTGGCAGGAGTTGATCCCGGTGGGAGCCTGAACGACCCTCTCCTGGCCTCAGGAGCCGGCGGAGCTGGAGCGAAGTGACCCCGGGGACGGATGCTGAGGGGGAGCCCAGCCTGTCCCCGCTGCTCCGCAGGACCCTCCCCTCCCTGCCCCTTTCCAGTCCGCCTCCAGGTCTACCCGGGGTCACTTCGGCCGGACGCTTACCTCCGCCGCCCACGCCTGCCCCCGCAAACCGGCGTGGAAAGGCGGGGAGCGGCTCCCCGTTTCCCCGGGGTCTCCGAAGCAGAGACCCGCTCAGTGAGGGGGGGCACGGGACACCCCCACGCCGCTGCACATGCAACGCGTGTCCGTGGATGCCCTCCACCCCGATAGCCAGCCGGGCTGCGGGCGGCTTTTCCCCGGGAGGCGGGAGGGGGGCGGCGCGTCCCCGCAGGCTCCGTGGGGGGCTGAGCCCTGCGGGGTGCCGGGGGTTCCGGCTGAGCTGCGGGCCCGACCCCTCGCTTTGCCTTTTGCAAGCACAGTCGTCCCTTCGGACGATGATTTCAGCAACCCGAGATGTGCGGAAGGAGGAGACTCCCTTCGCCTCAGCCACCCTCACGGGTGCGCGGTGGGACAAGTGCCGCCGGCCTAAACGTTAAGGCCGGATCTGCTGGTTGCAGCCCCCCCTGAGAGGGCCAGCCCGGGGCGGGGGCCGCCCACGGAAGGGGACACACACACCCGCCCCCCCCCGGCTTTAGGCACCGTGATAACGGCACCGCGCCTCGTACCTTCCCGTACACCCAAAACCCGGGGGGGGCTCCAGGTGCCGTAAAGCCTAGGCAAGGGTAGGGGTGCCCCGCAAGACCGAATCACCCCTCCGTGAGGGGCCCGCTCCGGAGCTGTCCCGCAGCCGTGACCGCCAGGTCCCCCAGGAGCACCCTGCCCCTCTCCCCGGACCCCTCCTCCCTGCCCCGGGAAAACACCCGCCACCCCCTCCGCGCCTCCCCCCGCCCCGCGTCCCCCCTAACCGGAGAGGACCCCCGAGGCCGCGGGAGGTGAGCGGGTCCGCCTGCGCCTCCCGGGGGGCAGCACCCGGTTTTCCCCGCCCGTTTCTGTTACCCCCAGGGGCGTTACAACCCCCCTTCGCCCCGGCACCCCTCGGGTGCCCACCAACGAGCGGGCTCCGCTTTCAAGGCTCGGCTTGGCAGAGTCTGCGGAGCAGCTAATACCATAACAACCCGGCTTTGATCAATCCGAACTAATTACCCCTCTTAATTAAAGTCTTTAGCGGTTGTTTCAGTGTTTTGGCAGGGAAGCGGCGGAGGTTCGCCGTTAGCGCCCGCGCCGCTCTCCGCGCCCGGCCCGGGGCCGCCGTCACGCGTGTGCAAATATTTATTTCCACCAGGTCAACGAATTCTCTTTTTTTTTTTTTTCTCCACGTGCAAGAATCAAACCGAAATTTAAATCCGTACATAGCGAACCACCTCTGTCCATATAGATACGATATTCAGGGGGAAGAGGGAGAGGAGGAAACCAAGAACGGGGGGGGGGGGGTAACCAGCAGGCAGCGGAGGCAGGGCAGGATCAACACAATGGGAATATATATACATCGAAATAATTAAGTGGTGCAGCGTTCCCGGCTGGGGTAATACAGATCCCAAATAAATACCGCAGAAATTGGCTTGGCGCTTTTTCTTTTTTTTTTTTTCTTTTTTTTTTTTTAAACCATCTCTCCACCTGAGATGCAATGACAACAACAAAAAGAAGTCTTTAAAAACCACAAAAATAATTAAAAAAAAAAAAAGAGGAAACAAGCAGTCCCATAAACGTTAGTGCCGATATAGAGCATAATAATACACAAAACGGCTTAACAGGTGCATGCAAAGAGGCGGGCGGCGGCGGCGGGAGCTGCCCCTCAGGGCTGGAGCGGCGGCGGGCCCTGCAGCAGCGGCCCTGGGGCGGGGGGCGGCTGGTCGGGCCCCCCCAGCTCGGCGGGGGGCCGGGGCAGTCCCAGGGCGCTGTCGTGCAGCTTGCGGACGTGCTTTTTGAGGTCAAAGTTCCTGCAGAAGCCTTTGCCGCAGGTGGGGCAGGTGAAGGGCTTCTTGTCGTTGTGGGTGTGCATGTGGAAGGTCAGGTTGTACACCTGGTGGAAAGCCTTGTTGCAGATATTGCACTTGAACTGCTTCTCCCCGCTGTGAGTCAGCTTGTGGTTTTTGTAATTGCCTGGGAACGAGACGGGAAGGGCAAAGGGACCCGGGGCTGAGAACTGGACGCTGCAAAGAGGAGAATGACCAAAAAAAAAAAAAAAAAAAAAAAAAAAAGCCGAAAACAACAAAACCCTGTCCCGCCCGCCGACCTCCATGCAAACCCCCGCCTTCTCCCCATCCTCCCCGCGGCTGTTCCTCTGACGGACGACGGGAAGGGAGCCATCGAATAAACAAACAAATAAACAAACAAAAAAATCATATCAACTGCAGAAATACCCCCCCCCCCCCGGCTTTTGCTATCCCAGCAACACGGGGAGAAAAACCAGCCAAACTCCTGCGGTCGGAAGGGAAAAAAGGGCTGCGAACTCGTTTGCCGCAGCGCGCTGGGCGTTGCAGGGCGCGGAGATGGGCGCTGCGGGCGGGAAGGCGGCCCCCGCGCCCCCCGAGCGGCCGCCCTGCCCCACTGCGCGGGCCCTGCCACGGGAAGCGTGTCGGGGCTGGCCAGACTTAAAATTAACCTAAATCACTAATAACAGAAATTAAAACCAAAATCATCTTTCCCGCCCCATCGCAAATTGTCCCGACGCTTGACCTCGCCTCGGGGGGCCCCGGGCAAGGGAGGGGGCGCTGGAGACCGGTACCTTTCTGGTGAAATCCTTTGCCACAAAATTCACAGACAAAAGGTTTGTAGCCGGCGTGTATTCGCGTGTGCGTGTTCAGGGTCGAGCTCCGGTTAAAGGCTTTGCCGCACTGGTTGCACTTGTGTGGCTTTTCCTGGAGGGAAGAAACGCCGGGTCACGGCTTGGTTTGCAGGGGGGTTTTGTGCTGGTTTGCAGGGTTTGGGTGTTAGCTGATGGCTCGCCATCGCCTCGCCCCGCTGCCAGCCCGGGGCACCCCGCGGTACCCCACCGCGCGTGGGGCAAACGAAATCCCCCAGCGGTTCGGGCTCAGCCGCCCCCCGCGCCGCGGCCGGACAGCGCCGGGCTCCCCAAAAAGCGTGAGCGAAGGGGTCTCGGGGAAGGAGGGAGGGAGGGCTGGAGGCTCACCTGGGTGTGGATGATCTTGTGCCGGCAGAGCGTGCTCGCCTGTCTGAAGCCCTTCCCGCAAACTTTGCAAACAAAGGGTCTGGCTCCCGTGTGCACCGGCATATGGCGAGTTAAGTTATAATGTGCATTAAATACCTTGAGAGTGAAATCAGACCGAAAAAATAAAAAAAAATGCGATTAGAAGGCGAGAGCGCCGAGGGGAAGCCGTCGTTTAAAAATAAAGCAAGCAAGCGCCCGACAAACCGGCGGACAGACGGACGGGGGTAGGAGGCTGGGGAAGCAGGGGGAAGGGAGGCGGGCTGCCGCTCTACTTGCCTTTCCACAAACTTCACACGTGAAAACTTTGGGCTTGCTGCTCGGGGAGCCGCGGCTGAACTCCGAGGTCTTGTAGGCGATTTTTTCCGAGAGGATCTGAGCGCTTTCTTTCATGTAATGCTGGAGCTGAGCCTGCGACAAGTCCTTGAAGGCTACCCCCGCCGGGTACTTGTCCACGGCCGGCAGCACCAGCTTGTTCCGCTCCGCCAGGTAAGCCTTGGGCTGGGGGTGCAGGGGGGAGCTGAGGAAATAAGAAGCCACCGGGTGGATGTTGACACTGGAGGACGGGTGACAAGGGCTGTCGCCTCGGTTGAAATAGCACAGGGCTCCCATGGCGTGGAAGGAGGAGTGATTGACCACTCGGGGTCTTACCAGTTTGTACTGCTGCAAGGGCAGGGCATCGCGGGGGAAATCTCCTTTCAAGCTCAGGGCACAGTTCAAGAGATCGCCGCAGCTAAAGGAGGGCGAGGAAGAAGAGTCTAAATGAGCCTTCCTGGGTTCCGCTCCGGCCACCGCCGCTTTGGGCAGGGGGTCGTACGCCACCGGGACAAAGGGGATCATGCAGGGGATGGAGGAATTGAGGTGCAGCGGGTGCTTGGGGTCGCCTTTGGCCACCGAGCCGTGGAGGAGCTGCGGGACGGGGATGGAGCGGGGCTCTGGCGTCCGCGCCATGATGCGCTCAATGGAGAAGGCGAGGGGCTTGGGCGTGCTGATCATGTTGCTCCTGGCAGACAGGCTTTCTCTGGCCGGAGGAGTCGCTAGGATTTTGGTCGCCGTGTGGTGGCCACTATTGTCCATGGCTGGGTTGCATTTGTTCGCCCGGTTTGAGCCGCTTTGGTAGACGCCTCTTTTTTTTTTTTTTTTTTTTTTTTTTCTTTCTTTCTCCTTTCCTCTCTCTCCTCTCCCCTGTCTCTCTCTTTCACTCTCTCTGCCCCTTTTCTTGTCACTGATCTGCAAGGAGGGAGACCAGCGTCGCCGCCGCCACCATCCCCAGAGCCTCCGCCGGCGGAACCAGCCGTCTCAGTCCAGTGGACTCATGCCAGACCATCACAGTTTACTTTGGCGCACCAATGACTCGGGACAATCGCTACTTATTTCTATCAATAGAAACTGTTGTGTCAATAACGCAGCCAAGATCTCGCCAATCGTTAACTTCCAAGAGGAGAAGGTAAACTAGATAATTGCTCAATTCGCTTCCAACAGTCAACAGGAAAAGTTTCCCCCCCTCCCCAGTAAGCGGCTACTTTTCATTGGCGCCAGCGCCTCCCCCGCCCAGGGAAGGAGGTGTCTCTCCCTCCTTCTTGCCTCTCTCCCCTCTCCCTCCCTCCTCTTTTTTTTTTTTTTTTTTATTATTATTATTTGCAATCTGCTTAACCAGGCTTTAGAGGCCAAGCAAATCCGAGATCAATTTTCTTGTTTGGCTTTAAGTGACATCATCTAAAATCATTGTCCAAGTGCTAAATAGGGATGTGAAACCCAATTCAAGGGCAAGCGCCAGGGTATTTGTCAAACGAGGTGCTGCAGAAGGAGCGGCTGGAGGGGAAGCTGTTTTTTCCCTTGCCACTTTCCAGCCCGAGCTCTCTTTGTGCGTGGAGGTGGGGGTGTGTGTGTCTGAGGGAGGGAGGGAGATGGCTGCTTTTGCTCCTGGGACTGCTCCTGGCCTGCTCACTGCTTTAAAGAACGAGGTCAGGTGGCGGTGAGCTTTTGGAAAACACAGTAAACAAATGAGCGGGGAACTTGTGACAAGCAGACGGCGGGAGCGACGCGCGGGGATGCAGGAGCTGCCCGGGCCAAACCCAACGAGTGCTTGTGAGCACAGGGATGAATCCAGCCCTGGGGCTGGGGAAGAGAAGGAAAAGGAGGTAGGAAGAGGGAGTGCCTTTTAAATCTGAAGCACTATTTAGATCGTATATAAAGTAACCTGCACATACACTAGGTATAGCTTCTCTGTCCTTAAATAACACACGCACAACACAAATACCGAACACTCAGGGTCGGTATAGATACACGACGGAATATACAGCAGACACGCTGCTTATGGGTATATAAAGTAGGTGTATATATAGGTGTAACAGGTGCGCTCCCCGCGGATTTAAGCGAAGCTTGGCGGAACCTGGTCCAGACAGGTGGCTCCAAGGCCCCGCGTGTCTGTACTTACAGCGAAGTGGGAGGTCGGGGAGAGGAGAAGGGCAGCAGTGGATGAGGGCCTTTCTGTGTGCACCCCCTGTCCCACCACCCCACAGCTCGGGGGCAGAACAAGCACCCCTTCCTCCCACCGGCCTGGGGTTCCCTTGGCTGGTGACTGAGAGGCCGCTACCGAAATCCTCGGGAGCAGCCGAGGGTCCCCCCACCCCCGGCAGCGGGCGGCCGGCGGGGCACGGCGGGGAAGGGCCCGTCGCTTTCCCCGGCGGAGGGGCCCACGGGGGACGCTCCGCGCCCGCGGCCCGGCACTGCCCTTCTCCGGGGGAGGGAGGAAGGACGTCCCGGGTCTTGCTAGTGGAGAGCAGCCTCCGGCGAGGCGGGGGGGCCCAGACCCCGCTGCTCGGGCACCGGCCGGGGAGCCTGCAAAAGGCTGTCTCCCCGCAGCCGCCTGGCCCGGGACAACCCGCCTGCGGGGAGGCGGGAGCAGCGACGACGGGCTGGGGTCCCGAGGAGGGTTGGGGGATTGGGGGATGCAGGGGTGCAGGGAAGCATCCTTGCCCTCGGCGCTGTGGCCGGGCCGATGCCGCCCTGAGTCACCGTGGCCCCGTTTGCGAAGGACAAGGCATGAAAGTCCCTCCGCAGCTTCGGGAGCTGCCGTGCGAGCACGGGGGAGCTGCGGGGGGACGGAGGAAGGGGTGCCCCGCCGTCCCCGGGACAGGCTGTCCGGCGGTGGGCCGTGGCCCGGGCACCCCTGGCCGCGGGGGACGCCCTCCGCACGCCCCGCACGCCCCCCGTGTCCATCCACCACGATGGGCGGCGGTGTGAAGCCCCTAATTGCTGCCCCGAAGCGGGTTGCTAGAGCCTCCCGCTGCTCTTACCTGCTGCTTCCCGCACCGGCACCGCCAGCCCGGCTGTCACCGACCGGGGGGGAGGCGGCGGGGTCCCGGGGGGAGGCGGCGGGGTCCCGGGGTGGCCGGAGCCCTAACACCCCCCCTTTCCCCGCGCCGTGCTCCCCGCTTCTCCTCGGTGTCGGTGTCTCTCGCTTATTTTGTGTCTGCCGGAGGAGAGTTTCCTCCTTCAGAGCAATTTACATTTAATTCAATCTCGGCAAATTTCCTCTTGATTGGTGCTGAAGAAGGGAATTATTGTTGAGTGGGTTTTAGAGGCTTCAAATCCCATATACTTAATATGTTAACAGCTTGCTCTTAACTGGTCTTTTTGGGATTGACTTTTTGACATGTGTTTGAAAGTAAAATATGTAGTGTCATTTGAGCAGGGTAAATATCCCAAAGCAGCAATTACAGCCCTGCCATTACGATTATACTGGCCTCCTCAATACCGAGATACACTCCTGAGGAAGCGGGAGCTTTAGTATTCGTTACTTCTTTGCGGATACGCCTCCCTTTCTTTCCGTTCCGCACACGGAAACTTATGTTCGTGTCTAATTATTAAATGGCGATCTAAAGGTCATATTTTTAATTTTTTAAAAAAATTTTATTGTTTTGGGGAATTCCTTCTGTTCCGCCTCAGAGACGGACCCTTGCTGGAGTTGCCCGCTAGACTTAGTAAGATCAATGTCGAGATATATATATTTTTTAAGTCCTGTCCTGCGCTTTGCCCTGAGCTCGGACCGCGTCTTTTTAACGACGTTGCAGAGCTGCCGAGCTGCAAATATCCTGCAGTCCTGCCGCTGCGGGCAGGGTTTTTGCGTTTGGGTTTTTTTTGTGTGTGTTTTTCTCCCCCCCCCCCCGAGGCAGAGACATTTACGGCCTCCGAGGGTGGCGAACAGCAATCTCTTGGCCGGTTACTTTTTGGAGGCGGCACTGGGGGCTGCCGGCTGGGTGCCGGCCCCTCTCCCGAGGTCCCGAGTGCCGGCCGAGAGGGCCGGCGGGGGAAGGAGCGGGCCCGCCGGCCTCCCGGCGTTACAAACCCTCGGAGGAATTAAGGGCAAAAGTTTTGCTTCGAGTTGATTTCGTGTTCTGCCCGGGAAAGCTGCTGTTCTCTTTTTCCCCGTAATCGGTTTTGCGTTTCATTCGCTCCTAAGCTATGTTCTTGATATTGCTCACTTGCGTTATTATCATAACGTATCTCCGCATGCACTCAAAAATCCGAGTCACCGGCGAATTCATCTCGTCGTCAGGATTACTCCAATCCGATCCCAGAGGCGATTAGAGGGAGGTAAAATACCGCCCGAAGCCTAATCTTTAATTTCTTCCTCTTTAATAAAATGAATAATTCCGTTGCGTTTTTAAGTAAAAAATGAATTGAAAAGGATAATCACTCCGCTAACCTTCTGCTGCGCGTATTAATCTTTTCCTGGAAGTGTTTTAGCGCAGCCCTCCCGCTCCGTGCGCTCCGAGCCTGCCCCCCACGCGTGGGGAAGGGGCCGGGCCCCGGGGCCGTTCGGCTGGGCCAGTTTAGTGTGGAAGGAGCCGGGAGGTCGCGGAAAACACTTCTGGCCGCGGCCCCGGCCGACCCGACGGCGCCCGGTCAGAGCCTGGTCGCGGCTGTGGTTATTATAAGAACCGGTATGAAGAGTGCCGACATCGGGATGGGGTAAAGCCGGGGTTTGCTCTCCCTAAACGCCCCTCCGAGCCGCCCCTCCGAGCCCCCAGAGCCGGCGGCTTGAGAAGAGGCGAGGCACCCCCGGCACGGGACTAAAGCTCCCGCCGCCCCGTGCGCTGCCCCCGGCTTGCTAAAACTCGGAATTAGCGCCTGGCTGCTGGGCTCGCCGCTGTTTCCCACTCAGGGCTTGTTTTTCACCTGAAGGGAACTCGAAATATAAACGGGGGGGGGGGGGGGGGGAAGAGTAAACGCGGGGAGGGAGGGGGGGTTAAGGGGGAGCAGACCCAGGATTACCAGGATGGTGGGCCAGCCGCGGTCCCCGTTTATCAGCCGTCCTTTTCGGTGGGAACCTGCGGGCTCTTGGGCTTTGCCGGGTTGGTTTAAGTTGTAACACTTCGGCGTTTTCTCCACTGACATTTTCTTCGGGGGAAATCTCTCTCTATATGTGCATATACCTCCCGAGACTACGTATAGTCTCCCCATACAGTGAGTGCGTGTTGGCATCCCTCTAGATCTGTTCCTCCGCAAGGAAAAGAATAAAATATTGCTATTTTTAAGCGAATCCATCACAAAGGAAAAAGAGTTGACACCGACCCGCCAAACACAAGTGTTGCCGGAGGTAAAACAAAGTTTGATAGTACGGCACCTCTCGTACAGACCCCTCCAAACCGAAACCCAAAGGGGTGCGAATTAAGCCTTTTCACGTAGCCAGCCTTTAATCACATATCATCGAAATTACAAGTGACCCTCTACAGCAGCGCTCCCGGCCCTCCCGTAATTCATGCAAGCGATTTGTCTGAGTGTGCCAGCTAGGATGGCGAACCGCGGCGATCCCGCCTAATCTAATCAGTCTGCCTGCGAGGGGACCCGGCGGTGTCACCGGCTCCAAAGGGCCCTTGGTGAAAGTGGCTGGGAGGGGCCAGCGGCAGCCCGAGCCATGAGTGACACTTTCTCATTTGTTCCTTTCCCTGTTCAACAAATGTTTAGCCCCGTTGCTGCTAAATGAACGCTTTGCACTCTTTGGCTCGGGGAAGCTATTTATTTTTAAGATTCCTGAATAGGATCAGGAGCAATTAACTTATTTTTGTTTCTCTTTTCTCCCAGCGTATTGGGAGCTAACCTGGAGCAAAGCAGGGAGCTGGCGGGCTGCGCGGGCACCCGTGTGCTGCATCCCGGCACCGGAGCACGCCGGGCTCGCCGTGCCGGCGGGAGGAAGGTGTCCGCCATCGCCGGGCACGGAGCCGGGGCAAGACCCCGCTCGCCCGCGGCGGCGGCCGTCTCGGTGTACCCGCTGCCGAGAGGGAGGGAGAAGCCAAGCGAAAAACGCGAACCTAAGGACGGAAGCGGGAGCCGTGCCCCTGCGGCGGCCGCAGCCGGACGGCGCCCGGACGGGGCTCCCCGCCGCCCCCGGCTGCTCGCCCCGCACCCCCCAGCCGGGCACGGACACCGGGGACAACCGAGGGATCCTCGGGGCTGAGGGCGGACGGCAGTATTCTCCCTAGCGCCAAAAACTTAACTTTGACGGTTGTTGGGGTTTTTTGTTTGTAGGCGCTATTAGAGCAAAACGCGCCCGTTTTGCCGGTGGGAGCCCGGCGGGGGCGGGGGCTGGACTGGGCACCCCCGGTCGGCCGGGGTGTCTCTGCGGGTCCCGCGGGGGTCCCGGGTGCCGTCCCTTTCGCACAAAGCCGGCCCAGCCCCCCCTCCGCAGGAGGGCCCTCCCGTCGCTGCCGGCGGCTCCGCGCTCCTCCGCCCTCACTCAAACGCTTGACCCAAAGCCCCTTGGGAGGAGGCGTATCGGGCACTCCCTGTGCGGGCAGGCTCACCGGCAGCCCACCCCGCAGCCCTACGCCCCCTCCCCGGCACCCCGCGCTCATTGTCGCTTCCCGCGTGGAGCCGCGCTCGCTGCCCACGCAGGGGTGCTCCGACGGCCCTCCGCGCCGGGGGTCCGGTGTGTCCCAGGAGGAGCTCTAGGCAAGCCTGGAAACACCCGGGCCCTCACCCGAGATCCCCCCCGGGACCCAGGGAAGCAATGAGTGGGTGCCGTGTCCCCGGGGCCAGGGAGGGAAGCCTTTCCTCGGGGCGCCTTTGCTGAGCACCCGCTCCCCCAGCGGCCACTCGCCCCCCCCCCCGGTATAGCGCTCCCCGCAAAGCCGCCCCGACGGGGGCTGCCCGCTCGCTGCTCGGGGTCGGATTTAAAGCGCGGGGCAGCTCTTCAAGGTCGAGTCTTACCGGCGGGGAACCGCCCGTGCGGGCGCAAACGGTGGTTTGCGGGGCCGTGGGGTGCCGTGGGGATGCCATGGGGGGCAGCGGCAGCCGCGGGGCAGTGCAGCAGGGACCCTCTTGGCCTCGGCAGCGGCGGGAGGGCTGAGCTCGGCTGGAGGCGGGGGGCTTTGTACCCCAAAGCCGCCCTGCCGCCCTGGCCCATCGCCTCCTTGGCCAGGGGAGAGGGGGAGCCACAGTCGTGTAGGGCGAGCTCTTAGCGCCGGGGACCCGCGCCCCGGCGGCGGGGGAGCCGGCAGGGACAGGGCTGGCAGGGACGGGGCCGCTTTCCCGCCCCGGCCGCCCCGCACTGCCCGCAGCGCGGGGCGCCCACCCGGGTGTGCCTTTGCCTGGTTCGGCTTCAACCGCCCCTTTTATGCCACAAAGGTGCAGGGGGATGAATTAAACGAGAACCCCTCCTGCCCCCTTGCTAAGGGCTCCCTGCGCTCCGCCCCCGCTTAGGGAAAGCTGGGGCAGCGCCCCCCGCGCAGCCCCGGGAGCGAGCGGCGGGAGCGCCGCTGGCGCCTCGCACGAAGGCGGGCAGCGAGAGGGGATGCTGGCCTCTCCCGGGCCGACACACACCTCCGGGGTGCGCTGAGCTTTTAGGCAGGTAAATCCAAGCGCACCGGCGGCCCCCGCTTCCATGTCGGCGGGGTTTTGCCGCGGCTGCTGGCGGCGGCGGCGCCCGGCTCCGAAGCTGTCACACAGATACTCGGTGGCCTTCTCAAGCTCGGCGTTGGTTCACGGTTTCACAATTTTAGTTACTAAGAAAAATAGGTGAATTAATAAGAAATGGAATGACCTTTGGAGCGCTGTCATCTCTGTACCTGCCTTCCTGTGATGTCCGCTGTGCTGCCTTGCTAATAATAACAACTTTTCACATACTTTGTGTCTGAGTTAATTTATCTGAAATCACTAACATCTTGTAACTTCTTCACGGTTACATCATCTTTTTTTTTTTTACTATTTCCGTACTCATCCCAATCTTACTGACAGATGTGTCTTGCAAGTACTGTGCACAGATGAAATTGTATAGCAAAGTGCTCGACATATGGGGTGTACACTTATCACACGTCATGAAATTTGAGTAACTCAGACACACTTCAAACCACAAAAATTCTTTTTTTTTTTTTTTTTAAAATTTTATTATGTCAGGGCACAGAAAGAGCTGACTGCTCCCTAAGGGACAGGGAGTGGGGGGCAGTCCCCAGGCTGGCAGAGCAGGGCCCCACCAGCCAGGGCTGGTCCCACCACATCCAGCCAGGGAGCAGGGCGGGCTGGGGCAGGGGGAGGGGTGGTGGCAACCCAGAGTCCAGATCACCGACATGTTTGTGATGATCAGGAAGGCCTGGAGTCAATCCATGGGTCCGGGTCTGGATCAGCAGGGCCCATAAGCAAGCACCATCAGGGCTGTAGCGGAGCCAGCCAGCACTCCTATTCCATCGCTGGGGCAGAGACTGAGCTGAGGTGGAGTTCCCGGGCAGAGGCTGTGGGTGGAGGGCCCAGGCGAGGCCTGTCAGGAACATGATGGCCTGTGAGTCTTCTTGAGACCCTGACAGGTGAAATTACTATAACCTACTCTGTAATTGTCCAAATTGATAGGGAGAGTTGTTTGCCTTACAATGAAATCCTTCTTGGTGTGGGGACAACTTGGGACAGAGGACAAGCCCACAGGGGAGGTGAGGGTAAATCAGCACGTTTCCCACAGGCCTTATGGCTAGCAGGGCTGGGCAGAGGGGTTACTGCCAGGTCGGTCTCTGCCAAAGGACAGTTGGACCCCTCACCTCCTGGGCTGTGCTGGTGACAGCCACTTCTGTCCCAGTGTTTCCAGCTCCCACCCAGGTCTCCACACTGTTAGTGACTTGCTAGGGACAGCGTTTTGGTATCACTTCCTACTCTCATGTCACCACAGAACCTTAAAAATCTCCTCCTGCCCTCTTCTCAGAGCCCTGCATGGACCTGGCATGCCCCTGCACTGGGAGGCCTCACAGGCGCCACAGGGCCGTCACGGTGATACCTGCCTTCACCTGTTTACAACTGGCTTCTCCGCAGGGTCTCAGGAATGTAAAGACAGTGGGGAGAGGGCAAGCTGGGGGACATTTGCAGAAAGCAAGCTCCCTCTGGGCCTGACTGGCACTGATCTCTCTGCTTCATTGGGTTTGGGAGCTGGGTGTTACGCTGGGCAGCCTGGCTTCCTCCATACCCTGCTGCCTGCCACAGCCA
This sequence comes from Phalacrocorax aristotelis, assembly GCF_949628215.1. Lineage (NCBI taxonomy): Eukaryota > Metazoa > Chordata > Aves > Suliformes > Phalacrocoracidae > Phalacrocorax > Phalacrocorax aristotelis. The sequence goes on from NC_134276.1 coordinate 193,644,310, forward strand.
GACTGGGGCCAAGGCTGCAGCTCCCGGCCTGGCAGGCTACCCCTTACCGAGCCTGGGTGTCAGCCACAGCCCCGCCTGGCCCTTCAAACGCCATCAACTTCCACGCACCACCACTAGGATGACAGACTGGAAAGGGGTATGCAATTACTTCATTGCTATTAAAACCTAAACCAGCAAACCTCCCTGGGAGTCTGGGAATGGTGGAAAATACTGCTGAGGCTCCCTGTGCTCCCTCTAGCCCAGCAGAGCTGGTAATGTGAACGCAAGGTAATGGAAGGGGTGCGCTGTGTGTGCCCAGCCCACCCCAAAACATGGATTGCACTGCAGCCGCACACATTGTGGGGCGTGGGGTGCCTGCACCCCTGCTCTCCCAGCCTCCCCGGGCACCTCTGGGCAAGCACTCAGTTGGGGCATGAAGAGCTGAGACAAATGGTCTTCCTCACTAGTTCCCATTTCTTCCTTTTCGCTGAATTCACCTCAACTCACATGCAGATGAGGAGGCTGGTTTGCTGCAGGAAAGAATTGCCACTTTGGGTTTCTCCCTAGACAGCTAGGAAGAAGTGTAACTTGCCCTTCCCTGCTTCGCTGAGCTTCCAAGTGTGCTGAAAAACACTTTCCTTGCAGCTCTCGTTCGCAGTTCCTGCAGCCCCATGTGATTGCGACAGACCCCTGAAGTCCCGTGTTCTGTTCTTGCAGGGAAACTTCATGCCAGCCTCGTAAATCCTCAACGCTCCATCAGCGAAGCCCTTCAGGTATAACCCTATGGCTCAACAAGGACCTCAGCAACCTTCCTTGCTTTTTTGGGTATCCTCTGTGTTCCTTCTGGTTTTGTCTACAGAAATCCAGGAATTAGTAATATTCTTACTAAAAATGAAAAAAAGCTCATTTTTTCCTAAGTTGTGTGAGTTTTGGCTGATGAAAATCTGAATTCCTTCCAGCTCATATTGAGGGTGTAGAAAAACGGGCAGTGGGCACTGTCTGTTCATCTGCCAGTGAGGGGTTTTGTTCGCTTTTTTCTTTATCAAGGCATCGTGTCCTTGGATATTTGTTTGCTATATATATACACCTGCCCTATAAAATAAATATATTTGCTATAAATCACTATGGAAACGAAATACAATCTTTCAAACAACTTGTTCTCATGAGGAATCATAAAACGGTTCAAATGGTTTGAAATATTGAAAACATCTTTTAATTGTAGAATTCTATACAAACTTGGGTAGATACAGAAGTGGTCACGACAAAATGTGTTCTTATTGCCTGAAATTTTTCACAGAAATAGAAACATTGATGGCAAGCTTACTGACATCCAACATGATGAGATATCTTTAAACTTGCAAAATGAATAGACACAACAACACTCCTAAGTAGTTTGTATGTGTTTGACTGTCCTTGAAGTCCTACTACTTATATACCGACTTCAAAATACAAAGAACCGAGATTAAAATTTTTAATGCACATCACATAATAATGTAAAATTAAGCACAAAAAAAGGTAAACAAAGTGTAATCCTGAAAATACACGATTTTTTTACCTAGGGCACTGACTTATTCCAAGAATGATTTCCTGTATAGTTGTGTTTTAAGTGAGGCACACATTTTGTTTTCTGCGCAGGACATCAATATCTGATGGAGACACAAGAACGAATGGTAACAAACAAAAGGGAGAGAAATGTAATCACAAGTGGAACTCAAACTCCATGCCAGTGTTCTTGCAGCCCTAAGCAAAGCTATACATTAAAATATGCTACAAGCATTGTTCTCAAAAAGTCCTTGGCACTTTTCCTCTGATAATCTTACTTTCAGTTTTTTTAGAAAAATGGAGCAAATTACATTTCTGCACCTATATCATAAGGCAAAACTATAAATGCAACTACAAGGACAAGTTACCAAAAAAACCCCAAGCCAAAGATAACCCCCACCCTCAGACCATCACTCCCAAACTCCAAATGCTTCGTGAAATAACATCATCCTTCTTCCTCATCACTGTCTTTCATCGTAATGCCCTGAAGTCCTCCCGCATCCGTGACGGAGACCGTGGCTTCCTCTACGGTCAGACGACTGTGAACGGTATCGTAGGTTTTACTGTTCAGCGTTCCCTCCAGCACGCCTTGCAACCTGAAGTCGCGGTAGGTTTTCTGCAGCAAAAATAAAACATCCTGAATTGGACTCGAGGAAGTCTCAGCGGTCGTCCGCTATCCACTGGCCATTTCTAGTGCGCCAGCGAACAGCTTCGCTGCCCCTGCAGTTAGGGACCTATCATCTAGGGTTTGCTAAAGATTTTGCGGGCTTAGTTTCTGGGCTGCATGAAATGTCTATAAACTCTACAGAGTTTTACAAGCCGCACTTTGATGGTCACTCCTTTAAGGGATTGTGTTTTGTACGACACTTCTGTAACTGTATGCTGATTTCTCAGTAACTTCCATTTGTCTCATTTATTCAATAAGAAACCAACAAAGAATTTTTCTAACCGCATATTGAAATGTGACCGGCTACAGGTAGTCCTGTCATTTCACAGAAAACGTAAATGTCTGACTCTTTCCCTGTAATATGATTTTGTTTGCATTTATCTTTAAATTTATATGCCAAATGTGGAAAAATAAAATAAATTTTAGATTATATTCTACAATGGAAACGTTTCTCAGGCGACTATTTCAGTCACTTAATTTACATTCTCATTCATTTACATTTTGACTCACATCTACATCTTTTTTTTCCCACTTTGTTTCCCCGGTATCCAGCCTTCCCGTGAACCAGTAGATATGACTTTCTTCTTTACTTGCTATCAAGTAAGTATTGCTTTATTCACTGATGCTGTGTTCAGGTGAGTGTATGGAAAAATCATCTACTCTATCGTCTTAAGTTGTAACACATTTGAAATAATCTTTCCTGAAGTTAGCCTAAAAGGCTTAAGAAGGACAAGTTGATCTAGCTAGTTTCTTATTTTGTGTACGCTGTTGCTACGTGTTCCCAATGTTTATGGAAGAGAATGTGGGAAAAAGAAAATGGAAGAGAATTAAGGCCTCTCAGGCCTGTTCCTTTGCCAGAGGAGACTGCACAACCCTTAGAGAAAGAAAAGGGAAAAGAGCTGATCTTGTTTCACTCAGTACTTCAGAGAACTGCAAAAAACACCTCTCAAAATGGGTAACATTCAGCTGGGAGAATTTTTTCTGCCACTATCTGTGATGATTATTTAAACCTTGTTTGAATCACTGCAACTGAGATTTATTTGACTTTCATAGGCCAACTTCAGAGTCAATGGATGCAGCTTATGTTTTGCTCACACACTCCTGCGAGTACCCTGCCTGGTCTTTTTCAAGTGTCACCATTGCATTCCCTTTTTATAACACCGTGCATTCAATTTCCTTTTATGCTGTTAACAGGTCCTACAGCAATTTCTTTCAGTTTTACATTGTATTCCTCCCATTCTCAGACCAGCACTCTGGGGTTCAGTCATTGCTCTTCTCTTGACATACGTTTGCAGGATAATAATGTTCACTTCCAAGCTTAATTTTTCATTTCTCCCTAACTTTCCTCTTGGTCCTTGACCCTTCCTTAGTCACATCCCTCTGCACGTGTCTCAGACATCTAATGATACCTTTATGCCGTCATAAGGCTTTAACGGGAACAAAACATGTTTCTTCTTCTGGTTATTCTTCATAATACCACTATCTTTGCTGCATCCAAACATGAAAGAATCATCTGTTTCTTACTCAGCCCATGCCCCTTAAAAATGACCTCCTACTTATTTTTTGGAATATTTTCAAGAGATGACAGGGGAGGGGCAACACCGCCTCCCAGTTCTTCCAAAAGCAATCAGAAAAGTGCCTTCATTCCCTCTAGAGTTTGGAGGAAATGTGCATCCCCACATGCTGCTCCCCAGCTGGGCTGCAGCAGTGGACGCTTCTTACGATACTCTGCTTGAACCATTGTTTCTTATTTCCCAGCAGTCTCCCGTTTGCCGAGTTCCTGTTTTACCAGATCTGTCTTCTTCACCCACCAAAGCACAGGTGGACAAGATTTTGTCTTCCATTGACCTCTATGATTAACATCCTCTTCTTCAATCTTCTGTATCCGCAGAAGGTGCCATGGAATTTGTGTGCAAAGCAAACCAGGTGTACGGGCATAGAAAGGCTACCACCGTCGCCACTGGGAGCCTGCTTCCTTTGAACAGGGCTAACCAGCATGCCAGGCTGCGGAGGGAAGGCTGGTTGACAGTGTTGCTCATTCACCTGAACTTCAGTTTTGTAAGAGCCTCTTCTTTTAATCTCCCAGGTGATATTTAACTGGTGTAAGTTAGCCTGCCCATTCTTAGATCTCACTGGGCACAGGTTTTATGTCCTGTAACACTCCCCCGCCCCCCATCCCCGAAGGTGATAACTACCTTCGCTTGAGAAGGGCTGTAAAACTTTCATAAGAGCCATTCATTTCAACCACGAATAGCAAATGCTTTTGCCATTTTGGCAAATAATATAATGAAGAGCCAAATTCTGTTCCCAGAGAAAGCAGTTAAGGTCAAAAATAGCAAAGCTAAGCTTGGGTGGTTCAGGAAGCCATGATACCATCATTATCATAACTGTTTTCTTGCATCCCTCTCTCTATTTTTTTCCTTTCAGCTAGTGAATCCTGAAAGTTGCAGTTGCAATTCTAGTGTCCATGAGTTAAAATGCTTCTGACTTTACAGTCTTGCATGAACTTCATGAGAAAAACATTCTGAAGAAAACAAGGTCGCCTTTGGCAACAGGTGCTTCTTATTCCACATTTACACAGGTAACAACAATGTTCACAGGTAAACAAGAGAGAATCAAAAGGAAAAAAATCTGAAATGGCTTTCTCTCTCTTGCCTAAGGGTATTAACTAAGATCTGAAAGGGAGTTAGGAGGAAACTTTCTTTTCTGGTAGGTTAACCCTTAATTGCCTATTGCAAGGTATTCTACACTTTGCTCGGAAGCATATGACATTGGCTGGTGTAAATAACTGAGGACTGGACTGCAGGGATTGGTATTTCTAGTGATACTTATCCCAGAGTACGAAAGATTAGAAAATGTTATCTAATATATTTAATGTTGTTTTCCAGTTGAATCTAGTAATCACATGAATATAAAAAAGAAAATAGTTACTTTTTAGGTGAGTGGGAAAAATGGAAAAAGAACACTACTGGGATTATTAAGGTAAAACAAAAAAAATCAGTAATATGACAAACAATAATTTATTGGGAATACCATACAGCTTTGCTGTACAGCTAACAGTAATCTGGTAAAATTCCTTGGAACAATCCTAATTGTCACTGAGTCGAGAATGGATAACAATTACTAGCACACATATAATTAACATTATATTTAATATATTTAACAAATATATAATAGATATTATATGTAATAAATATATTTAATAAATTGTTTTTATTCTGAAATTTGCTACAACAGTAAAAAAACCCAAACCTAACCTAAAACTACATAAGTTTGCAACTTTATTCCACATTTTTTAACTTTTAGGGAGATAGATCCATACTCATCCATGTTAATACTTCATTAATTTTCTCTCTTTACTATGCAGTCTAACACAAACACATTTTATTTACCTTCACTATCTTGATGAGAGTCTTCAGCTGGTAGATGTGAAGCTGAAGGTCTAATCTATCAGCCAACCACATGCATATGACTTTCATGGAGCTGCTATACCATTGCTGAAAAGAAGGATAAAAAAAAAGCACCAAACAACCCTGCAGTATTCATTTAACAGATTTGGTAATGAGAGGTAATGAAACGCTTTGAAATGATCACAGATCAGCACTTGAAGTCAACAATGATATAATTTCCTGTTAAGAGAATTGCATGGGTCAGTAGGAAATCAAATAACTTGACCTAGACGGCTGTTCTTTACATGAATTAGCAACTGCCATTCTATCTTTCAGTTACAACATTTTCAAGCAAAATAGCGTTATGCACTTCATTATCTGTCAGTAAGAATGGATATTAAATACACAATTACATGAGAGAATTGACAGCTAAAACGGCAAGGGAAAAAACAGGCAGGGTATCTTGAGAGAGAATACGCATACCTAGATTTTCCGATCCAAAGAGGCAAACAGCATCGAACATAGAATATGGAAGCTGTCTTGCTTTTTGCTTTTAAATAACTTCTTTATTAAGTAAAAAAATTCAGAAACCCATGGAAACTGTGTTTAAGTATGATGAAAAAACCACTCCACCCCTCCCAAAATAACCATGTTAAGGTTTGGTTTTGCGTTAATTACTAACTATAATTACAGCTTATCTTATTTCCTTTTTATGTCTTAGGCATGGGTATGTTTTCACTCAAAGCTTCACAAATGGACAGGGTAAAAATAAGCTCTCTGCTATTGGAGTCTATGTTACCGTAAAAAAAAGCTCAGATCCCAATAGCTACTATAACAGTTCTTTCACATTAACTGGATTAAAAGAGATTTTACTAAACATAGTTGTAGCAGTTTTCCTTCCCCTCCTGTAAAATACCAACCAGATGTCATTTAGTGAAACTGTAAAAAGGACGGGATTCTTTTTTTCATTTTAGCAGTGAGAGATTAAAAGAGTTTGTGTTGTAGCTCTGTTTCTAGTCTCTTTCCCCACAGGGAAGAGGCTTAAATTCTTTTCTAATGTAATTTCCTGTGTCTTTACAAAATACACAGATATGCAAAGAGAGGAACCGCTGTGCATATTTTACAATGCGGCACGTTAGGCAAGGTATACATCGTGAAGTAATTCAAAGGAAGGATCTAACATGTCTCATTAGCCACCTCTACGTTAACAAATAAAATAAAATATATATTGAAAAAATGAAGACGAAGTACTGGCTACTGGATGTAACAAAAGACAGAAATAAAATTCTTTCATCAAAATGTAAGGTCTCTGGAAAAAGCTTTAAAGACATACAATAAATAGATGCAAATACTTTTTCCTTACAGGAAACAGTCTCATTGTCACTACCAGTTTTAAGATAAGTTTGAAATAAGATTTTGATATAATAATGGCTTCCATTTATTTTGTTTAATGTGTTAAAATGTATTTTAATTATCAGTCATTAGAAATAAATTACTGTTATATTTTTAAAGTTTCTCCTATTAATTTACTATTTTACAGAAGTGAACAAACACACCACACAAAACGCAGACAGCTGCCACATTTCATAAAAGTGGTTGGATTTATTCAATAAAATGTGGGACTGATTGGGCATCCATAAACTACTGGTTTTTATCAGTGAATGACACACTTGTACTATTTACATTATTTCACCCCAAAATGCGTGCTGGTTCTGATTTCCTTTATAAGTACGTGTAAAATATTAAATGTGACAGAGTGACTACAAAGTGGCAGCTATAAACTACATGACAGGTGTTGTATGTATACAGATACCTAGAAAGTAAAATATAGTTGGGCTTATTCACTAGGGGAACTCTATCGACCTAATAAACATAAAAATTCATATGCCAAGCATTCTACCCAGGACACCTATTGCAATTTGCTTTATATTATATATATAATAATAATAAAAAAGATGAGCCCAATTATTATATTACCACTCAGAATCTACAGTTGTTAATCCCTAACATAATCCTGGCAGAGAGAATGAATTTAGTAGTGGAGTTTTCTCAAAACTGATGTTCTTCCATAAAAAAAATCCAATAATGCAGCCAGGATGTATTTGGTTTGTATCAAGCAGAAAGCGGAAGGGGCTCAAACTTACTCAGACAAACAAACTACAGACAGGATCAAAAATTCTGTGACTGGTTTCCCCATGCAACACCACTGAATGGTGCCAGATCACCGAGAATAGACCCAGTCCCAGTTTCTGGCAAAACACGTGTTTTAAAGCCCAGCCAGACAACTTAATTCAGACGGATGCAGTAAAAATTAGACTCTCCGTGCTCTCTGTGATATGCTTTCATGTACTGAAGACAAAGCCAAGAAATTGGAGAGAATTAATTTTGCTACTCAAATTTGTGAATAAAAACAATGTAATGTGTATTCCTGATTAGTTTTGATATGTTAAACTTTCAGTAAAAATGATAGTACGGTACCTGCTCCTCTGTCAACATACCTTGTTCAGAAAAAATACGACTGCTATTGTATTAGAAAAAGATGCATTCTTATTTTGAAGTGTCTCAGTGTTTTTAATAAAAAAATCACATCCAGTGTATTTTTAGAGTCTTCCCAGGGGTACTTGTGGATAGGATTCCTGTTCACTATTGGTCTTACGCCCACTGGTTTTGAGCACTTAGTATAGGCTGAAGCTGCAGAAACATTAATCTGCCGGACTTCATAAGAAGAAAAGCAAATATTTCCCTCTAGCTTCTTTTGGAGCCTGTTAAAATGCACAGCACTGCAAATGCCTCTCAGAGGTGGAATCCAAGGCCACACGTTTTGACAACCATGAGCATGTTATAGAGGCAGGGATGCGTCTACCGTGACTCATGGGAATCTATTGCAAACTCAAAAGCTTCAGCGATTAGATAATGGTCCTGAGATTACACAGTTTTAAAGTAATAGTAATTAAAAAAAATCCTTCTAACTGGTCACTTTCCCACTAGTAACAATAGCACTGAAAGAACGATGTGACTCTTGCAGGTGCCAATGATATGGTATCAGTGCCATATTCTTTGCTGTCGTCTATGCAAGAATAAAGCAGTAAGTGTTTATTATTTTTTTTTTTTCACATCAGCACATAACAGCAGCCAACCACTTTAACAAAAATATGTTTGCCTCCCTGTTTCCCCCCCCCCCCCTTCTTATTCATAGCTCACCCAGCTCCTGTAAGGGCATGCATTACTCACTTCATTTTCCTGAGATATCTCTTTTAAAGTAAAAAATAAGAGAAAAGGAAAGGCTAGGGTTGACTCTGTGAGACCCCTGTATTTATTCACACTTATTGTGCATGACTGTAGACTGGTAAATCATATTAGCAGCCTGTCTCCCCATCAAGCTGCTACTTGCTTTCCAGCCCTGGGAAGGTTCAACAAATCAACAGGAGCACGGAAAACAGAACATCAGTCTAATCTAGTGTTTAAGGTGAAGTTTTCAAACCCAATCTAAGAAGATCTTTAGAGCAAGCAACAAGCTGAAGGGCTCAGAAGGTGGTATTGACAATGAAAGAGTGTTGAAATATTGAGAAGCGCAGCACTTGTGCATTTTTAATAACAAGAGGGTCAACAAGGACACAGCTCCCTCAGTGCCAATAGTTGCCACACCAGGGCTATAAACGCTCTCAGTTCATCAGATTTCTTAAACAGTTCATCAGCTTTCTTAAACACCCTAAAACCCCTCAGCGGACCTTTAGTCTTAAATTAACAAACCAAAGCAATGAAAGAGGGTGCAGCTTGAATGGCCAGCATTGATCCCCAACGGGGCTCGGCGAGGCTACAGGCACTGAAAAACTCGCTCCATTGTCGGGAGGAATTGACAAACCTCCTCGCCTAAATAGTCCAGCTGAGGCGGGCTGGAGGCACGCAGCTGTAAAGGGCTCCCCTCGCCCCGCTCCCAGCGCTCACAATGCGCCAGGCATGAGCTCTTTGTCAGGCCCAGACTCTGCAATTTTCTAACAAGGATTAAAGTTGTTTCTCGGCAGGGCCAGTGAAAAGCGATTTAGCAACATACCGTGCTTTCTTCAGGCAAGTTAAAGAGAAGTAGTTAAGGAATTTCATTATGCTGTTGACCAGTGGAAATACAAAACAAATATATTAAATATTCACCATCTTCCTGGGTGCCTGAGCTATAACATTTGCAGAACAGTTCAATTAAATATAACACTTATGGGCTGAAAGCAAGCACTTCAGATTTATTTTTGAAGTTTTATAAAAAGGTGCAGCTGTTTGCCACCTGGAAGGAGGCTCAATACATACTAGCACACAATGCTTTAGTGCTTCTAGGGCTGGTATCCCTGACGCCCGAGACACAAGACCCCGTCGAGTTTCTATATCTTGCCTGCTCTTGATAAATGGGCACTGGCAAAATGCTTTTTCTGCCGGATATGGCAGGGGGAACAGCTTTTTGAGGAACTGCATTTTTATCTTCGGGATGTTTTTACTTCCTCCAGCTCTAATTTTCCTACCAGGAACAATAACAGAAAAATAACAGAAAGAAATAACAGAAAGCATTCTTCTCACTGAAGGGATTGTACATCAAAGGCAGCATAAGCTAAAATGCATAAGAAATACTATAAGCATATTCAATATTAAATGCTAAAATACCCAGTTTTCATTAAAAGGCAATGCTATTGTATATTTCAAGATTTTGGTAGGTAGCATTAGCAGTGTGCCAAGGAACTTTTAGAACATTTAAAAAAAATATGTTAAATGCCAAAAGAATAAATAAGTTGTTCCTCAAATACAAACAGCAAAAGTTAGAAAAAAGTTCCTGATTTAAGTTTCATAATTTATTTCCCTCTTTGTGAAAAATGAATAATCATATTGACTTCCTTTGTTGAATGTTAAAGACAATAAGGGAAACAAGTGTTATTTATAGTGTCTGAAAACATCCCAAGGTTTAGAAGTTATAGCTCTTATTTTCAAGCCTAGGTATAGACATCACCCACTTAAATGAGGGTTTTTACCTGAGCAGCGACAAGTTCATACACTTTTCTGAAGGCTGGAAAGCCTTGACAACCCTTAAAAAAACCCCAAACCTGGGGAAGGATTTCTCAACCTGCGGGCCACTGTGATACATCAGAAGGCGTGCACACACAGGAACACCAAAATAAGAAATCAAGTCAGAAGAAGTAATTAACACTCAAAATACCTTTAAATTTTTGCAGAAATGAAAAATATTTAGTTGCAAACTAAAAGCAACAATGAAGCAACTTTGCATGTTTATGCTTTTCCCCCAGGTTTAGGTAGCCTTTTCATTAAGAAAGCTTGAGAAACCTTTGAAGGTTGAGGCAACTGTAGGTAGACAAAACCAGAAAATTTAAGGTATCAACATGTAGAAATTTTGTTTGTACTCTCTTCCCGGCCTATCAGTTCTGATTCCCGACACAGGCAATTTATGAACTGGTTAAAATATCAATTTCTTCTAACAGAGGGAGACCAGAACTTGTTGACTAGTGACGTAGTGCCCTCCCTCCTCTATTTTCACTCCCCAGAGAGGAAAAAATTATCTCCCCAGTGACTTCTCTGTTCTAGGTTGCACTGGTCATAGATGTGCACCAGTCTGTGAGGCACTTCCAGTTGCATTTCCAATGAGAACAACTGTGTCAGTGACCAGGAAAATGAAGGAACAGAAGTTGGGGAACCTGAGAGAACAGAAAGCTCTCATGCAAGAGCTTTCCCATCCCACTATCAGCTCACGTAGCTTCATGGTGACAGCCACTGCCCTTCTGTGACGCATTATCCAACCCCACAAGGATGTGGTTTCTCATTATATGTGGCCTTACGGTGCCACAACAAAAAATGCTGAGGTAGGTTTGACTCTGAGCCCCCCAGTTTACAGTGCCATCCCTCGAAAAATATTCTCACCAAAATCCAGAATCTTGCCTTCGTCGGAAGTCCATGCAACAGTGTGTTTGTTGGTTGTGTGTGTGTGTGTGTGCACATCTCAACGCTGTTGTTCTGAATCAACAGATAATTTTATGTTATTGAGATGTGCTTCTACAGTAGAGATGTTAAGATTCAGTTGCCAGAAATGGTCAGTTAGCTGGCCTCTGACTTTTTTTTTCTAGAAAAATTTCTAGAAATAGAAATTATACCATCTCCAGATACAATAAAGTTTTCAAGTACACTTGTAGCCTGGCTATTCTTCCAGCTACCCTAATGCTTCTGGTTGTCTGGTTTTTGGCAAGCGAGTAATCTTTCTGTTTAGGACATCAAAGAAGTTTGTATTATTTCTCTGAAACATGAAAAATTTCTCCACTTTTTGATTCAAAGCACTGCTATCACTGGAGAAAAAATTTAATGTGGCATAAATTTCATAGTAAAATAAATATGGGGGAAACAGCTGACATTATGACTGTGCTGAGAGTTAGAAATTATATCCCCATTCTATGGGCATTGATGGAGCACTATTTCAACTCTGTGTTCATTTCCTGTATATTTACTGTATCAGGACACGTTACTTTTATTGTTATTTAAAACATGTAAAATAAATCAATACAAATATTAAAACTGAAAGGGTACTTTAATGTACTTCAGCTATCATCCAATAGTAATATATATCCAGGCATCAGTATAGGCAGGCATCAATCAGACCTGGAAGGCTTGCAGGGCTTAGTTTCACATTTTCTTAAACATTTACAAAGTTCAAGGAGAATACTACTTGTTTTGGGGGTTACCATGACACCACTACATTTATTCCTTTGCAATTTTTTCTCCCTAGGAATTTTCATTTAAGAAAGACTGAAAGAAATGAAGATTAAACTAAGCACAAGTGGAAAATCCATGGAGTTAGCCTTGTTGGAACCATGAGGTTGGCGGGCACTACAAACAAATGAAGCCTTTTCCCTACACCAAAAATCAGATGTTTAAAAGTCCTTGATCTGGAAAATGCAAATGATTGATTTCAATAATATTGATCGATTTCAATATTAAATGTTATATGAAAAAACTCTATTTATCTCCGCCTCCCATTTTGCTGCAGTTCCTTCCCACATTTTAATTCAAGGACCTGTCCAAAAGCCCCCCCTGTTGCTGTATCACTCATTTCTGCTGTACTGCTCTGTAGCCCTGAGCTCCCTCATGTGCTCCTACTTTGCACAGAGCCCCTGACACACCTCTTCCACCCCACCAGTGTCTTACACTTCTAATGCTTGGCATCACTTATCAAGGCATCTTCCTGGAAACATCTCAGGCTTTCAACCCACTTCCGTGTTTTGCTTCCTCCTCTAGGCCTGGAATCCTAACCCAAGTTTTGAACTTTTGCTTGGGAATGCACAAAATTACACAACCTAACACACAAAGTTCACAGACTAAATTACAGCTCATGTACCAGGAAAGGAGAAGCAAGGAAGAAACCACATACTACTGTCTGCTTCCACACGCATACTTCTTGTCATAAAGAGATCAGGACCACGGTTTCTTTAGGTTGATCATTTCAAATACAAAGTGCCTAGTTACAAACCACATTTCCACCCACCCCCTCTTCGTCTTTTTTTTTTGGTGATTGTAGCAGATTTATTAACTTGCCTCTTGCACCCTTACTTGGCCAAGGAAGAAAGGTTTTCTTCCTTCCAGTGGGACTCTTTGGTTTCCCTCTGCCTTTTTTGTGCCATTACTCCAATGAACCTCTCAGGGAGTTCAAAAAACATTTTGTTTTTCTTAAGAACGACCAATTGATGAAACAAACGCTTCAGTTTCTAGTCAGACTCTTCCCTATTTGAATGAAGGATTCCCACTGTCACTCCAAAAGCAACTGGCAGAAAAGGGAAAGGAGCTCAACAGAAAGAGGAACCCAAACCTTGCCAGAAAGACCCTGTTCAGCAGGACTTACGACAACAAACAAGTGAACAGTTGCCGGATGAGGTATTTTGGTAATACAGGAAATAAATTAGGCAGGCTAGTTTTCAGAAATGAGTAATGAGAAGAAAATAGAGAATGGGGCTTATTTAAAAGCATATTAAGCATCTTTGAAACTTCTAGGCAAAAAGGATATTGTTCTGAAATAGCAAAGAACATCTAATATATGAAAAGCTTATCTTTTAGGAGGAAAGTAAATTTTTCATATTTTAGGCTTATAATTAGCAGCTGGCTAGTTGCTATTGAACTGCTGCCAATTCACAAATCAATATACATCTTTAATACAAAATATACAGTACTCCTCTCTCCCTGCATTATATATTGGTTGCTAAACAGCAATTTACAATATTTATGCTACTTTATAATGCTTGTGACCTTTGTTTTTTTCTGGCTTCTTCACGTATGGTAGATGCACTGGGAAAATGGAATTTTGCAAAATTAGACATGCATAACTTCCTTCTGTATCTGGACATATGTAATGTTGCTGTTTTGATTTTAAACACTAGGTACTAAAATAATGCTCACGACCGCGAGAGATTAACAGCACAAACAGTTTCTGTACTTCACTGTGCACACGTAGTGCATCTGTGAACAGTACTTCCACAGGTTACTCTGGTGCTAAAACTCTCTGGAGGAAACACTGTCTGTCTTGCTACACTGTGTGCTGTGTTGCGGTTTGGGTATATCTGCAAACATCCTCCAAGGCACAGAATGGGGAACATCACTTGAGTGACCTTGAAATGAGAGCCAGCTTGGACCCTCAAAATAAACAAATGAACATAATGCAAAATGACCAAGCTGCTACTCACTGTAAGACTGGCCTCTTGATATCTTGGACTAGATGATCCCTGAGGTCCCTGTGATTCTGTGATTCTGTCAGGCTCTAGTCTTACAAACCTTAGGAATGCGCTTAGCTGCTCAAATGCTAGGCAGCCTTCCTAAGCGCGTGCGTAACATTAGTAAGGTTAAAGGTCCAGGTTCACTCTGCCTGTAAGACATGTAACTGAGACACCTACGCCTGCTTTTGCCCAGTCATCTGGGCTCCCTGGGGACTCCCTGGAGTGAGGTGTCAGCAAAGGGTGACTCAGGGAGGTGGCAGAGTCCTCCTGTGAGCTGCAGCTCTCCCTTAAGATGACTATACTATTAATATCTCTACCTTGTATCAAAAGCGAGGTGGACCAAAGCTGGGCCAAAGTCTGTGCTGTAGCTTTTAGGTACTGACTCATGTTAGTAGCTCTTACCCTGAAGTCTTCTATTTAGATTGCCTGCTCCATGTGGAATGAGGTCAAGCACTTATTTTAATTAGAGTATTTAAAACATTTTGGGTTCCTCTGGGTGAACATTTACAGGCAGCTCATTTCTTTCCACCTCAGCAATCTTGACTTATCATCCGTTTACTCTGTATGTTATTGTAGTGGTATATGATGGGTTGGATGCAGCTGTGAAGTTCTTAGGGAGTGGCACAGCGGTGTAGCCACTCCCCTCTTACGCAGCATCGATGGGGCACCACACTGAGCAGTGCTAATGTGGAGCAGAGGTCCAGCCTCCTGCCTCCCTCTTGCTTCTCTCCTCCCCTCATCTCTTTGGAGAAAGTGTCCCTGGATTGGGCAGATGCCTGGTTTGCTCCTTTCCATCTCTGACCCTAGTGCCCCCGTGCACTCTTTCAGCTATGCAGATTTTACAGCTGCGTTGCTTTTTTCTTCTGGAGCTGATTCTTCTATTCATTATTTGCCCTGTCTTTCTTGCACGTTTTAAATGCTTTTAGTACAGTGTAAGTACAAAGGATAGTCAATGCTGTGTAAATTACGAAAATATACAATGAAACACTTGAAAACTATTTAAAGGAAATCATCTCTATACAGGTCAACACTTTTGTACATTTAAATCACCACTAAAGCTTCAGTTTCCCATGATCAAACAGGTTAAGAAGCTCTTTCCACTGATGAATCACTGACTTTGGCAGAGCAATCTGCAGCATCCTCACCTGGTACTATTTACAACATAGCAATCTCTATCTGTTACTCCACACTTGTTATAGTAAAACTAGATTATTCTTACACTTTCTGGCACTATTTTTGTTGCAATATGATCAACAATGTGGTTTTGTGTCTATGTGCGAACACTTACGCAGAGTTTTGCTTGATTTTCCTTTTTAAGCTAAGCTTGACCCAAATGAAATAGAAGTATCAAACCTGCAAGTAAGGTTTGAGAAACCACAAGGTTCTCCTGCTGTTTATATGTGTGTGAATTACAGTACATCAGGAAATCAATATTCCCTAGATGGTGCTTGTGCCTGGCACTTCATGGTGAACAAACATTAGATAAGACAATATAAATGGTACAATCCTTATTGATTTCTCTTGACCGCGTAGAATGTGAAAGCTGCAGCCACAGTTAACACTTACTGACAGACTCATCTAAAGTTTCAGTGCTATTTTATATTTTTATAGTTGTCCAAGCTCAATTGATTCCATTAAGTTGCTAGACACATTTCAAGCCATCTAGATAAAAAAAAAAATGCAGTGCCTGGAATGAGATGCTGCTACTTTGTGCCTAGCAGGATAAAAAGGTTAAAGGACTAAATTGTGCCTGGATGTTGGAAGGAGTTCTCTTTTATTTGATAGAATTTGTTATTGTTTTTAGTGATGGATAGATGCATTTGACTAAGTTAAATAAACGAATGAACAGTATAGACCAGAAATGTCTACAGGGAAACTGTACTGGAAGCTCCCAATGTTACAGCCCCTCCCCAAACAAACAAGCAAAAAACCCTTGCAGTTCCACCTGACTGATAAAATTCCCTCAGAAAAAAAAAATCAGATTGGCTTTAAAATCTTGAGTTTGGGATTTCTTTCCATTGGTTTTCCTCTTTTGACTCATGATGCACATTTTAAATAGTCTTTTTATAGCAATTTATATATTGTTCTTTCTTTCAAAAAAGTGAACTTCTCACTCACAAGTCTGGGAAATTAGGGGGTAGGACAGCTTAAGGAATTCTGAATATCAGGATATGACATTTAGTCCCCCCAAAATAATTCTCTATTTCCCTTTTACACCCAAAGAGCTCTTCTAGCAAGATATCAGAATATCTATTTCATAGTTTCTTACTCCCCTGCTGGGAAGATTTAAATAATATGATTAAATTAGTGTGAAAAAGGTGGCAGACATCCATTCTGTGAATACTAAATGCAGACTGGACTATGGGAATAATGTCTTGAGAAAACCCTTTTAATTTGGTTTTGGGCTGTTTGATTCCCAACAAGACAGAAATTCAGAAATTCAAAATTGCCTGAAAAATGAAGAAGTGGGGAAATGTATCATATCAAAAACAGCCATTGTGATATGGTTTCCTCCAGAGAAAACACTTTCAGCCACAGTGTAGGACAGCTTACAAAGTGCTGAATATTCTGATCCCGACGCAGTGAACTCTGAAGCACATGCTTTGCTTTAAGTGTGTTCTGGTCCTATTGATTTCAACAGTACTGAGCTTTGCTGGATTGATAGCGGCATAATCAGCACCCTCCAAGAGTGGGCACTCCTCTCCTCTTTTAGCATATTCCAGAAAAAAAAATAAAAGAAAACTTATATCCATATGAAATCAGATGGAGGTTACTTTTTTCAGCTTTCAAATGAACTGTTGTTTTTTTAACAGAGATTTCTATCTCTAAAATGAGGTGAATCTACTTGAAAACATCAGGAATAATTTAGTGAACTTTGAAAAGACTTTGAACAGTAAATTTGCAAGATGTTGCTTCCATCTTGCAGAATAGTTTCATATATTTGAGCATGTTAATATAATTCACTTTTTCAGTCCAAATTTGGTGACGCTGCCTATGGTTTTCTGTAAAATTCTTTCTTTTACCAAAAAAGACATGACAAACTGTTTTAAAATGACAGGAACGTCTTTAGATCCAGAGAAAGCTGCAGAGTGGTTCTCATATCAAGAGCTTTCTATTTTCCCTATAAAATATTAGACATAATTAAAGGTGAGTTAAGACTTTGGTGAAAATCTAAAGAGCATCGGCAAATCTGAGCACTGCTCAGCTTTTCAATTGCTTTTCTACTTCTCAGTTCTTTTAAATGGTTTTCTATGGCAGGAACATTTTTCTTAATTAGTCACAGCTAATTAGTGTTCTGGCATAGACAAGTAATCAGAAATGTCAGAGCTGCAAGGCTACATCTCCCTAATCCTTTGATAATAATTTAGCCTCCTGGGAGGGCCTCAAGCTGCGGTAAGTAGTGGCTGACAATAAGGCAAAATTAGGTGGGCAGCAGACCATTAGGATAGAAAAATAAAAAGCACTACCAAATCCTGCTGAGCACCATCAGGCAACTAACTACACTGCCAGATGAGGTGCCTGTTTAAGCCTGTGTTGTTAATTAGCTGATTCTACCAGACCTGCCACATATGTCCAGGTGCATCATGCAAAGATGTGTACTTCTGGGTTTGCGCCAAAGGACAATTTTGCGCTGTGATCAAATTTCAAGAATCTGAGAAAGAAGCCCACATATTTCTTGAAGATTATTCCGAGTTATCAAAGAAATAAGAAGATCAACAATCTACAATCCATTTTTGTTGAGTCTCTCTCAAGTAATTAGGCACGGTCCTCTCATGTTTCTCAGAGGTTAATACAAACACAGCTTTTGATTCAAATGTGGCCTTTAACCAGTTCTACCTAGTCTCAACTTGCTGAAGTTGCCTTGGCATATAATCTAGATCAAAAAGTAGACCTTTTGTCAAATCACACACTTGCAAGTAATTACATAACAATGAAAGTGAAGATTACTTGTTGAAATTAACGTGACAGGAAGCAATTTGAGAATGAGGAAAAAAATCACAATTGAAGTTTTATAGGAAGACATTGTTGAATACTAAATACTACAGTAATGGTGCTTTTGAGGTAGACGTGGACAGCACAAGGAGCTGGTATTACAGAACACTCATTTAAAATGTGCGTTCCTCTTAGCTGTGTAACACCAGCTGAAGATTAACTCACTTGCCAGGGAGAAGCGTTTGCACATTTTTAACACATTTTTTGTAAAAGGTCAGAAACTTATAAAAATGATGCAACTGAAAAAAGTGTTCGCTAAAAACATACTTGCAGATATGATGGCAAACAGAAATGAATCAGCTGAGTACTTCATATCTCCATTTAGGCATAGAATGAAGTACATGACATAGTAATCTTCGGAGAATAATTACTACCTCAAATATCCTCAAGTACATCATTGAACTTAAATTGTCTATCCCTGCCCCTAATGGAAAAAGAAAATAATGGTTGTGATATGGGAACAATACTAGCATTTAATTCACGTTCCAGACAAAATACAAGCATTTTTTTGACACAAAAAGATTATCACAATACATCTGAAATTTTGAAATAGAAAAGCCAAAAGCAGCTACGTAAATCTGGAGTGCTTAAGAATTTATATGACTCATAAAGACGTTCAGTCTTTCTGCACTCCAAAGAAGGTTGTAGGAGTTCCCTGCCATTAATGTCTCTTACACTGCTTGTTGAATCGTTACCCTGCACAAGGCACATTCACCTCCATGAACAGTCCCTGTGAAGTCAACAGGACTACTCAGCCATAGCACACCAGTTTAACACCCATTAAGAGATGGACGATCAGGGCCAAAGTCAACATCTGCTAACAGGTGCCATCTTGTACAAGATAACGAAGGGACCTCTTTGCCAATGCCGACCTTTCCAGGGTGCGCACTCTGACTACTCTATGTGTTTACAGTACACTTGTGCACAGATTTCCCAGAAATTAGAACCTAAAAAATCCAGAAAACCTTCAGGTTGTATCAATGGTAAAACACTGATGCATTAGAACTGTTCTCTTAAACCATTCTTTATTTCTCAAAGCAGCAAACAATTATTTGCATATGTAGCCTTAATAAAATTGGAACCATACATCTGTTTATAAGTTTTTCAAAACAGATCCAACACAAATATAACCTGTACGATAAAGCCCTTAATGTCAAATAAACCAAGAAGGGTTTTGAAGGGAAAATGTTTGAAATGAAATTTTTCTGTATTCAGACAAGAACGTCCATGATTCATGTGCAATTAACAGGTACAAGAAAGTGAGAATCTACCCAAGTGGCACTTAGGAACTTTACGTTACTACAGAAGGTAAGTATTGCATTGATGTTTTATGCAAAACAACTTCTCTGTTTAAATCTGGGGTTTGTTAACAAAATCCAATTTTGTTTTAAAGGAAGCAGTTTTTAAGTTGTAAGTCTAATTTAATTTAAAATGCTTAGGAGTAGGAAGAATTACTAGTCCCATCTTAAAAATTCAGGTAGAAACATGATTCTAAGTCTAGTCAGTGATGATAACCTGGCATGTTTATGGATACAGCATGGCTTTTGTTGTGGTTAACGGTAAAACTCCCACTGATTTTTGTAGTGTAGAACCAGACCGCATGGGAATGTCATAGTTGGATATTTTTTACGTCTGTTAATTTCGTGATCAGATACAGAGCACTGTTCTTTGATAGGCTGCACAAATGTTCTTATATCATCTTTCGAGCAGATTATCTCTATAAATAAGAGCGGCCTTAATAATAATTAGTAAGATTTTAGATTTATTCTAGGTTTGTGTAATTCCATTTAAATAGTTAATTTTCCAATTTGCCAACTGCTACTTTTACAGCTTTTTCTGAAAATAAGTATTTTTCAAACACTGGTTTTAAAAAAAAGAAGAAATTAAAGTGTAACTTTGTTTCCAAAACATTTCACTAAACATTTTAAAAAATGAGTTCTTGGTTTAAGCGATTAAACTTCAAAGAAGTTTCAGTGGGTGATGCTTTTAATCATAATTAAAAACCGTAATTATTAAACAAACTCTGTAGTGCCTGTTTTCATGATTTAGTTGTAATACATTGAATCTACCCGAGCCACTGCAGCATTCATGGTAGAAAAGTTTGCTTTATTAGAGAAACTTGTCCCAATGTAACTTCATCGTTTTGGTTTACTTCAGTGGAGTATGGGATAGGAAGGATTTACATGGACCACTCATTCAATTAAGCCTACAGAAATCATGAACATGATTGCAGACGTTTAGCCCAGAGCTACCGCAGACCATCCGCATGTACAACACGTCACAAAACCTTTATAATGCTCTTTAAGATCTGTGGTGTTAAAAACAAACAAACGATCAAACAAGCAAAACCCAAAACTATAAGCTGCTACAGCATGAGAGTAGGAGATAAATGTCCTGAGTTCCTGTGACAGGAAGGAATTCGATAGATAAAATTCCCAGCTGATCTTAAGAAGACCATGTCCTGCACCACAAAGGAAGACAAAAAGTCCTAAGTTTCTCTGACAAACTGCTCAAGCAAAAAACTCTGTGACTCCAAATCTGGTAGTTGAGTTTCAGAACAAGACAATGGCACACGGACCTTGTAGATACCAGTGCTACCAGGAGCACCAAGCCATATTGTTCTGCGTGCTGTCTATACCCCTTGTAGAGGAGGTGAAGAATGAAATGCACCTTGAAGCCAAGTTATTCAGAGAAAAAGAAGGGAAAAAACCCCACTGTGGTTCTGCTGCATGATCAGCAGAGGTACTCAAGCACAGCATGATTTAAATGGTTTAAAAATGGTGCAGAAAAAACTAGCAGCCCAGTCTTCTTTCAAAGTCCTCTGGAGATTTGAGCCTCTCTCATACGTAAGGATTCATATCTCAAGCTTAAATGCCATTCCTCTGATTTGTCACACTTTCTGTAGCATGGTAGTGCTCTTCCAGGCTTAGCAAGCGCCACCATATAATAATGCACATTTTTTGTCTTCTCCCTTGTTTGAGACTTCTCAGATAGACAGAAAATTATCCAGCCTCTAGCTTCAATGCATTTGTGACCCACTGGCAGACATTTCTGCCTGTATCAATACTATTCTTCAATTTAAATGATCTTCTTTGATCTGTACATTACTTTGTATGATAGACATCCTGCTCTCCCAGTCACTGTAATAGCTGTCAGTACACAGCAGCCCTGAATCAAGTCAATGAAACCTGTGCATAAATAGTTTGTAAGTACACATTTTTTGGATTAAAATAGTGTCTGAGGTCTGTTCTTGTGTATATTTATAACTATCACTTCTAGCATACAGAAGAATTTTGTCTTTTTTGTCATTCTGGATGAGGTGTCTCCCTGCCTGAAACACAGACACGCACTTTTCCTATTTTGCTTGGCTGACGATTTCTTAGCTGATAGAAGTATGATGTATTTTAAGAGGAAATCAACAGTGATCTACAACTGTAGCCAGTCGGATGGCTTGAAGTATATCTGCACAAAAACTTGTACATATTCTATTCTTTCTGCTGAAATATAACTGGATAGAATTGAATTGATAAACTGTACGTAGGTTTTGTTATATCACTAATTTAAAAAGCCCTTCCAAAAATCATGGGCAAAATCTTGCTCAGTCATACTGTTCTAAATCTGAATTAACGTCTCGAAAGGTGAGTTAACAGAGTGAGATGTCTTTGTTTTAAATTTCTGCAAGCTATAAGCTTACATATTTACTAGTGCACTTATCTGATTCTGACCAATTGGTTATATCTCCTAGTGTGATGTTGTGTAGAAACGTGATACCACCATATATGAAGAAAAATAAAGATACAAGTAGATATCTGATACACAGAACATTTATAATGTACATCTTTTTTCTTTACTTACAGCTACAAGCATTGGCCATGACAGCATACAATGCACACTACTGACGAAGAGTGGACAAGAGTGGTTTTGCGTCTCAAAGGCAAGTGATGTGTCATGGCTTGCATCCGTACGTACAAGGAGATGTTTTCTTGTGCTGAAAAGCTTGACTGCTGAAACCAAACTTGGAAGAGGTCCTCAACCCATGCTAACCCAATTGTACTGAGGGTCTGTCCTTGGGTTAGTGCTAGTTGGCCTAACCCAAAATCACACCATGAACCATGCTGATGACTTACCAGTATGGATGATCACCTGCTAATTTTCAGGCCCGAGCCCAGGCCCTGGCCAGTCTACTGCTATGGACATAGCCTAAGGCTTGGTCCAATCCTACTACATCAATGAAGTCAATGTGGTCTCTCTAGTGAGACTTAGACTTGGCCTTAGGCACGTAATTTTATTAACATTCAGAAAATTACAACATAAGCAGAAATAACCCCAAAGAAAAACAAAAAATAGAATCTTGAAAATGAAACATATGCTTGCAGATTCAGTGCAAAAGCAAACTGAAGCAGAAGTTGCTAATATGGTTTTAGTACTTTGTGAAGGTGCCAGCTGGATGGATGATAATTTTTCTACCCCTGCAGGGCATCAAAGCTTTTATAAAATCATTCTTTTCACACATATTAGCACTTAGCTTATTAAAACAGATGATACTTTTTTTTTTTTGTAAAGCTGCCTCGGAGTGTCTGGAAATATAAAATCAGAAAGATAAGTCTCATTTTGACCACCCAGTCTAACAAACAACAAACGCTGACATGACATACCATGGCTGAGAGTCTATGTTATGGGACCTTCTGTGACTGCCACAAGTGTAGTGTCACAGTAAAGGCTGTGAATTGCTGTTATGAAAACATTTGCTGTAACTTGCATAATTAAATGAAACTGCCAGCTAAGCTTCCTAAAATACTTAGGAGATGACACACAAATAAATACACTTCAAAGTCTGTATTGTGTTCCAGAATTTGTTTTGTAATAAATTGCATTGCACACTGCCAGGGATGACTTCTTTCCCTGTTCAAATCCTTGCATAATTATAAGTGACTGACATCAGTGTCATGTAAATTGATCCAAGTTTATAATAAAATAACTTTTATTTTAGACATAGTTTACATGCGTAGTGCTTTGAATTTATACAGAAGGTACAGTTTCAGCTGCTTACAGCTTCTCCTTCAGACAACTCAGAAAGGGACATACTAGACATAAATTAGTGGTCAGAACTTGAATGAGCAGAAATATGCCCGAGAGTGTTGCCAATGGCCTTATAGGAGACCTTGTATAAGGAAAATTTTGGTAGAGTAGGCGATCATTTCTAACAAAAAGAGGAAGAATCAGGGCAAAGGAATGAGTGGAGGAGGCTGCGGAAGCCAGTATCGAAGTTGAGGGAAATTATTGCGAAGATACAGGCTGGCCTTCAGGATGAACAGGAGGATTACTCTGAACTTGCAGAAGTGGGATTAGAATTTTGAAAACGAGTTTGCCAATTCAATAAATGTTTGGTCAACTTTAAGAAATTGTGTCTTAAACTAAAAATCCGTAAAACAAAATTCTAAAAGTCATTCCATGAAAGTACCAGTAGACATACCTGGCATACCTGGCCTCTTTCTGTATACGAGCAGACAGCAAAATAATGCGTTCCTGTGCCCCCTGCTCTAGGAGTCCCTGCTCAGGCAGGGAGGTTGGACCAGATGATCTCCAGAGGTCCCTCCCAACCCTTACCATTCTGTGATTCTGTGATTTAGGGAAATTAGGTCTGCAATGGAGTCCACAAACCACACCAATCCAGTTCTCTCCATTAACACATTCAAAATCAAAAGATGGAATAAAATTGGACTACTCACAGTGGAAAAATGACTATTTCAAATAACAATCTACCAATTTTATTTATGCCTTCTAGCACTTAAAAATTTCATGCAGAAATGTGTAAAGAAAGGCCACCCTTGGCATCTGAAGATGGTAAATAAAAAGCAAAAGAAAAAATGATCAACAGGGAAGAACATCTGAACGGCTTGTTGAGTATCAGCAAAATGTGGCTTATCCCATCTGATGCAGTAGTGATACCAGCTAGCTTTGAAAGGGTAGTTACTTACATCGAATAACTTCTCTATGTACATTTCCTCATTGACCTTTTCTCGAAGTATATCCTGATTTTGTCGAACAAACATAATGTAGGTATCTGCTAGATCCATCCCTGGTTTCTGTGGAGACATAAAGGGGAAGAAGTAGTGGGAAGGGAAAGAGAGAGACCCCTCAACAACTAGACTTATAAGAAGTTATACCTAAACATAAAGGAAACTGAGATTACGTTACAATGTTCAGACATGTATAAAATGTATTTACTAAACCTGCTGTGAATTCTGGGTTAGTTACCAACTTTAGGAGGGTTCACTATTAATAAAGTTCTCAGTATTGTAATTCATGGGTGCTTCGAATCATAAATGTTCATTGCCGTATGTAATTGAATGAAGCCTTGGCTCTGGTAATGCCAATGGCAAACTTGGACATCTTCCCCTTTTTTGTTAGTGAGGCTGTCATAGCTACTCCTCCCTCACGGTATCCTGCTATCACATTCAGAAAATGGTTAAAAGAAAAGTGTTCTGTTCCTTTTGCATTGCCTCAGTTTTGCTTCCAATGTACAGCTGCATTTTTATTTGAGGTTAACTTCTACTAATTCTGATTCAAACTAAGTTCAAGCATTTCCCTGAGAACAATGGCATAAAAAGGTTGGTATGAAAGTAGACCTGTACCCCTATTTTTCTGAAACTGTAGTGCTGGCACAGTCAGCTCAGAGGATGAATAGGAGACGAATGAGGGCTAAAATGTTTCCCTTGCACCGACCTATGCTCTGTATGAACAGCAGAGAAGGCAGAATTTTCATACCACACTCCCAAACATGGGACAGGGTAGGATATGTCGTGTGTATGTGATACTGTCAGATCAGCCAGAGTGGTTGCTGAAACTGCTCTCTCCTGCCCAGCTGGGACTTCTGGACCTCTGTAGCCACAAAATGTTGTTCCACACTAAAGCCTGCAACATCCCCTTTCCCGGCAGCATATGCAGAGCTGGTCAGGAGTTCACCTTTCTCTAACCATGAACGAACATAAGCACTTTGGAAAGTCTTCTGTAAATGCCCTCTATGTGAGCAAGTTTGTAAAAGTATCACTTGCTCCCAAATAATAGTTTTTAAAGTTTGTGACATGCAAAAGAAGCTAAGTTTTATGATACTGTACAGTAAGCCTTAGCACAAAGCTATTTATAAAGCATTCAGATGTGGCTAAGACTGACTCTGTACAGAATAATTAACAGCTCTAGGGAAGGAGGACAAAAGCAGTTATACCCTGTCCCTGGATTCCCAGGCATAAGTCGTCTCTATTTTTCAGAAACTGTTATTGTCAGAAAACAGCATACATACAAAGCTGTATGTGCAGAATATTTAGCATATTTTAAGCCCTGTATGCATAAACACATAGTTAAAATATTTACATATAATTTTATAGTAAGGCTTCCTTCCTAGTCTACAAGTGGATAACTTTTAATTTTTCTCATTCTTTGTTATCTTGTATGTAATATATTGCAATGTATATAATCAGGTCTGAGCACAAGAGGGAAAGAAAGGTGCAACATGCTCAAACTAATACCTGTCCAGAAATTGCCATTACAATAATAGGAAGAGAGCATTCTCCCCTCAAAACTGCAGTGAATGAAACCTCCTGGATCACAAGCCTCACCTCTTTTTTCCTGGTTCTGTCACAGACATGTTTAGGAATATGATTCAAAATAAGAAGATTTTCTTTTTCATTTATACATGTGCATCAATGGCAGTTTCATTGCTTAAAAGTAAGAGTTAAATGTGGAATGATGGTCCAGTTTAACAGTCCTACCATCTCCAAAACGCAGTGAAAAACTGAAATGTCTCCTGCACATTTAGATTGGTCATTGCAGGGCAATGAAAGCTCATTTCAAAAACTTAGCACATACATACATGCCTATCCATAACTCTTAAGAGGAAAGCGGGACCATTTATATTTACATCTGAGGTACACACCTTGATCCTAAGCATAGAAACAAAAAAGAAAGATTACAATAGATAAAACGGTTTTCTGTTGGAAAACCTGTTTCACAGAAACCAATAGATTTCATTCATAAAAATGCCTTCTTTATTAAAACATGACAGAAATGTTTTTAAATTAAACTAAATCATAAAGTGATTTAAGAGTTTTAAAACAGAAAGCTGAACATATTCCCTTAGTATACTCATTTGTGATGGTAGAAAAGAATACAGCCAGCACTGAAACCTTGTGTATTTCTGAAATTTGATAGGTAATTTATAGGAGTTGGACTAGTTTTAACTTGGAGACATAATGGAAAATATTTCAAAATCTCAGGGCGGTGGGTGAAGAAGATAATCTAACAAATGAAAGGCTGATTATAGCTCTTGGAGATTATATATTAAATGTAAAAATGAATCTTCCGTTGAATGCTAAAACCAAATGGTTCTCTGAATCACGCAATTCTTTCGTTTACTAAGTCTAATAAAAAATGTTCATCTTGCAAACGGCCAAAGCTAGAAAAATAACATTTCCCATCAGCATTAACTCTCCCCTTATCTTTGAGATGTTTACCTAGTCTTGAAGCTGTGACATATGGGAATTTCACACCTAGTGAATATATTTTCATGTAGCTTGTGGCATAGGAGTGTAATAATTAAAAGAATATACACAAGTAAGAGTAACTGCAACAGCTGGTGACATTTACCAATTAGAATTACAGTTCTTTAAAACACTTCATCCTTCTTTAATGTGTGCAGGATAATTATCTTTGAAATTGCTGTGGAAAAAAAATTAATTTTCCTTTTAAACAGTTTCTGCCTACAGTAGAAATATGTCTGGGTAAGAAGTTACCAATGCTCCAACACTACAACTCTCTGTTTTAAAAACTCACCAAAATCATTGCAAGCTAACCATCTCTGCTCATGGTGGGCAAAACACACATTAAACATTGAACGAACCAACAGTACCTCGAATGCTCCATTATCTCTCCACATTGCCTGCACTGAATTTATTTGCTTTCTCTAAACATGTGAGAGAAGACAAGAAAGCTATTTTAAGTATCAAAACAGGCTTAGTGCTATATATTTCATGTTTTAACTTTTTTTTAAACAGGGTTCATCTGTTAGATGAGAACCTCTCATTACACGATCCTATCATTCCTCTACTATTTTGGGTTATTAAACTTCATAAAAATCCTAGGCTAACATAGAATATATATAAAAAAGAAAAAGGAATTGGATGTACCTTAAAAGACAAACTGATAGAAACTGAGACATATTTTAAGTAACTGTTACATGGGGCATTTAATGAAATGTTAGTAATGACTAACATCAGACTGACTTAAGCAACTCGGTCTCCACTTCTATACCCAAAATAAAAAGTCCTGCTCCTTTGAATCTCTGGCAGAACATCTGCTGAAGTTAATAGGAGAGAGTTATTTGCACATCTTTGGGAGAATAATTTAACATGGTATATTTATCCAGATAAGTACAAAAAAAGGTATTCTGTCCGAAAACTTCCCAAAGTAAAAAAGTGTTTTTATATGATATATAAAAAGTTATTGTAGGTTTGTTTTATTCAGAACAGCAGACAAGATGTTTTGCCTATCTGAAAATGAAAGAGAACCAAACAAAGAGATGAATGGAGAAACTGGAAACACAAAGACATCAAATAAAATACCAGGAAATGAAGAGTTGTAAATAGGGTTACTTTGTCACTGGTTACACAAGTAACTGAATACACCGGCGAGTGAATGAGTTTAAACAAGGGTGTAGGCTTCAGCACATTCTTTTTTAGGGTTAATCACTAGTTAACCTGGCAAGATGAACATGCTGTTTGGGGAGAAAAAAAATCCTTGTTAATTATATACTGCAAGTGCGCTTACTTCCTGCTGCTGCACCTAATCCCACAGGTGCAGGTTGTCTCTTTTACTATTCACTGGTAGGTGGGTCCAGATCGACAGGCACTTTTTCGTAGCAACAAATTCAGATAAAGAAGAAACATCTTAACTTTCCCCCTTAAACAAGAAAGCACTAGCATAGTGTCTATTTAAGAATGAGGCAAATTTTAAAAGAACTTGTTCCAGTTTCCAAGACGATGTGGAAGCTGTATTATGATAGACACACATTGCTCCCACTGGCAAAATTTGCCTGAGGCACTTAGTCAAAAGCAATGCTGCATTGCCTTGATTTCTAGGCGTTCAAATATTTTGCTGCTGAGAGGTTTGAAACCAGCTTAATACTGCCACTAGTATTAGGCTTTCCCTATAGGATAGATACACTGAAGTTTCTGCACAGCTTTTTGTAATGCAACAGTTTATCACAAATCTCAATAAAACCTGTGTGCGTTTGTAAATACTTGAGTTATGTTTATTCTCACTTTGGCATTTGTCACAGAACATTTCTTAGCAGCAGAGAATACTAAACAAACTTGTATTCTTGATATTACCAAGAAAAAAAATCTAGTTTTACCTAGTTGCTACCCTGTCAAAGCATTCATCTTTCAAAGATGAGAACAGATGCTAGAGACTAACTATATAATAACAAACTTCATCCCATTTTGTGTTTGCTTTCCTCTCCACCCCCTTCGCCTCCCCTGCGTCCTGGAGGGAGGCGTTTTAACTACAGCATGGATATAACAATGAAATGAAAAGGAGTGATGAGCTGGAGGGGGCTATTGTGAGAAACACAGGAGCTCCTTATTCAGTGTCCACAACCAAATGAAAGAGCACACTGGAAAATTTCACTGCCTGAAATTTCTCCTCTAAATAACTGCAAGGCTCATCACTTGGGCTTTGGAATGACAGAATTAAAATACAATTAAAATATTTTTGGAATAGAAACTATTTGTACCCATGACAAGAACCTTGCTCCCTTCATTTCTTACAAATCAAAATATATAAGTCAGGCAGGAAGATGCATCATTTGTATAATCAATCGATTAAAAATGTAACATTTTATTCTCACATGGTAATGAAAAATAATATTTTGCTTTAATGAAAAAATACAATGCATTTTCCCTGCCTCTAGTACATCTTCTTGTAGATGAAAAAGAAACCTTGGCAAAGGCTAAACATGTATTTTGAGAACTTTCATGCAGAACTTAAGCTGTGATTCTGCAAGCATTTACACAAACACTTTTTCATGTTGTGCAGTTTCATTGCATTTATGGGGCAACACAGGCGTGCAAGTGTTTGCACCAGGATCTCGATTCTGTAGGGCAAAAGGTCTTCAAAACACTACAGTTACTATGACAAAATCAGGTATTAAAATATGCTTTTTCCCCCCAAATAACTATGTTGTTTTAACTTTCCTACTGATTAGCAGCCATCCTTCTGATCTCCATTTAAGAGGTATCTCACAAACACTGCTGACTTAAAACAGATGATGCAGGGCTTTCCCTCCCATTCTGCAGTAGCTTGTTTTTTGTGGATCTGACACCAGAAGAGTCAGTTGCCAGGTTGGGGTATACAGAGGAGGAGGAGAAGGAAGGCAGGAGAAGCTCCGATCATGAGGCTAATGACTGTTCTGTGCTCTTTATTTTTAAACAGAGGTCTCCAAGTAAATCCTGCTTAAAAATGAATGGCACAGTATGGCCCCACCTGAACAAACACCGATTTCCCAGAAAAAGTCATTTGCTTCTTAAAACCAGCTAAATGAGGCCATGCAATACAAGTGGGATATTTGGAAATGGAGGTATCTGGAAGGTCGCAATGTGCATGTGCCTGGTAGGAGGCAGAGTTCCTACTTTGGCCTCTACAGGACCCCATAAGTCAAATGCTGGCACATGTGCGAGGCCCCTTTTCATACCTTTGATCCCCGCATAAAGGCAAGAGCGGAGCGAGGGGCCTGGCATTGTGCAAGCTGTGCACTGCTGTCAGCTCTGGGTCCTTCAAATGGCCTCTCTGCACTTGGTATGACAGGTGGCCTACATGAAGTGAGGGAGGATTAGGTTCCTTCTGTGCCTTTTACATGACTGGCATAGATTACTGGCTCCTACAAAGGGATTTAAACATACCTTTCCGAACAAAAAAGCAGTATATAAATATGCATGCAACTGGATGCTCAATTTGTATGAGTAATTGCTCTGGTTATATTTGTAAATAAGGCAAATGTGTGTGGAAATGACCAGCTAGAGACACAACTATTTGTGTGCAAAATTGACTTACATGATGAGAAACCGAACACAATGAAACTATCTACATGACTGAGGAGTAATAATCATTTGGGATTAACAATATCCATTTTTTTGCCCTTAGATCTACTGCATTCTTTCCCTATTCTCATTAACTAACTGGCTTTGTGAACAGAATATCAAAAAAAGGAAAAAATTAGACATGTTGTACTTCTACATCTCCTAAGGATTGCTTGGGCTTTAAGAGAAACTAATAAAAGGGTTATAGCGGATCTGGGTAAGTTGTTTTTTAAAAGAAATGTAACCTAAATCAGCTCTTGCATTCCCAAACATCAAAACATAGCATTAACAAGAGAACAAACTGCATCATTGACGTACTACTTATATTTGTAATGTTTGTATTATTTTCCTCTGAACATTTGGTTTCTTTCACATGTGCAGCAGCCACAACAGCCACAATTTCTTTCACTTTAGAGCATAGTGTACTGTGACAATTACCAACAAAAAGAACGTCATAGCAACTAAATTTTTTTGGTTATTATTTTTAGGAAATCATAAGCCTCCATTGCTGTTACTCTTCTTAGTCTGGATTATGTGGCACTGTTCCTAGTATTTCTGTTGCTGTTTCAGTTTCCGTAACATACACAGTGTCCATATAGCCCTATACACAATGGCTGGGGAAAACCATGAGAGCTCTTTGTGACCGAGTACGACCCACTTCATAAAAGCATTCTGGAAAATGGAGGCTTATGTTGAATGCTTTCTTAAACAGGTTAAAAAAAAAGACGAAACTTTTTTGGGATGGAGTTATTAATAATTCTCTGGCAAGATTAATGAATGGAAGGGTAGATAACATTTTTACAAGCATATCTGCCAAATGAACTGCAAGTCTGGGTCTACATTTCCCACTCTGGCCCTGAGAAGTTGAAAGACGCTTCTGGTGTGTGTGCAACTTTGTGCCCAACTATTTAATGTCTAAATCCTCTCAATATTAATAGAATTATCCTTTTCCTCAAAACGACTAAAAATCACCCAAGAATGTCCTCCTTCTTTTTGAATCCTTTATTATTTCTATTTTTATTTACCTTTTAACTTTTTTACCCCCTTTATCTCTCATCCTTTCTCTAAAACATTCTGCTCTGTACTACCTTCATTTTCTTCTAACATCTCTTTTGTCTAGTTAGTTTCTTCTTATTTCACTGTAAACCAGAATATTTTTCCCTCTTTGCCGTACACTGACCCTGGTAATCAAAAACCCTGTTGAATTCACATACTCAAACCCCAAAGGCCTTTTGCCCCACTTCTCTCCCGCCCCCCCTTCTCCGTAGATCTGCCAAGTGATCAACAGCTCTGTTTCAGGGACCCCAAGGACAGCGCTAAGGTGACCCAGTGTGATCCCTGAATGGAGGTGGGGTATGGGTGCAGAATGCAGTCATCTAATGAAGTGCAATTTTGCACGTATTTGCAACTATATCAAAAGAAAGGGCCTACTGTGGCCACCTTTAAGTCCCTTCCATATATGCAGCTATATGGTAAGGAGGGACAAGAAGGGATTTTAAACTATATCAGTTCAAAATACAGCCACACGAGGCATTCAATTAGCTTCAGTGCAGGCTTGCTAGGTTGCCATCACATGACGAAGAGCTCAGCGTAAACTCCTCACCCTGTGCTGCCCCCCTTTCCACTTCTCACTTCAGTTGTGAGCCCAGGAGATGACCTTGTAATGTGATGACTTACAGCCTCCTTTTGCAGTTGGAATTTGTAACTTCCACAAGCAGTGACTTTAGACCCTATTCAGAGTGGACACTTGCTGTCAGTTGTGACAGTAACAGCTCTTCTTGGCTCAACTGCATCTTCACAAAAAGGGGAAGAATGGGAATAAGCAAAACCAAGCACCAGCCTATCAAACCCCTTCAGCCCAGGAAAAATGTCCTCCAGAATTGGAAAATGTTTGCTTGGTCAGATCCACAGCCACCCTGAAATACAGTTTACGCATGTAGTTTGCAACTGTAAGTACTACAGTCCAGTTCACCTCTTGGGCTGTGGGAAAAGTGTGTGGGATAGCTGAAAAGCGAAGGGGCTGTAAAAATGCAAGGATCCTGATAGCCTCTCTACAATCTGGTCATCTCTTCAGGCCAAGCAACACCATTCAGTGAATGCAAGAAAGGCAATGGGGCTCCAGCAACCACCTCCCTGCTCTGCCTTCCCCCCTCCCTGGCATAGTGCCTTCCTGCATGACCTGACTCAATATTCCCCTGAGCTTGTGACAAAGGTATTTTTCAGTCTCTGTCGTTAACTTCAATGTCGACATATCCAGGCCAATGGTAAAAGACTCTGACACCTCCTTCTCATAGATATTCTATGTAATTTGAGAGCTTTTCATGTTACCTGAAAGAAGTAAATGAATTTCTAGTTTGTTCAGTAATTTCTTCTTTAGGCTTTTAAGTCTTAAGTGCATCAACAAGGACCTTTTGGAGCGGCTCCACAGCACAATATATTAACAAGAGATATTCTAGATTAACTAGATTTGATGTGAAGTTGTTCTGCTGAATGCAAGATTGGGCCTACTTTTTTTCCTTTTTTTATAAAACACAAGAACATTTATACCATTCAACAAAAAGGCCACACGTAACCAAATAAGAAAAAAGTTCTGAAAACATAATCTCAAAAGAAGCGTTACAATTTGTCATCTTATGAGTAAAGCAAAGATAAAGATATCAAAATAACAAATTCTAGAAATTGAGATTTTTCCTTTTATCTTTGGATGCATGGATTAAAAATAATTGAATTTAAGCTTGCATGTATTCTGCTTTTAAATATAGAACTACTGAAAGGATTTCTGGCCACCATACAGTCTAGCATGCCTGGTGTTTTTCTATATTTGTAATTTTATTTTTTGTAAGGTCATTAACATAATAACCTTTGGGGTTTTTTTTTGTTATGCTTGGAAAATAAGATTGTTTTGGAATCACATTAAAAAGGGATGAGAACAAAGGATATTTATTGACAGTGATAATGAAAATATTTGATAACCTCTTCCTTGCTTTTTTAAAGAGAAGATATTCTACTATGATACTCTAATAAAAATACTCAAATAGCTGATTTTTACTTTTATGTAAAAAAGAGCTCCAACAGGTACCGTTTTTAGTTTTTACTTATACCACACCAACATTGCATAAGCAATGGTAAATCAAATAGAGATTTAGGAAGCAAGGGACTAAATTGGGATTGGGTCCTGAAGTAAGAAATCAATAAATAATGGATATTCAGGTATGACGCTTTTTACTTGTTGCTTATCCTATACATCTGAACAATTTAGCCAAGTGATGGAAAGACCCCTACAAAAGAGTATCTAAGTTACAATCCTCACTCCTCCACAACTGAAAAAGTGCATTGAGAATAACCTTTCTAAGCTTTGCTTTGAGAGTTACTCATTGCTTGAGGGAAATGAAATGCCCTCTGAGGGTTGTAGTGGCTGTTTAAATACTCTGTGTAAAGCTATAATGAATCTCTGTAGGAAACCAAAATGTCAACAATAAAAAATGTGAGCTAACAAAACCCCTAATTTTTGAATTATTATGAACACTAGAAAAAATAATTTAAAACGGTTGTACTTACAGGAACGTCAACATATTTTGCAGCTGCTTTCACCTTTAGAAAATTAAAAGAACACACAGTAAGTGCTTATTACTACAGATTATGCACAATTTCAGAATTATGCACAGGAAGAACAGAACCATTTTGTATTCAAACACTTACAGTGAATGAAACTAATGATGAGAAGAAAGTTCCTTCATCATATCTTGACAGTTTAGACAGTACACCTTCTAACACCGAAACAACCTGGAGGAAAAGCACAGAGAAAAATCTAAATGCACAATATGAAAAGTAAATCTTCTCAATGAGAACGTGAATTTTTCTTCCTCAGATTTTTATTATTCATCAGGGCAATGCAAACTGTAAATCTGATCACTTTCTACATCTCATGAAGTGCTGAAATTGAGGACTACCTTCTTTTCTCAGCTTCACCTATGAAGCGAACTGATGGGAATCATTGTTGAACCACTGCAGAAATAGAAACCCAGCCCCAAAACTCTGCTGATGTGGGTCTGGCACCACTTTGCTGCCTCTAGCACATGTGGCTAGATATAGGATTGTGTGCACCCAACATGTATTTTGGGTAGAAAACATACTATTTTCTAGGACCCCAGTTTCTAAGGTCATGGCTTCAGAGACGATGGAGTACAATTGTGAAAGGTGGTGATCTCAGTATCATATTCCTTTTATCTTTGCTATTGAGTAGAAACCCAGCTCTGATTTCACCTAACAGTGTAATAGTGCTAGAGTTTTCTGTCAGCTCATCTTCAGCAATGGCATGTGTTGTTGAACTGCTACTACATGGCCAAGAAGGGGCAAGAAAATGTGGGACCCAGATCTCTGGTATGGTGTGGTTCCTTTCCCCCATACTTTCACCTGCGATCCTCTGAGTAGCGTGACTCCTCAGCAAGTGGCATGAAAAGGCATTTTTGCCAAAATTTATTTCTGACAAAAAAATTATCTTATTGCATTAATTATAGCCTTAATGTTTAAACTCCCCCCAATTAGCCTTAAAACAAACAAATCCCTTCTCACATCCCTCTGTGATGTTACGTTGCTCACGTTATTCATGGTATATAACATAAAATATCTGTCAGCTGTTGTATTCGTGCACATTTATTTGACACATATGAATCGCTTGC
Source organism: Phalacrocorax aristotelis (assembly GCF_949628215.1). NCBI lineage: Eukaryota > Metazoa > Chordata > Aves > Suliformes > Phalacrocoracidae > Phalacrocorax > Phalacrocorax aristotelis. The sequence goes on from NC_134276.1 coordinate 193,679,428, forward strand.
AGTTTATATGAAGATTGTTTTAAAAGTCATCCCTTTCTCCCAACACAGTCATTCCCACAACCACTAGTATCATTTTATGAGTGTGAGGACAGAACAAAATTCCATCTGGCATACTGTTAATGGGCACTGTAACAGTGTCACAACAGTGTCACCTCCAGAGGAACTGAGATCATCACTTTACAATAAGCCCTGCTCTTAACAGTTCAAGGAGCAGGAGCAAGTGCAAACTTACATTTGTCATTTATCAATCTAACCTGTCATATTTACTGTGATTAATTAAGACATCAGTATGTAGGTGCTGATCAAGGAATAAAACCACATCATGAGGAAGGGTGGCAGTTGTTTCTGCACCCCATGCACAGTATAATTACAGTCCCTGTATTAGACCAAATACCAGCTTTATGCTTTGCCATTGCAAGCCCGTGAGAAGCTGCCGTTCATACTTTAACTCATTTTATCTGACTGACAAGGATTCTTTCTGCAGAAGGGTGTTCAATCTTACTGTTCAAAGATCCACTGTGGAAGGGGCTGATCTCACAAACAACATGGTGTCCACAGTGCCAACAAATGGTTCCAATACAAGTGGGACACAAAAGAAGAGAGAGCAAAACATGCCGTGCCAAGGATGTCCATTTAAACGAAAGGCTTAGTTATGAAGCTGGAAAGATGTTTTCTGAGATCTCAGTGTACGGAGATGTGAAGCTCTAAGAGTGTTTCTGCGTGTGCCTCACATTCTCTGAATTGGTTACCCTGAGACACACTGTGCTTTGTTTCACCGTTTTGTGCTATTCCTGTGATTTGTTAAATGCATTGGCTTGGTAAGTCTTGCGTAAATACATAATATGGTCTTTACCAAGTAAAGTCTTACTGAAATGGAACCACTTTTTACATTTTCATAGATGACTTGCAGCGAAAAACAATTATTGAAACATTATTCCACTGGAACACAAAGGAAATAATACAGAGGCAAAGGCTAAAAAATAAGAAAATATATTAGATGAAAAAAATGAACACACATGGATATTATGCACATCGATGTGCATATTTCCTGGCCAAAACCAAGAGTGAAACATCAGCTTTCCTCTGTACCCTCAGAGGTTTCTGTTTCTGCCTTGAAACAGAAGCAATCAGGATATCATTGACATTTCATATCTCCAGCAAGGAGAGCCTGGTTAAGCTTCTAATGATCAGCCAGTGACACAGAATATTTGCTTCCTGTTCTGAGATTTCAACCTCTGGCAATAGTATATGTGATACCTAGTAATGCAAATCCCTCTGTATTGACAGCAGTTGTCTCTAGAATTTCTTGTACATACATTCAGGAGGGATATGACTATTTTCTTCCTTCTATAATCTCAGATATTAAAAAAAATAATTAAAAGGTTTAACTTTTAATAGCATGATTTGCTCTGGTTAAACTCCCCTTTCTTCCTCTTCAAAAACACTAAACCCATAAACTGACAGGTCAGTTTGGAGTGATGACAGGCGGGATATAAAACTTGAAACTGTTGAGCTGAACCATTTGTAGTTACATTTACAACAAAACTTCACTTTAGAGAGAAAAATATGTGTGGTTTTTACACATTTATCAGTAAGTGGACATATTTAGCTTAAACTTCTACAACAATTCTACAAAAACATTCCTCTTCAACTCCTGTGCAAGCGTGGTGGGTGTCAATCCAAAAGGAGATTCCTGCTCCCCCCACCGTGTGTCAGCCAGCAGTAACAAGTGAAAATGAAGGCTTGATGAAAGTATGACCACTGTCTTATTTCTTTCTCACTAACTCACAAATTGTAAATGTACAACTTCTCCCTCCTACTTTGAAAATCAGATATTTCTGGGTAGTTTGCAATACATAGATAACAAAATGTCTTATCCTTCTGTTCTGTCATTATTTGCTGTGCCCTTCAAACTATTAGGGACTGAAAGCTTTTCTTTTATATCAAGCATTTAAGTCTTGCTGGAGTGGAGTGTTACAGTAACGTAAGACGTTGTCAATGTTTTCTTCACTTATTCTCCAAGTACCTATATCATGTAAAAACATATTTTCTTTTTAAATACAAAAACCCTACAAAGTCAATTTCAAGGAGCAGCAACTTATAAAATATTTTTAAATTAAATGGTCTGTGGAGCAAAACCTCATTAAAAAGTTATACTGATACTCTGGATGTTGTCCATCTTTAAATATAAAATTTAAATACTACTTAGTGATAGGAAGAAAGTTTTCATGTGAAAAATTAAACAAAAACCAAAACACACTACTACTGAAGATAATATTGACACAGCCAAGTCCTAGCAGTTCTACTAGCTGCTAGCAGATCTTACAACAGAAACACAGAAGAGAAACTTATCCAATTAGCAAACGGCATAGAAATTGCTAACCTAATGGGTTATAAAATTTAACTTTGTAAATGCAATACTATTTGGATGACTGTTATTTAGAAATCATGTTGCTGTCCCCCCAATCTCATTGTGTACAGAAAAACTGTGTGATATTTAAAGACATTTCAGAAGTTCACTAGAGATGTATTTTTCTGATGTATTATAGATTAAAATCTAAATTGTTTTACCTTTGAAACAAGAAGTGAAATAATTTCTTTAACAGTTTCTTCAATCAAGTCATCTATTTTTGAATGGTATTGTTGCTGTATTTCAAAAGATAAAGAAGCATTAGCATGTATACGAACACACACTTTTGTCATAAGTCATAAATGGTACAAAGCTGATAACCCTCCCAGATCAGATTTACTTAAAATTATCATTTTGAACATCAGAAGAACAAACCCTTGAAAACGATCTACCCAATCAACACTTTCTTACATTCTGTGTTGAAAATTTTCCCATGTACACTGTTGAGTTAAGCAGCTAATGGGGTTATTATTTAGATGAATTGAGTTCTTATTCTTATTCAGGCGAAGGAATGTGAAGGATACTTTTTGTCTTCTCCTATATAATTAAGGTGGCCATGTATTTTTTTTCTAAAGGGTTGGTTTAGCTGGAGAAGCAAAAAGACTAGAATAAGATTTAATTAATACAGCATTTCATGTCTGACAACTCTCATTCATAAGTTATTTTAAATGTCCTCTTGAAATAAAATGAGCTCCAATTGTTCATCCTAAAAAAGCCTTTCTGTTAGCACAGTGAGCTGCAGTTTATACAAACCTTACAATATGCTCAAGCAAGGGCAAAATTAAAATTTCATCAACAAAGCAGAATAGATGGTAACAAATTAATCGGCCATAAAAGGCATAATAAACCAGACTTCATTCTCCATAGCCTTTTTCATTTGCTTTTTCATAAAGAAGGTGCCTTTAAGTAAATGCTTTTAAAATAAATCTGAAAGACTTTTTAGATAATACTACAGAGTTCCCTCCTGAAATTAACAGGAACCAGGGATCCTATTCTGTCAAGGAGGCACATCAATTTAAACAGTAATTCTTCCTTTAGAAACATTTATCTGACAGCAAAGATTGCCCCCAATAGCCACTTCACAGAAAATGTGACTTGTAAAGACTAACCCTATCTTCATAGTTCAAGGCTACTTGGAACAGCTAACAGCATAATGCTTGGAGTAAAAGTACTGAGGTCACCATAAACATTAGCCTAACCTAACAGCTGCCAGCTAAATACTTTTCATAGTTGTACGTTTTTAAAGGCTATTTTTCCTCTGTCTCAGAGTTACCACACAAACCAACACACTAAATCTGATCTGCTTAATATATTTAGGAATGATTTTCTAAACAGTGCACCTACTGAACTTGCATTTAAATTAAAGGAATTAAAACTATGAGATGTGTTTGCCCACACATACGTATCTGTTCCAGGGGCCAACACCAAGCGTGTTAATTTTTGGTTTTAATTTCTTTTAAAGTTTAAAAACACTTGGAAAATGTGAATACACCTCTCAGACAAACATCAGCAGACATGTCGGAAGAGTGAAAGAATGCATTAGAAATCATCAAAGAACTTCCCAAGGATCAGTTACATTTTATTCTAAGCATATTAATGTCTTGACCAATATAATGTTCTTTTGCTCTGTTAAGGATTAAATCACCCCAAACTGTCTGGCATCTGTCGCTTACACTTGGTTTCTTATTCTCTGAAAACAATAAATGTTACATTCCCATAGATGCATGTCAAAACTATGTGTTCCTATGACCCCAGTTGTCCTTCCCATAAAGTGTCTGCAACTTTACCTCCACAGCACATTAAATTAATGGATCTATATATAGTTCCTATATTTTTGCTTTTTTGTTTTCTTGGGTTTTCCTTTTTTTTTTTAAATCATCACAAGGCAAATATAATTTTGTAGGAATGGAATATAATCGGTAAGTAACTTCACTGTGTGACCTAGAAAAACAAGTACTAAATCAAATTATTCAAATATCACAAGAAGCTTCCAAAATCATGACATTTATTTAAAACAATTTTTGATTTTTGTAACCTGAATTTAATTTCCTGTTTTTCAAGATTTGTTTTGTAACCTATGAGATAATACATTTTTTTAACCTGCTATTCCCCAGTGCTAATTTCCACCAAAACATCCACCCTCGACACAATAAAACTTCAGATTCTTGTGGAAGATTATTTGACTCCAGAAAACAAGCTTTAGGAAGATGGAAAATATTGTAGAATTAATAATAAAATTATACGAGCTGACAAGGTTGTATGCACGATCCTGCAATCAGCACTTGTAGGACTCCAGCTTTCTACTTCTGCCAGGCTTGCTTGGTGAGAGCAGACAAATCCTCACTCCTTTTCCAAACACATTACGGCTAGTTGTGCCTTTACATTCCTCTGCTGGCTGATGTGATCATAGTCCACACGGAGTCTGAATCTAGGCAAGCCAGCTCCCACAGCTAAATTACATGAATACCTGTTGTGGAGTCTTTCAGCATCATTCCAAAGCCCCTGAAGGGGGCTCTGCCTTTCCAGCTACCCTAGAGTAACTCCCAGTAAAATAAAGAATACAGCTGCAGCTGTAGGAGATACATGGGAGAAAACTATGCTCAATGGCAAAGTGTGTCAGGAGATGTAACCAAACAGGACTCTCTTTTGAGGACAATCTGGCTGGTCTTTCAAATGTGGCCCTCTGCTCATACTAGCATTTGGATGGAGACAAAGTACTTTAGGGCCTTTTGACACTTGTGTTTTCTGGGAACAGAGGAGTTTGTTTCTAATTCCTGTGGTGATGAGCTGAGAACTGTAACTTGCTCAATTCCACAATATATTAAATTTTCTTTTCTATTCTATCTCCCTCTGACCCAATATTGGAGGTGGCTTTTTTTAACTACTTGGGTATTTTGGTTTTGGTTTTGTTTAAAAGATTTTCAAGCTAGCTTTCTTTTGTTTGTTTTAAGGTTGGATGGCTGTGAGAAGAAATTGCACATGACCATCTGAACTGAAACTGCTACTGCCAACATGTAACATTACACTATTACATACGTATTAAATTGTCTGCACTTTTACTATCAGATTGGCTATAATCCCCGACTACTTATGCAGTTAAATGATTCATCTCCTTGAATGGTATGAACCAAAATAGCTTCAGAAACAAGGTTCATCAAATTAAAGCCCACTTTTCCTTAAAATTTTCTACAGATATACATAGCACGGGCTGTGGCACTTTCCACTGAAATGGCACGTCACTAATTTTTCCCCAAATCGAAAAGTATGTCTCTCTCCTTTTCTAAGCATGATAGGGTACTAGGAGGCTGTGATTCTGAAACAACTAAAATAGTTGCTATAGGTGCTTCGCTACGAAGTGCTCAACAGTATAGACCAATGGCATTTACTCTGTTCATGCTACCCAGTTACACAAAACAACAAATGAGCTGTGACTCAGCTCTATCGTCCTGCTTGGATCTAACGATTTGTCAACCTAAGCAGCCCAAGAAATATTTTTCTATTTGATTCTTGCCTCCAGCAATATTTCATGTGTGATTCTCACCTATCATACTCAACAAGGTGAATGTTGCCAGAATACTGCACCATCTAGACCATAAAGTTCTAAGTTAATAGGTTTTAAACTATTTATCTCAAATAACAAAGGCCAAAAAATCTGTGGATTGAATGTTGTGTGATAGGAGAGGTTTTGCTTACTGCTGCTATTCATTTGGCTTGGGATCCATGGACTGTACAGGATTAGCATCTGTTGGTTTCTGATTTAGGGAAGAAGGAAGTGGGATACTGCTTACCACACAACTACCCAAGATTACATTCACTGAAACTAAGAAGCTAGGCAGGCAACTGTCTGAGAAATAGCAGTGACTGGTATGATACTTGGCTGTCTTGCTGTACACTTCCCCTGTGCTCCATGAATTGCCATTCTGGTTGTCCATGAAGCAGGCTGCAGGCATCATCAGTTAGTCTGAGATAAAGCAATTCTCCCCTGGACCTGCTTCTCAAACCCTCCTAAGGTGACTGCTGACCGATGCAGAAGGCATCCAGCCAGCTGAGCTCTCTTTAAACACAATCTAATGATCATCCATGTAGCCAAATTATGCTGGCTTCTCTTAGGCTTTAAGATGATATCCAGAAGGCAAGGAGGGGAGCCCTCCTGAATGGCAGACTTAGCGACTCTTTATGAGACTGGACTTAACTGGAAGACATTTGGGAGAATGGTGAGCAGTGCATCAAGTAATGTAGGAAAACCAGGGGACTCCGTCAAATTTAAACTCTAAACTCAAGGCACTAACGGCTAACCATGACCAGAATGCCCTAAATACGTGTTAAGTAAGAATGCTTGTCTATCTGACAACACAGGATGAAAATTTCCACATCTGACTCTACTTGAACAAGAAACACAACTGCTTATAGCTCCATATAGGGAATGAAAAGAGCATGCTGTATTCAAGGAAATGTTTGAGTCTAACCATCTAATTAAATAACACCTTCCATCACTTGCAGAGTAAATTCTAGAACCTGTCAGATATTTGGTGTTGAACTTTAGGTGAACGAACAGCCTTTTTTAAAAAAAATTCACTCAGGCCTTATGGAGTGCTTTTCTTGACTGGCATGATGGACCATGTTTGAGACTACAACGAAGATGACAGAAGTCAAGGGAAAGAAAGGTATTACGGAAAGAAAATGTTTCAAGACAAAGTGGCTAAGTAGGAGTAATTGGGAATGCCAGAACTTCCATGGAGGAGTCAGGGATGCAGCTGTTTATGTTATGAGATGCTCTCCTGCCTGCTTTGACAGATGGGCAGATTCCAGAAATATCTCACCCAACAAACCTTGATGTTTCAACCAACTATGATATCACATACAAGCAATTGAAAAGCCATTTTTTTCTTAATCTTCCAAAAAACCCTTGGGAATGGAAGAAACTGATAGATAATAATTCAAAGTTTATAAGAAAGAAGGAAGTTTCCACATTATCTGATAATTTCTGATACGTGAAGAATTTGAGAGTCCTTTGGTTTATTAGATGAATTAGCATGAATATTAATCTGGGGACCTTGAAAGAAGTATGTATTTCATCACAGGTATGCTAAATTGTTAAACTCCTGCACTGAAAGGAATCACTGGAAGCATTTGGGGTCTTGGCAGACCTACTAGGGAACAAGGGCAGTATTTCTGTTCTGGTGTTGTGAAGAGTGTATGATGGGGCTTGACATTCTAGAGAATGGGAAGATTTCAGAATATAATCTGGTGAGGGTCTGCAGTCCAAAAGGTAACTGCAAATGTTGAACTTTGGCTCTGAGGGGACTGGCTGACAATGCAGGAGGCATTGCCCAGAGCAATTCAGAGGAATGGCGTGACTGTGGAGATCAGGCTATACCATCTGTCTGCAGGTTTTTATGGAGGTACTGGTATTGTCTGTCCCCAAAGAAGGGTGTGCACATGTGTATTCGCAGGTTACTGCTTGGACAGCAAGTAAAAAATGAAATGGCAGCATCAGCCTAAGACAAAGAGTTGCTAGTTGTGATTTACTTCTGATGAGCCTGAAACAAGTTGTTTTCTGCTCTTTTGCTTGACTGAGAGCTGAAAGAATTCAAAACTTTGTGACCCAGTAAGACAGGGCACTGGGTCTGAAAAGCAGAAGAGTGAAGAATTCATCTGGAACCACTTTAAGAGGATGAGCAAGGAAAGAAGAATGGAGAAGCTGATGATCAGTCTGTAGCAAGGTCAGGCTGTAAAGGAATTCTGAGGGCCAGGCTAACAAATTAACAAGAAAAGCAGTATTACCATTTAAATAAAAAGTGGCTGCTACTAACCGAAGAAAAAATGTAGGTTAAAAAACAATGAAAAAACACTTACCCATTGACTAGCAAACTGGTTCATGTCACGGAAAACCAAAAGGAAAAATAAAGATGACAGGGTAGAACAGGAAAATGATGAATGTCTCATTGAATTGGAAAAAAAAAAAGACAATTACATTGAATACACCAACTTAAAAAGATAAGTCAATAAAATGAAGAGCACAGTACAGAAAAGCAAAAATCAACAGAAACAATATGACCAAATAATACAAATGTGGAACTGCCTAGAGCAGACATACTTTTTTGTTGCCAAATTCTGACAAATGTTTTTACCCTCTCTCCAAAACCAAATCAAACAAAATCATACTGTTCATGCATTAGCGCAGCAAGAACAGTTTTAATTTTATGCTGGTAATCTCACCAGTCTATGTAGTACGCCCTTTTCCCTTCACAGATTATTCCCACCCAGAGTGACAACGTGGGAAGGACAGTAGTCAGTGAAGTCTAAATATCCTTCAAAAGCACGTCAGCACTCCATTGTGGAGTATCTACAGTCCTGGCAGCAGACTACTGGCAAAACAGTCCCTGTCCTTGGAGACCAAGTAAAAAATCCCATTAAATTACCCGATTATTTCTTTCCTCTATTTTCAGCATGTATACAGGCATGAACGCTGAGTATATGAGCCTTTTAAAAACAAACCTTCCTCATTTAAAACCTGGCTGCAAGGGACAATGTTTTGGCTCTATTTTAATATTACAGAAGAGTCCTGAAGTGGGCTGTTTCTCTGCTGCAACCCAAGAGAAATTCTCAGAGGGGCTGTGAGTCAAGAAACCCTCTGACTATTCAACCGACTCACAAGTCAAAGCAAATAAATTACAGACACACTCTGTGTCTTCTCTGGTGGAAGATGAGGGGTTGTGTCTTGCATGAGGCTTCTAGGAAGCAGTCTATGCATGCTCCTGTACAAACAGAGCTACGTGACACGTTTCAGCTAGTTTGAGATTAACCTACTAAGGACTGTCTGCAGTGTGAGCTGTTTCAGATTAACTGAAATAGGAACTAAACATACAAAATTCCACTTACCTCTTGCCCCCCATCCAGTATGCAGAGTTTAGCTGTCTGTTTTTTGGCATCAACTAAGACATTAAACATTGTGCACAGAGAAGAAGGGATACGCAAGTCTGTTGATTTGTTTGTCTTTTGCAGCTTGAGTTCAAATGCAATTCTTGTTCTGTTTATTGAAACACAATTCATAACATGAGTCTCTGATAATTCTGAACCACCAGTGTACAAATGTATAAAACCTTACTAAACAGGTTGGCTTAACAATGTGCACGCATATGAGAACATCTTAGAAATAAAATTCTGTAACTGCAGAGTATCCACCCATTCAATAAACAATTGCATTGATGGTATCATCAAGGTTCTGCACTGTTTCAGCTAATTCAGTTGAATAATAAAAGTATTATCTTCTTGCCTCCTAGATAACAATATGCTTCCTTGTATGATGACTAAGAACAATTTAAAGCAATGAAAATACCCCACATTTTCCAGCACTTCTATTTAAAATGCACTTTATCATACCAAAGGCTTGCTTCTAAGAAATATAGTTGTAAAATATTTTTCTGGCTTTAGTAGAATAGAGAATTTATTGAAGAAAATGAGTTTATTATTAAGCAAATATTCACATTGAAAAGTAAGATGTATCAGGAGATACATAACACAAAAACCCTATTTTCTTCTCACGCCAGAGTAAATAAGGAGCAATGTCACTGAAATAAATTATAATAGTTCAGACTACTTAAATATAAAAGTAATGTTTTATTTCCACCCTTATTTTTAAACATGGGTACTAGAAGCCGACACAATATTTTAAGAAGATGGGAACAGAAGCATCCTATTCCCATTTTAAGAAGTCTTATAGATCATATTAGTATCGCAATAAGAGTTATAGTAGAACAGTTCCACCATTCTTTTCCGAGTTGCTGGTGTCTAATACAATCCAACCTATGGATATAATTTACTTTGTTACCTCATGTCTGGTATCTTTGACCACACTAAAACAGACAACATAGTGTATTAACACTAGTATGTTATGTATTAACTCTAAAATAATAAAACATTTTATGTATTGACACTAGGATCATTCTGTGATATTAATTAAACTTTCATTTATTGCCAGCAGGATCTTCTTACTCTCTACAAAAGCAAGCAGTAAAGATGTCAGGATTGGTATCACAGACCAAAAACTGTTCCATAAGGAATTCTTTTTGTAATGCCACTGTGTTAATAATTCTGTTCTCAGCTTCTGGTTGGGATCCTGGCAGCAAGCCGTTTTTAACCTATTTCGTGTGTGCCATTAAAATCCACACAGTCAAATCTGTATGGTGCAAAGTTTTAGATAATGACAACATGTGGCATTAGATGTCTTGGAGAAATCCAAGCATTTTTATTACCACAACTGCCTTTCCCACATCTATCTGTAATAATCATTTAAAAAGACATAAGATGAATTTGAAAAGATTCATTTTTTCAATAAATTAACAAGAACAAATTATATACATCTTTGTATTTCACTCCTTTTGATAGGAGTCCCAGTGTAAAAATTTTTTTCGTTTTTTTTTTCAGACTCGAAGTCAATATAATCAATTGATTACTGCATCTCAATGCTACTCTTTTTATGGTTTTTAAGACTAAGATTGCACTGATAGTCTTCCAGTCCTTTGAGATGTCATCATTTTTCTAAGATTTGTTAGTTGGATGAGCTTCTATGCCAAATTCTTTAGAACAGACGGATGTAAGCTTACATGACTTCAATTTTAGTAGATATTGTCTCATATCTCCCTTTGCTACAGAGCTTAAACTTTATTCCATTCACTATATCATCCCCCTTCCAAAACCAAACAGAAAGGTTTGTGAAATGCTTCTACCTCTTTTACCATAACTTCATCACTGTAGCTCTAGCAATAGGCTCATATACTAAGCCTGAGGTTCTCCTTGTTCCTACTACGTTTAAGAGAAAATAATAAAATACTGTGTTATCAGATTTAACCTTACTGGATGTTAAAGGTTCTCTGTTTATTTAGCCTTCCTTGTCGATGTTGCATATTTTCTGATTGACACTATTAAATTGTCTACAAACTTACCTTATTTTTTCCCCATTCTTCTATTTATTTTGTTAAAAATTATTATTTTCATGTGTCCAGACTAAGCTTCCTCTCTATGTGGGATCATGGGTTCTGAAGCACTTAACAGGAAATCCCTGTAAATTTTCTAGACACACAGATATTTCTTCGAAACTCAGTGACATGTACTGACAGCTATGGCAGAGATCTTTTTAGATGACCTATGCTTTATTTAAAAGAATATACTCATAAGATAAACTCAAGGAAAAAACCACCACTATCTTTTCTATAATTTCCAGAAGCTTAGCAATATAAAACTTAATTTCTGTTGGATGACTTACAGTTAGCCTTCTTTTGTTTATTGTATAAATGCAGAAATGGCGTCTACTCTTTAGTTTGTAATATATTTCTTAGAGACAGTACTCTAAAATAATGACAAATTATGTAGTATTACTAACTGAACACAAAGAAAAATATAGCAATGGAGAAAGGAAATTTTCAAAAAGAAAAAGGATTTCTTCTAGCAGAGTTCTGAGATTTGTTAATATTTGCCACAAACACGGAATAGAAAAGAGATTTTGTTTATTCACTTCCAAGGGTCTATTCACAAGATAGGTAGAAATTCTTGTTGGTATTTCTTAGATGTTGCCAAATTGCTGATTGCCAGATGCTGGCAAGTACACACAAGTCATGAAGTCATGATCTCTTTACACTTTCCCTGATTCCTATGACAGAATTTTGGTACAGATGTATCTCTGCGAGCCAGTATGGCTGTCCCTATGTTAATTTTCAAATTTCTCCCATTTTTTAATTGATCATTTCAACTGTACCTTTTAACACAGGCTTCTATCATGTCAGTGGCCATGAGTTTAAGTCTCTGCTCTAAATGGTGGGCAAATTCTGGTTCTGGCCAGTGAAGATCAAACACAAACATCTGCAGAGCATCCAGTTTCCAGAAAAGATCTTCTGATGTAGCTGAGCCATTGCTATAAGAAACAAAACAAAACAAAGTCCCCAAGAAACAGAAGATAAATGTATGGATGTCTCTCCCTGTTGCCACAGAATTATCTAAGGTAGTAAGATGTCATTATCACACCATTTTCCTCCTTCTCATAGCGTATGTCATAGCACAGTAGCTTTTATTCCAAGAATGTGAAAACGGTCATGGAAAACTTAAGATAATTGCCATTAAAGTGAAAAAAGCAAAGTTTTCTCATCTGTTAGCTGAGAAATATGACAGGCTAGGGAGATAGATGGGATGATGGGGAACATGGAAAATGAAGTAGCTCAATTTTCATATAAAGACAGCAAAAATAAAGGGTACAGGAATTATTAATTAGTAACAAACAGTGAAGACTTTCACAAGTTTTCTTGCCTTCATAACGCTGGCAGATAAGCCTACCAAAGAAACGAGGACGCTAGCAGTAGTATCGTAAAAGACATACCCAGACAAATAGTTCCTTTATAAACGCTCATTAATTCTAATTGAGGGAATAACATCAGGTCCCGGTGGAAAAAGAGAACAGAAACTATTTAAAGAAATTTATGCACAAACAAAACAGGGGATTAATAAGGTTCTCTGTCATCTCAGATTGTCAAGGTAGTTTTAAAGTTCTTCTTCTACCCTGAACTGATTGCTAGATTTTAAGACATTTGCTTGTGATAAGATATAACAATTTAAGGTTAATCTTAGCAATAGCTACAGTTACATTTCCATTGTCATCTTGGATTTTCATGATGCATTCTATTGCAATGCCTGGGTTTAAGGACAGTTATACAACACACATATGTATACACATATATGTATACACATATAATGCAGCATGGCATTCCAGGATGTTAGTGACACAAGCAACCAAAACTCAGCCTGAAAGTCCCAGTTCAGATCCAAATAGTTTAAACATGGCACTGCTGCCATTTTCTTTCTTCTGCCTCATGACAAAAGAACATGATTATCAAAGTGTTAAGGGATCCCTGCTCTCACGGAAGGAGTCAGTGAGTGCTGAGAGTGCTCTGATCAGAGCAGGGTCAGATTAAAAAACAAATGAAAAAACTAGAAAGGACCTCTAATACCTGACCCCTCATGCACCCCTCAGACAGTAGCACCACCACCGGTTCGCACCAGGTTAACTGAGATGGTGAAGGGAAGCAAAGCACAGCACGTGTTCAGGGCTCTGAAGAGGTAGCACGGATGCAGCAGGAGCACTGCTTCAGTCTCACAGCACCCCGCCGTCTCCCAAACCCACCCAACTGCCCCCTTGCCCCATTCCCTTAATGCTACCACAACTTCAAAGCCATTGCTGTCTTCTGCAATGCTGTCTCTGTGACAAAAGGGGCTGCCAGGCCAGGTTGAAGGGGGCACCCAGCAAGGGCTGGGCAGTGGGAGACAAGCTAGGAGCAGTGGTGCCTGCGTAAGGACAAGGCTGGCTCCCAGCAACCAACCCTGACTTCGGCTTTGGTTTTAATGGCACACATTTTGATGTCTTCACTATGCATAGGAGGATATTCCACAGTTTCAGACAGGCTTTTTTGATATCGTGCATATTTTCCCCACTTATTTTAAATTGTAATTGTTAATTTTACATTGTATCATGCTCCTGAAAGAAAACAGCAGAAACAGGAGGAAGGCCCATGGGACTGCTAAGATTACAACTGGCATAGTTAAGGTTGGACCTGAATACGGAGCTCTTTTATACACCGCTACATTTAATTAAGAAATAGAAACAACAAACCACCAACGCTCCTTAGAAAGTTTGTAATCCTGTTGGAGTGTTTCTTAAGTTATATGATAACCAAATATTGAAGATTTCATTACTTCTCCTGCGTACACTGGCAGTGAATGAAGAAACAGCTAACACATATAGATACTACGTTATACATAATATTTGATTCAAAAGTGATGTAGTCAATTTTTGAGATGACTGGGATAAAATAAGACAAATTATACAGGGACAGAAATGGGGACAATCTCAATATATATCACAGTTGATAAGAACACTTATTTTCTAGAGAAAATCCCATACTTTCTCAAGAAACAACTACCATTTTTCATCATCAGATCATACAGTTTAACCATATTTTATTCTTCCATAGTTTTTTCTTTTTTACCTAATGGAGTTCCAAATGAAATTCTTTAGGACTCAGGAGGACTAATGTGCTCTCAATGACTTCAATGTATTCTTATGCACGTTCACTCCCTGGTAGCCACTTAATTTGGTTTCATTATACTACCAAATAAAGTTTCACAATTATAATAAATGTAATAATAGACACAGGTTCATGAAACACTAATTCATTCTGTGAGAAGCACTAATTCATTCATTCTCTTTTTATATAATTTTGAGGTCCCATTCTTCAATTTTTTATTCAGTGTTGTCCAATGACAGTTGAATTTGACTAACATATTACACTAGTAAGATGGGGAAGGAAAATAAAGTACTACAGTAGCAGCTATTTTTTCCTAGTTCACACACCCAGACACAAACATCTAATCTGTTTGTTAAATGCTGCAGAAAATTGTGATTTCTATCAACTTGTTACTGCTATTTGTACCAGATACTTGTTTTATTTGGATTCTAGGATTTTTCCTGGCCCCTATTCAGTAAAAGTATTAGAAATGGTGTCAGTTGTCAGCACATACCTCAATACCCTGAAGTGGTTGTACCGTCTATAGATTTTCTTTCTCTGCTAGGAGCTTTTTATACCACTTCAAGGTTTAATACTGTATAAAATGTAACATGAAGAAGAGCCAAACTCAGTTTTTACCTCCTCCTGGCAGCAGGAGAAATTCCTGCATTTGAATCAACCCACCAAAGCATTTGAATCAAACCACCAAAGCATTTGAATCTACATCCATAATTGCAGAACCATTTTTCTTCTGTGAAGGGACAGAACATGTTCTTGGCTATTGAACAGTTTTTATTTGAACATGTACGGTAAAGCTACTTCAATCTAATGAATGGAATAATATTGCTCTACCAGGAAACTGAACTGGCACTCTTTTTTAAAAAACTGTGTTCAATAAAGTTATCTATGTTTTCAAAATTAAGCACAAACTCCACTGTTTTACTGGTCAAAACTTAAGTTTTCAGTGTTAGTTCTTTGTGCAAACTGTACTATCTAGTTGTCCACTCTTTTTAATCAGGTCATGGCAGTAAGAGAAGGTTTCCAATGATTAAAAGAGGCAAATATTATGCCCATCCTAATTTTTTTTAATGGCAATTTAACTTTGTATTTGGTCACACTTTGACTGGGAGATTGGACCTGATACCTCCAGAGGTCCATTTTAACCTAAATTATTTTATGACTTTATGCCCTGCATCATAATGAACACAGCAAAAAAAGGTCCAAGATATATTGTTGCTCCAAGACCCTCCAGAATATTAAACTTAGGAGCTGTATACAGCCTCCTAAGCAATTCACTTATCCACTGACAGCGGAGAGAGGCAGCTTCCCACTAGGCTTGCCAGCTACCTAAGCAGCAGCAATTAGTCAAACAGTTCACTAATAAAGCACACTGGCTGCAAGATCAGCACACACATGACTCCAGAGTAGACACAGAATATGTAATTTCTTGCCTAGATGTCAAACTGCACAGGGTAGCTTGGGAGATGAAAATACAGAGAAATACTGAATATCTAAGGACATTCTCAATCAACCTCAAGATTTAAAATCAGCTGGCTTCCATTCTTGTAGAATTTACTAAAGGCAATGATGGTGATTTTACAGATTACTGCAATTATCTCTTTCTAAGGTTATTACCGAGTTACTACCCATTAGTGTTTATAAAACAGGGCACCAGCTCTGTGTTTTTTGTGAGCCCCCAGCTTGTGAGCTCCAGCTCTACTTCCTTTATGCTGCCTCAAGACGTATATTCAGGGCTCAGAAAGTCAACTGAGAACTTCAACAGAAAATCATTACAGAGTCAATGGTGCTTGCCCCATCTCTATTCTCGTGAGCAGGTGAGGGGGAAGGATGAAGCAGAACTTCGGCATAGCAAGTAACTGCTTGTGTATAGTCCCTCAAAGATATTAGGGACAGAGTTACCTCATGGTTCTTCCTGCTTAGTTCAAGAGTGAGGCAACCTGAGGATCAAGCAACCAAAACATGTTTCTTGATTCTTCTTTCTTCCTGCATGTTAGTATTTTTGGGAGAAAAGAAACTTGGCCCACAATATACATTTGTCTTCCAGAATACTCAGTAGGAAGTAGCTATATTCAAAACTCCTTATTCTACAGAAAGCAGATGGTTAAATTTCACTATTCCATCAGTCCTACGGCTATACTTTTAAATAGTCATCCTTAAAAACACAAACCATGGCCTCCTTCCACTTTACTGCAGGCAAGCACTACAGCAGGAACATGTGTGGCACTACAGATGCAGTCCCTCAAACAGCACTGAAAGGTGGCCTCCTGACTTATTCAGCATGCACAGAGAGGCCCAGCATGGAAGCTTATGCACATTCAGACCAGATCCCTTCATACCACAATCAGAGCACTGTACTTCAGCGGGTCCCTCTTGTCACTCATTACAGCTCAGTCATAGCAGAAGGAATACAGCTGACACATTTCCTTTGATGCTGCCTGTTCTGGCTGGAAGACAAGACAGGAGGATCCTCTGGCAAGCATGTATCTTATTCCATGTTTCCTCAGCCTTGAGTTTTGCTGAACCTGACATTCTAGCCAGCACTAGATAGCAACAACCTCAGGTCTGTATCTGCAATATCTTTGGCCAGTGAATCTCTCTCATCTCTGCACTGATAATAATAATATACAAATGAAACCATAAACAATTAGAATCACCCACATGTGTAATTTAAAAGCGAGGTCCAGAAGAAGCATAGAAATAAAATTTAAAGTATGAAATGGAACAAAAATGCAATTTAAAGTAGGACATTTGAATTAACGAATAAGTAATTAAAAAACCCCCCTCATTCTGGTTGATTAGAAGATTTTACAGAATATTCAAACTTTTTTGCTCTTTCAGGATGCTGTCTTCAGCCAAATGGAACAGTAATTCACAGCGCTCTGCATGTCTAGCCAACGTGTCCTCTGAGTTGTCCTCTCCTGAGACCAATCAAGAAAAATAGACTGCTACTTGTAACACTTTTGCCTTTTTATATCTCCCTTTCCAATGGCTAATAATAAAAGGTTAAGCCAGTACAAGTGAAAATGAGGTAACGATCTTCCTAAGTGCTGTTACAAGCAGCATACATTTACTGCTCCAAAACACGTGATCAAGGGAAAAAACCTGCAACAGTTAATTAAAAAATATAAACAATCTTCTCTAGTAATGTTCAAAAGAATTGCAGCACCTTTTACGTGAAAGAGAGGAAAATCTGTTTTCACCAATAAAGCACACTAAGAAATGACTAACTGTGAATGCCTCTTTCTCTTCAGCAAAAGTTCTTAGGTAGGCACGTAACAGCTCTGTTGAATATGAATGGACTTAAACATGAACATAAAGGCATGAACATTAGCAAAGTCTGGAGAGTACAGAATCTTCCTATTGCAGCCAAAATAAACACAGGACTTGGCATTCTCAGCAAACATTTAACTATAACTCAGCTCACAGACTGTTATCTCTCATTCTTTTTGCCCGTAGATTCTTTGCGTCATTCAAATTGATTATGATTAAATGGCCAAAATAATCACTTTCAAAGAAAAAGAGGGAAGTCTAGCACAACTTAGTGACATATGTAGTCATCTTCTTGCCAAAGCATCAGCTGTGTGGCTGGGAGGAGGGAGCACAGTGGGCTGGGAAAGACTTGGGGGAGTCAGTGGGGAGAAGGGGACCTCTGCGATGTCTGATTCAGGAGCCTGGGCTTCTGAATTTAGGTGCCTCCACTGACTCTATGTACAATACAATATGCCACCCCAGTACATTTAAGTGGGTGTTCATCACAACGAAAGGGAAAGCCAGTGGGAAACACTGGGTTTTGCTTAATAGGTATTGGAGCCTATGTATTTGGCTACTCCCCACTGGAGAATTTAACTAGAAAGAGGAAGCTTTGTTCTTCCTGAAAAGGATGGGATGGGAGCAGCAGAAGACACAAAACCCTCCTTCTTTGTTTCATGTGATAGTGAAAGTCAACCACTTCCCCCACTGGAAGCTGAGACACCGTAACCAGCAGGAAAGAGGAAACTCATTAGCTTGGGAGAAGGAGTAACTGGCCTGCTGTGCCTTCGCTTTTATTTGTTGATCCAAATACAATACATGGCCATTCTGAGAAGTTATTTGGCTTTTCAGCAGGATGTAGGTAGGCTGGTTCTTAAAATACTACCTGAATTCCATGGTATTACAAAGGTAACAATATTACCTGC
Source organism: Phalacrocorax aristotelis (assembly GCF_949628215.1). Classification (NCBI taxonomy): domain Eukaryota; kingdom Metazoa; phylum Chordata; class Aves; order Suliformes; family Phalacrocoracidae; genus Phalacrocorax; species Phalacrocorax aristotelis. The sequence goes on from NC_134276.1 coordinate 193,698,084, forward strand.
AATCTTGAATGATAATTTATGCACATTTCATAAAATACAACTTCAAAGCTCTACATTTGGGGAAAAAGAAAATGAAGAGGTGCCTACAATGGAGCCAGCACCTTGGTAGACCTCTTCTCGAATGCTGTGTGGGGTGGCTGAAAGGGGATGATGGCCTTACAGAGGACACACGGCAGTGGGGATGCTGCTCATCCCCACTTCTTTTGAGAACCAGCAGTGCAACAGCTTCTGCTGGCAAGTGCTTACAGCACACGTCAACCTCAGCGTTCACCAAATGCGTTGAATACCTCACTGATTAATTTAGGAAGTTATGCATACTTTGCCATACACACCATGAACCTTAATACCAGATGTGCAAGGGGGATGAGCCAATGGCTGAATTTTACTCACACATTTTTTTGACAATATAGTCTAGGAATTTATGGCTACACCAAAACCTTTATTTAGAAAAGTTCTTCCACTATAATCCTCCGACCTGAATCTATACTTATTATACATTAATTATAAATTCAACATTCAAAATACATGAATTTTAATACATACAAGTTATTTTTACTGGATGGGGCTGCTAGAATAAATACTGTAAGAAGATCACATCTAAGATTATAACAACTCTTAACTCTGAAAGCTCTTCTTTAAAAAAAAAGTAACCCTTGAAAGGATGGGGATAAGAGAAAGGAACTGAGTAGCAGAAGACCAATTAATTTCTACTGAAAGCTGAAATGACTTGCATAAGCACATCAGGTGAAACCTAACATTATTATAGAAAACAGAAAAGGTACCAAAGCCTAGGATTAAGAGGAATTTTGTCAACTTTTAGGGGAATTAGCAGCAGAACAACAACCATAATACTCAACAGACAAGTGCCAGAAGTCTGGCAGAGCACACACTATCGACTCTTGCAGTAATGGATCTGAGTGCTTGTTAGGAGTGTTTAACTGTCATAAAACTTGAGAAGACAATGCTTGGCTTGAAATCATATTATCAAGCTTTGGGTCTTGAATGTATGTTTTCTGAAGTCTTTCATGTTCATCCTTTCCTAACACAACTTTAGCTAAAATAAGGTTCTTCTGAGCCTTTCTCTAATGAATGTGTCCTCATACAGAAATCTGGCCTGTAACTATGGGAATATTCCCACAGAACAGGGCACATCTGCTCTATTTTTTCTTTTTTTTTAAGAAAAGAGCACTGAAGTGTGTGGGAGAAATCAGAAAGAAATACATATTTTTTCAAACAGACAAAGAAATGGATGTACTTATATTCTGGGTACTTATTAACCTTTCACTATTTCCCTATAACATGGATATTTAATCTAATACAATATTTGCAATCAATGATTTTCAGGACCAACATCTATATACAATGAGTTAATCAAACCCATGCAAAAATATGATGGGCTGCCTCACTTTACAAAACCACAACCTAAAATCAATTAACCAAAAGGTTCCCCACTGCTTATTAATTCAGAAGAATGGTTAGGTTGTTTAGGGTATTAAACACCATCCATACTATGATGGACCTTTGCCAAGTTGTATTTTTAAGTTATCAGGTTTAAGACTGCTACACTTTAATGCACTAGAAAGCGCAACTCACTAACAGTCCATGCTTGGCTCACTCCCAAGAAACAATAATTTCCAGCTAAGAGATCATAAACACCATGCAATCCAAATACAGCTGCACAGAACACTAGCAAGGCCATGCAGAGCTGACATACAGTCAGAAGGTTATTGAAGAATACACACGTGGAGTCATACATAGAAGTCATCCAGGTTGGTGTAGTAAAGCTAGGTATTTGTGGAAGATTAAGAGGCAAACTTGGAACTTTTGGAAGAGCTACATTAGGAAGACTGTTGGTGATGCTCCTGTGAAGAAATAAACAATGTAGGAATACCATAAAAAATAGAATATTTAGAGGACAACGGGGAGAACACTTGATTAGACAGAAAGCTATAGGCAGGTGCTTTGTTCAGATCTTGTAGAAGCACTTACTTGACAGGTTGCCATGACTCTTGTTCAAGACCTCTGTGAATGGACTGGGCAATTGATGATTCCATGAGATCGATGTAGCGGATGACCATGGGAACAAAAATTTCTTGCAAGTGCTTGTGAAACTTTCCATTGCACAAAAATGCTTTAAAAACAAACAAACAAACAAACAAAAAGTCAGGCCTTTCCCTACTTTATTTTGCTACAGGAAAAAGTATCTCTTAAAATGTTTGTAGTACACAAAAGCATCTTATGAACAAGACCCAGCTTGTGTAGGAAATACAGTTCATAAAAAAAGATAAATGAAGTGCTCCATGAGGACACTGCAGTGCATTTTCAACTGTCACTGTGACGAAAACTAGGCACATACTGAAGTTCTGTGTTGAATCAGAACGCTTTTGCATCTTCTTAAAATTAAAATTAATAATATACTTTGCTGTATCTGTGCCGTAGCAATTTCATTCAATATTTAGACACCAAGATAGAAAAAAACCCCCAAGCCAAACAAACACTATTTGAGTGTCATTCAATTATTTTAATTCTCCTTATGCTAAGAAAAACAAAGGTTACAGTAAAACATTCTAGCCTCACTAGGCTATGTGCAAAAATGTAGAGGTATACAGCATTTCCTCCAGATTGCCTAATGGAAAAAGGCAATATGTGACATATGAGTGTTTGGGGGAGTAAGAACAGTTTACCCATCTGCTCTGTGTCCTCGGGAGCTGGCAAAGTCCTGAATCACTGCCTATAGCTACGCAAGACGTTCAGTGTGCTCTTGAACAGAAAACATGTCTTGGTATGCCTGTGCACGTCCATGCATAAAAATCTCGAAGGCCAGAGCTCACCACCAGAATCCTGGTTTTTCCCATCCCGACATGTGCACAAACCTCATCAAGACCCCCACGAATAAAAGTACCTCCCAGCAAGTCTGTGTTCATGTGAAACTCAGCCCCAGCAACCACACTTGCCTGTCCTCTGCCCTCCCAATTGTCTTGCAAAATTTTAAAGGACACCAACTCTATACTTCCCTTCTGGAAGTTTGCTAATTCTCTGCTGTGATTATCTCCAACTTCACAGAAATTGTAGTTTTTTCACTATTTAAAGGAAGTCCTGAAAACTTGTTGCCTGAAGTGCTTAGGACAGCTGACAACATGTAACACACCTACAGCTGTTCTCTTGCTTTTTGAAAGAAATGGAGTTGACTGGTGAGATTACTCTAAGCATGAAGCATATTACTCAAGAGAAGTAAAGTAGCTATAAGCAGCAGAAAATTATCTGCTTCACAGATGGGATTTACTGCATGAAAAACTGTATACACAGTGCAAATTGGAGATGCTTAAGACCTGAAAATTAGTTTGCCACCACCAGTGCTTGTCCCTGTACTCCATGAAATGTTCTCTTAGCAAATCCTCTTAGCACACTAATGTCCTGCCCCACCAAGGGAGTGTATCAGTTTCATGTTTTGAATGTGTCCGTGTTCACCCATTAATCCAGCACTATTATTAGGACCTATAAGAATATTCCCATCTGTACAGGCAAGCTGAGCCATAGAGAGAAATGTTCATAATTCTGGTAGCCCTCATTTTCTCCCACTCATATTTTGTTGTTTTAAATTCTCTTGTGGGTTTCTCCTCCCACCTATTCCTGCATCCAGGTTTCTCATTTGATTTGGATGGATACCCCGACTGCATTTTGAGGAGGCTTCCTCTTCTTACTAAGAAGAGAAGACTGGATCATGGGGCTCAAAACCCTGGAAACCATCTCATAAAATTACAGTCCCTCTTGTTCCGCTACTGATACAACTCCATGTACAACATAAAAAAATAATTTCTGTAACTTCGAGAAGTTACATTTGCCTTCCATTCCTGAATGATGTCCGCCAGAAACTGAACCTGTGAGAGGTGGCGACTATGGGGAAAATGTGTCATCAAGTTTCAGTTCCCAATTGCTATTCATATTGCAAGGCAGTGCCTTTGCTGCTGAATGTCTGGACACTTAATATTATTCTTTTTTTCTTGAATACAATGATCTGAAAGCAAGAACTATTTTCTTGAAAACATCCTTGTAGGGTAATGGGAAATTATGTACTTTTACGTAAGGAGATGATACTAATGTGATCAGCTCTCTCTGGGTGTGTTCACTCCCCACTCTCTTGCTAAGAATTTTGAAACTTTTAGCTAATTTCAATCGGATCACACACAGGGGAGGAGATATCAGATATGTGAAGTTTCATGAAAACAGGCAGCTAAGTAGCAGGCAGAGATTATTAGGGTTTCCACTGAGAAAAAGGCAGTGGCATAGGCTCATCTCTTATTAAACACCTGAGAATCCACCCTTGAGAGCACCTATAAGTCCATTACAAACATGCTCCATTATTTACACTGCTCATGGAACTACTTGTTAACTAGCTAGTTCTGGCATAATTATTCATATATCAGACACTCAAAATGGTGTTATATTTCCTTATATTTATGTATCTTAAAACTGCAGCATCTGTGATCAGCAGTAATAACAACTGAGAAGGATTTGGATAGTAACACAAAGGTGTGGAAGCTCGCCCACACGCTGTGTGTTTCACAGTAAACAGCTGATGAGCATTGCCTTTGAGAAACCAAAGGTGGCTGCTACCAAGCTGCATATTCGGCTCATTTTTCAAGGCAACTTTAAGCTTAAAAACAACAACAAGAATACAACTGTGTCAATTAAGTCAGTTTTGCTGCTTTATAGTGAATCAGTGCAGGACTGGCATGAATCAGGCAATCACAGTTACTTGAAGGGATGAGCGTGCAGTTTACTGTTCTTTGAGCACACCACAGAAATGCTCTGCTACAAGCCCTACTCTGGGAATTACGGTAATAAAGCCTCATGGGCAGCAGGGCGACTCTTGTTATTCCGAAGTCAGAACAAAATTTAAAGAAGTCACAGGCAATAAAAGCTGTTCAACTTAAAAAGCTGAATCATTTCCCTAACATCCTGACAGCAGTTTTTGCAGGGAAGTGAAACTTTCCAAAATGATGCCAACACTCTTTAATCTGTCTGCACCTCCACAGAGATCCCCCTGTATGTGGGCACACACACGAGCACTGTGTCAGATCAACAACTCAGTGAGCATTCTGTTTTCCTAAGGCCCAGGACATGGCAGCCCTGATTTACCCATCTGGAGATCTCCGTCAAGGATTACTGCAGGGCAGGGGAAGAACTCAGAGCACAGGGGTAAGTGATATAGCTGAGTATCATCAGCAGACTCATGGCACTCTACCCTGTGATTAGAATTGATCTTGCCAAAAGGTACCACCTGTGCATCAAAGCAGATGGGAAACAAGAGATCCTTGAGGAAATGCCACACTTCAAATCCCTCAACTACCACTTGTCTTCAAAGCTATGTAGCTTAATTCTCCATTGTCTTGTCAATATAGCCACCCTACACCCTCTTCATATGAGCCATCTCATATTCACACAAACAACAAAATGAAAGCCTATGCCAGGGCAAACTAATGTATATACAATATTAATGGAAAACAGATTGCAGGAACAGAAACCGATCCCCAAATGAAAAATTCTTGAAATACTGACGTTGAAGATGAAAGTTATTCAACTTTTATGTATTAGGTAGCTGAAATATATTAAAATATGTCAAGAAAAGACCAGGGGTGAAAAGTACGGTCTAATAACGCAGCACTGGAACGAGGTTTCTCCTCTATTAGCAGGAAAAGAATCTACTGTGCTCGTGTACATCAGAAGCTGCGAGGCTTGCTTGGCTTATACAGGCAAAGTTTAGGAGTTATCCTGGAGTCAGTGTGTTAAGCTGTCCTCAAGAGCTTCTGCAGAATCAAAGGAAAGGAAGAATGACAAAAGGTTAACACAAATCTCTTTTCCACTGACAAAATTAGCACTTTGGCAGACAGTCCATAATTATCCTGCTCTCCATAGGATTCTTGGGTAGGCACCACTTGGATTTCCTGGCATATTTTTAAAGCCAAAATAAAACCACTAAATTTCAAGAAGGAAATTTCCTTGGGGTTCCATTCTATTCACAGCAGTTGAAAATCATCCAATAACACCAAAAAAGCAAGCTGATATTTCCATTCTTTTCCTGTTTATATTACATTCTGCCTCCACAAAGCATTTATTGATCAGTTACTTAAATTGTGGTGAAAATTGCAAACGTCTCAGCTTATATACAAATTGTTGTGTATTTTTACATAAAATTCATATTTTAAAAATGAATTTTAGATATACACTAGATGGAAGCAAACTGAGAATTTATTTAAGAAGTAAAAATTTCCCTTCCTCTCAGAACTTAGGCAATGAAATTGCAAAGAACTTAATCTTTACAAGACAGAGTGACACAAACAGCTTATCGCACAATTTTCTTGTGCCTAAAATGCCCAAGTCAGTCAAAAAGGTTACTGGATATTCTGGTAAGCAATTATGCTCTCAGTATCAGTAACCAAAACATGTAGCTCTAAACTGAAGGCAGGTTATTATTTCAAAGCAGCTCCTAATAGGAGCAAAAATCTTAAGTCCCTGATCTAAGAAAATATTCCCACTACAATTAATATGAAGTGTAAGGTTTGATGGAAGGTATCGTTATGTGTGGCTATAAGCTTTGCCCTGATTACCTTAAATCCAAATTGTTTTATATTTCCACCCTGTAGTTTAAGATGGTGGTTATGATGCTATAAATAAATTCTAGTACAAAAGTGGTACATAGGCTGTAGTAAAGCAGGAAGGTGATGCTGTCTTTGGTGGTGTTTGCTAGTCCACTACTGGCAATAGCAATAGTGGAAAAAACATATCAGAGAATTCCTGTTTGAAATCAGTAGCCATGATAATGGCAATGGCTTTCAAGAGGCTAACACTCAACATGCTGGTTTTCCTAAATTAACTTCATCAGACCTTCTACATGTGTACCGTGGCTGAGTTAGAGCAAGGTACACAGACATTTCACTGAGTAATACTTGATGGAAAATGAAGATTATGAGTTAACTTTATAATAATCCTATTTTTGGCTGATTCGTGCCAAAGTAGTAATGCAGTAATGCTGAGAAACAGCACAGTACATAGTATCAGCAAGTGACACCTGGGAAGAAAACTTAGCAAGGAGAAGAGCAGAATATTGAACATACAGTTGAAAAACCTCCAAAAATAAGCCAAATATATGGATACTTCATGTAACTAGGCACATGCTTAGTTACATAAAAGATATCTCTGACACCATCTTAAATGATGAGGAATTAATGCATCTGTCTTGAGGCACTAAAAACCTGAATAATCTGAATAACTGTTTTCTAGACCAGGCCCCTTCATAACGTGATTTACAGGCTCTGGGGACAAAATGTAGCGTGGTCATTGCAGAAGATAAGATACAATCCTGAGACAGTCATGTCCTTCTTCCCTCTACAAATACCCAATTCTGTATATTGCATAATTGCATATGAACAATAGAAACTTTGGAGATCATTAAAATATATACTGTAAAAGCAGCTAAAATATTTTTGATTTTGAAAAATCACAACAAATTTATCTACAATCTGTTACTCATCTCCACAGTAACTGTTATTTTTTTAAATCACTTTTTTTGTTAGCTCTTGTCAGAAAAGCTGAAATATTTTATAGGATAGAAAGATCATACCCTTCCAACCATTTTAAAAAGTAGTTCTTCAGTTAGACTTAAGAGCAATCACTTATGAACTCTTAATTGTTGTGGAATAAGGTGAGAAAAAAATGGACAAGCTTACAGTGACCCAAAATGAAGTCCTTCATAACAGAAATGTGAAGCTACAGTCAGGACTCCCTCTTCTTTCCCCCTTTCACTTCATGAAAAGTTATGCGCTGTATTGGAAAATGCATTTTTTTTCTCACTGTTAAATGAATATTGGCTTTGAAGTATTTGGCTTGAATCTTGTATAGTGTTTTGTAGACTATGTAAAATAACGCATTTGATATTATTTGAATAGCAAAGACTATGCATTTTTATTATCTCACAGTGTTTCTAATATTATATTTCAGTCACATAATTCTAAAAATATTCTTATATATAAATTTTCTTTATGTTGTAAATGCTAGATTTTTTCTTTATTGTTAGGAGTTTGCTCATGTCAGGTTTACGTGAAAACTGACTCCTGCATCGAAGATTTAGAGCTCATTTAAAGCTCTTGAGATAGAATAACATGCAGGTGTCAGTCCTCCAAATTTCACTGAAGATTAAGCTAATATGCAATATGGTGACCTAACAGTTCTTCATTTGAAAGAAATCTGAAAAGTAATCTCTGATATAGCCGGAGAGTGAGAATAACCCAGTGGGATTTCCACCTCTTCATTTCCTAATGAGTTTTTTGATAATGAGAGGTGACTTTGCCAGTCACTGCGGGCTCTATTATGGCTAATTTACTCCACTTCACTCTCCTTGTTAATTATTAACACTAGCCTTTTTATCCTCATGAGACCACATTCCAGTTTTCCCCTTTTTAGATTTTTTTTCTAAATTTATCTTTATAAAGGTGATAGTTTTCAGGAAAAGGTTTTCACTTAGGGTAAAGCCAGAATTATTTATTTCATTTTGGAAGACTGTAAAATTGATTATATAAGCATGGGGAGCTCCTTCTAATGGCTTTAATGCACTTGCAAGGTGAAAAGGCTGTTAATTAAAGAATAAGCACTGAGGTATGTTCCACTTGGGAATCTGTTCTTGGTAGAATGGTCACTTGCCACTTGCTAACATATCCACCGATTAAAAGGTGACTAATTTCCATGGTTGCTTTCCAATAGTTCTGGGTAAAAAAAAGTGTATAATTTTCCAGATGGCTTTCCCTTGTCAGAAACTGTCATTTACTATATCTATTACCATTAGGGAATTACTGAAATTGGTATACAGGTGTGACATCTCATACAGCAGTTGTTTCATATCCTTCAGTTAAGCTTTTACAATCTTTCTAATAATTTTTTTGACATGAAAGTTTTCAAAAAAAGTATTTCCTAAGGCTGTGTTAATAATCTAACATTATTATCCATTTAATCTTTTAAGGAAAGAAAAATCAGTAGCCTACCAACAACCTCTTTGCACATGAGGACAACTCTTGTTTGTTTCTGTCACTTCTCCCAGGTTGGAACCAAAGCGCAAAGGAACACAAATGACACAATAATGCAGTTAAAACTGATGCCACAAATACGTGTTGCAATACGACCGTAAAATACCTCCACAGGTTTCAGAAACTAAATAATTGTTTTAAGTGCACATGACATCACCACTGGAGACGTGCTTCCTAAACTAAAAATGGAAGATGGTAGGAAAGACACCTGAATATAGGTTTCAGATTTTTAATCTGGATTTTAGATGATCAGGCACCCATTTCAAGCAATGCAGAACCCACCTTGCAGGAGTCTAACTCCTATGAGATCTGCCCCAAGATCAAACAATTCCTACACCCTTCTGAGAAGCCTTCTAAAATGAGCTTAAATCACCACCAGAATGGTGATTTTAATACGTTTCTGTAGTTGCAGTTTGTCTGTCATGGGATCCAGACAAAACATTCATGAATATCTTAAAAACAAACTAAGGAAAACACTAAGAGATAATTTTTCTTTAGTAGGATAACGTGAAAAACGAAATCATCAGGAATATGGCATTTCATGTATCGCTAAATGTCAGGGTACGGAAACATAATTCATAAAAAGAGACCTCTAAGACTGCGTGTTAATTTTTGTTTGCTCTGTCCTAGACCACATCCAACATGGTGCAATAACAGTGACTTTCAACAATCCTGTTTAAGTTCAGCTTTAGTTTAGTGGCCCTGCGCCTTTGCCCCTTTCCCTCCATGAAGTTCATCAGCCATCGTCTAACAGTGAATTTCCCAGTTGCTCCATTTCATGATATGGTGCTTTGGTCAACAGATACTATACGGATACAACCTATATATTTGAATAAACACCTGGCAGATAAGGTTAATAGTAATACAATGATAAATAAAATAGGTTGCAGTATGGGTAACCTTGGAGAAAAGATCTTGAATACTATTTTCCATCCTTTCAGTTAGGCAGTTGCCATACACAGAGCTAAAATTTTTAAAAGCTATTGAACTTCCACAGAAATGAGATTAATTTTCCAGAAAGAGTTAAAAAGTATTTCTTGTATTTATAATTAAAAAATAAAATTTTGGAATAACTTGAATCACTGAATAAAAATAGCTTTTGTATCTCCACAATAATAAAAAAAACAGTGGGTCATTTTTTCATATTTTTAAAATAGAGTATGAGCAAACATAAAAAACGTAGCACAAATATAGTTTTTTTCTTTATGATGGCTTAAAATGTTAGGAGAAATTACCTGTCTGCAAAATAAGGTGCGCTTCAGCATTTTTAGAATTGCATCTAATCTGATTTTTTAAATTTCCTTAATTCCATTATTAAAATCCCTTTTAGACAAAACTGGCCTAAGAGATCATTTAACTATTATAAAAAAAATAAAGAAAATTAGATCTTCAAAGATGAATAAAAGCAAGACAACACAGCTACCTCAAGTTCCGTTCTCCAGCACAAATAATGATACAATACACTGAGTGACAACAACACTCCGATTTGTTGTGTGCATCTCACCCCATCCACGCTAAGCCTTCAATACCTTTATAGACATAACTAGTCTGGAAGTGGTTTACATGAAGGCTTAGAAGGAAGTATTAACTACAATTTTATTTAAGCAGTATAGATGAAACATGAAACTCTAAATATATATTATGCTGCTTGTACGTCATTGATTTAAAATTGAGCAATTTGTGGTACTGAATGGTTAAAGGATGACCAGAATAAGGACTGAAACGCTGCAAGGATAGAAAGAAACTGCTCAAATTCCAAAAAACGGAGCACCAGGACATATATCATAAACATGGGCACTGCCACTTTTATTTTGAGAATCATATTAATTAGAAATACATTTCTATGGTGTGGGCTCATTGAAAAATTTTATGCACACAATGAGTAAAAAACTCTAAGATCTTACTGTCATTTCTGAGGGCGTTATTCAGCAGCTGGAAAAGTGGGAAGCTGTCCCAGGAGTCCTGCGGCTGTGCCTCGAGTGCTGAATCCATATCAACAGAATAAAGAGACAAAAACTTCTCTGCATGCTCAGCCAATAATTCTGGCCACCAAGCGAACGCCTGCAAACATAACAAAATACAATTACTAAACCCGAGTCATAAAGCAAAGAGATGTGTTGTATCTATGGCAAAATACATTTGGATGTATCACTTCATGTTCTATCTCATTTGGGGAGGATGAAGAGGCCAAGTGAAAAATGTGAAAATATTTATAAAACCTTCCGTCAAAAATATAAGAAATCAAATAGATTATGCTAGGAAAGATGATATAATCAGAACTAAAATGTAACACAAAAAATCAAAAAAGGAGTATAAATCCCTGCAACTCTTTTTGCCAGAGAGCAAAGAAAAGAATGAAGGCCTCAGCCTTGAAAAATTACTGTATATGCTTTTGTTTGTTTGTTTCATTCAATTCTAAGGCTATAAGTAATCAGATAAATTTATTTTTCAAATAAATCCTTGTGAATACCTTTTGCAATTATTTGTTAATTAGAAGGGATGGTTTTAGTGTGAAATTTTACTCCTTGAAGCCTAAGGGTCTTTTTAATAGATACAGAGCGCTTTTTAATTCCTATTTTTGCCTTAAAGATGTCCTCTTCTCCTGAGGAAGGCATCCAGTTTTCCTTCCACAAATGCTATAAATGCATCTTTAGAAATTCACTAATGTCTATATTAATTTTCAGTAACTTAACAGCATGTTGGAATACATCGTTTTCTTTGGTAAAAATTTGGATTCCCAGGTAATCTTAGCTTAAAAGAAGAGAAGAAATCTCTGACAAATGGTGTGTCAGCAAGTAAAGCCAGCTCCACATGACAGAATGCTTCACATCTAACTCCTGTACCTTTTCACTGTCACTTAAATCTAGGCTTAGAAAGGTCAGTATTGAAGTTGAGTATTGGATCAGAGGGAGCTGTAGGATCCTACAGTTAAAGATGAAGGTGAAGTGAGCTTATGAAATAGGATGAATATCACATACTGCTGAGATTGTTTTGCTCAGAGTTCATCAAAGTATCTGACAGTGAGAAACACCTACACATATTAGCTAAGAAAATATCTTTGCTTCTACACTTATGCCCCTCATTTTGAATATCTCATTTTGAATATTTCTGAATTACCAGCATGGGGCATTATAACTTGATCTATACAAGTGCCAAGTTCCCACAATTTCAAATAAAGTCCCAGAAATCCTCACTTGTGTTTCTGAAACGCAGGTCCTAGGTAACGTCAAATTATGTGCTCAGGCCTGAAAGGCATCAAATAAAAGACAACTTCTGAAAAGTGGTCTACAAATAGGTTTTTGCATCCTGGACTTTCTGATGACTGCCTGTCATTCTTTTTGACATGGGGCAAATAGGGAAAAGATGAATTGGCATGAAGTTTTTAAAGAAATGCTGAACATCCTCTGTTATTACTGAAAAGTACTTTGTGTGTGCTTATTGGCACCATTGGGAAAAGGACAGATGAGGCTTCAAAAATTTTGGCAAGCGTTTGAAATAGAGTCTTTTTCCTCAAACTGGAAGAAGTTTCTCACTAGTAAATCCTCATTAAATGGGAGCTCTTTAAAGGAACAGATTCCTTACCCTAGAAATAAGGAAAAGTAAACAATAAAAAAGAAGAAGAGAAACGTATACAGGCATTGGCAGGTGTCCCTGTTAGGCAAGCAAAACTATTTTCAGAAAATATTGCCAAAAACTCAAAACAAACAAAGCAAAAGCAAAACCAGAAAACCAGCACATTTTCTTTCCATCTTCTTCCCATTTGTAAATGACACTTTGAACCCAGACAGGAATTCTTTTGACCCTCTCAAGAGCTACCCATCATTGCTTAGGCAGCAAGGAAGAAGAATAGAAAAACAAACACTACAGCTAAGATAGTTTTTCAGTATGGATAACATGGAAACAGGCTCAAGGCAATTAGCAAATGGTGGCACACATTCTAAGGAACAAAAACATAGACCAGATTAAAGGAAGACTGAAGTCCTTAGATTCTAGAAAGACACATAAATATGGTACTACAACACCAGAAATCATCAGAACATTTTATGCTACATAGTCAATGCACAGTTCCATGCTAAAAATGGTGAAAAATAATGCTTAGTTCATCACGAATCACATACCTCTCTTCCCTTGGGAATCCCAGAAATTTGGAAGTGTTATGAATTAAAAAAAAAAAGAAGTATTAAAAATATGATATACTATCTTAGAGATTTCTGATCCTTTCCGTCAGCTGCACCATCAAACACTGAACATTTACTTAACATTATGATGCGAAGTCACCATATTTAATCTTCAGTTTATAGTAGGGAATGTATAATTTTGTAATCTCATTCTCAGATATATTTTAACATTGAAATTCTGCATGCTTTATAATTTTCAGTAGAATTGAACATTTGTTACATGAGTGAAGGAAGCAGAAAATAAAATTATCTTTTTTCTTTTCAAGCTGTGTTAGATTAGATGGAAAACTTTAACTGAACTGATTTTTCTGAAGGCACATGCAGTATATTTACCCTTCTAAAAAATACCACATCTCTGACTGCAAATAAGTAATATGGAAAGAAATTTTGAACATTGAAATGTTTAATCATACATATATCATTTGATCTGTTTCTTCTGTGTTCTTTTCCACAGAAGTCTAATACTCTAACAGTAATGCAGGGCCTCAAAAGACAAAGACAGCAATATATACATTTTATTAACTAATCATTACAGAGTAACACAGGGGCAACAGTAGCGGAGAATAGGACCTCCAGGGAATTAATTTTACATCACTGAAACAGCTGTTTCTTCAGTATAAGATAAAACATCTATAACAAGTTCACACATGACAGATGTAAGCTAAAAACTAGATTCCATAGTGCGATATAAAACCAGATGTTTTGAATGATCAGATTTATAACTATATACACCAAATTATGTTTATCCCTTTGCGTATTTTCCTCAAAAAATATTTGAGTTTTTAGATAACATTTTTGAAACAATTTCCTGAACCCTAGAAAACTATATTTATTAATTAAATGTTAATAATACATACAATTGTGTGTACCTGGTCAAGTTTATTTTTGTAATTTGTTGATATAAAAGGTGTTATAATTCTAAATATTCTAAATATTATGGCTTATGTACCATGGAGTGAAAGACTTGAGAGTAAGAAACATGAAATTGTTCTATTTTCTTTCTTCTACCTTATAATGCCATTTTAAAAAGGACAAGTTTAAAAGCAGTACTTTCCAATCATCAGAAAAGCAGTATGGATGTGATTATTATACCCATCATCACTTTTACATTAAAATCAAGACATTTACAGCATGATGAAAACTAGCATTCAATTATATTTTATTTCTATTTTGAATGAGAGGTGAAAACTTGGAAGGAACAACTGTATAAGGCTATGAATGTCTTCCATACCATTTCACCACCTCCAGCACAAAGATGCATTCTCTGTTTTATGCTCTTTAATTTTCATTTCTAAACCTACCATTCATTCAAGCAAATTCAAGCAGAGTGTTATTTCACTTCACTTTTCATAAGCTTCAAGTCTCTTATTCCTCTGTAAATGCGAACTGCCTTTAACATATGTCAGAAAGTAAAGCTGAAATGTTTCTTGACAGAATTGCTTCGCATCAGTGGAGAAAAAATCTGGGAACAAACCATTCTCTACGGCAAATACAGTTACTGCCTCACCTCTGAATGATGTTCTTCATTTTGCTGCAATACTTCAATACAGAGTTCTGCAAGGTGAAGAACCTCTTCCAGTTTTCTAGCAGGTGTTGCTTGGTTCATGGTCTCTATACAAATATAAAATGCAAATCAAAATTGCCTTAGTTAGAAATAAGATTCAATAGTATGAGAAAATGATGAAAGAAATCGGTGGTAATGATGCAAAGTTACAACTTCTTTAAGTATAAGCAATTTCACATGTTAAGGACAATCCTTTAATGTAAGTAAATACAGCTGAACATCCAGAGCACTAGAAAGAAAAAATATTTAACTCACAAAAGAATCACTGATCATTATAAACATTATCAGATTTAATATGCGAGAACTAACAGGTACATCAATGATTAGATGCTCAACTTCTGCAACAAGCAAGTTCTAATTCTCTTCAAGGTCAGATGTACAAAGACAGCAGACACTTGAGACCTTTTTTGTTATTGTACTGCCAGTACAACGCTGTTCTTGCTAGATGATTCATTACTGCCATCAGCAAGATTAATGCATTTTGCATGAATTTTGGATTCAGCAGTCAAAAATTCCAAGTGTTTAATCTAAATAAGACACTACCTTAGGCATATTTAAAAACAAGAAAATTACAATAATTATTGAAATAATTAATTTCTAATAACTAATTATTCAAGTAATTTTCTACCTAATGTTCAGTGACAAGAGTGAAGCTGTATTCTTTTCAGTACCATAGTGAAAGGTAGCACTATAAAATAAAGAAGTTTTAACAGAATTGACGCAAACCTACAACTCTGCATAAAAGTAAACAAGGAGAAATGTAAAAGTCACAACTGACACGAAGATCACCCATTCTACAGAGGAGACTTCAAAAAGAAAGCAAACAACAAAGGTAAAACAAATGTAACTAAAAATCTTACAGGGCAATTAAACTCAGTTTAGTTTTCAATAAAAAAAATAAAGGACTAGTTCCCAGGAAGAGTCATGTGAGATAAGGGAAGAGACGAGCTGAAATTTTTACAGTCAGAGTTTAATCAGTGAAAGTAACTTGTCCAACTCCTTAATTTGTATCATTAGGAATAACTTCAGTATCTAAGAAAGCCCTTGTCCCTAAGCATAAACCATGGGACAGAAATGATGCTGTACAATATAATCATATATATTATGGTCACATTAACCAGGTTTGCAGAGGACTTATGCAGCTGAGAACACATGGTGAGTGAGGGTCTCAGGAATCCTATTTTCTCATTTTCTGTGCATATTCATGGATCATGTGAATAGCAAATCACATGAATACACATCTTCATATACAGAAAATGCTGCTGATATTTCTTTCCCACTTTTTATATTCATCATGGCATAGAACATTAGCAGATTGATTAAAGAACTTACAGAATCTCCTTGGTATCAGTAAAAATATCAAACTGTATGCACTAAACATTTTTGGCAAGTCAAAACACCTTTTCAGACATCTTAAAGGCAGGTGACCGTGTCCATTTCTTCAAGACTAATAAACACACTGATGCATAGCACCTTGACGAAATATAGCTTTGATGCAATTTTTAAAGAAACATTGGATTAGAACCTCAAGCAAACATCTACTTAAAGGCGACTACAGAAACACATTACCTTCATGCAAAAAACAAAGCAGGCAAATTAGTTGCTGAAGCAAGTAAAAAAAATTCTAAACCTTTTTGAAACAGACCACATAAACAGACACATCCAAATAATGATTTCCAAAACCACAATCTAACTCATGAAAGAGTGATTGTATGAACATGGACCAAGCACAAAACATTCACCAAGATGCAAAACCACATTCACAATGTCAAGATCACGGTAATTAACACTGTACTGAATTTGAAGATTTGATACTGTAGAACAATTATATGAGTATAACCACAACTCTAGAATGTATTATGTCAAGTAAGATTAGAAAGGATTGATCCAGCCCCTATTATTTAGGTTATAATATAAAGACTACTTAAACAGTGGTTTCTATGCTTATCTAGGACTGAAACTGCTGTTTCGTCTAGTGGTCGGTGTCCTCCCCTCCCAGAACACACATAAAGTGCTATTCATACAGCTGGTACATCACTATCAGTATCACTGAGGTCAATGAGTCTTAGGAATAAACCAGTGATATTAGTACAGCGTATGACTGGCACATCTGTTTTCAGCATAACTAATGTTATTACAAATACAGCCCAATCTTCACAGACCTTACCACTAACCAAGTGAACAAAATAATTGCATGTATAAGTGCATTAATTCCTAATGAAACTAAAAAAAGTCATAAACTATTAAAAAATCATAAGGGATACTCTAAATTACTGAGAAAGTAATTGTAATAATTCTATTGAATCTAATGTTGCATTTTTGCATTGGAGTAAGTTCACTTATTCCACACCTGGAACAAGCTCAAGGTAGCCTAAAAATTGACATCATTATCAGTGGGGAGAGCAGCAGAAAGACCATAGATTTACTGGCTAACTCTAAGATTATCCTGGACCAAAACTGGGATGAGATCATGACGAAGAGAAGCATGGTCTCAGGGAAGTATTAATTTCATTCAGCAAAGCACTGAGGAAATGCTATTCTGGTCATCTGTGTTGAAGTGATGAATTTTGATCAGAAACGGCATTGAAAGGATAAGAATTCTGAATTTCAGTCAGAAATGGCATTGAGTAGAGAGTCTGTTTTTGTTTGTGTGTTTGTTTGTAAGGCATAATAAGCCTAATAAAATGAAAGATGAAAGAGGGGAGCAGAAGTGCTCCCAGAGTGGGAACACTCAGGAAGGAGAAGATCTACTTATGATCAGGGATGATGCTGGCATAAAAGTAAATCAGTCATGATAAATTATTTAAACCAGAAATTGCGAGGATTTCAGCCATTATGGGACTAATGTTCAGGAATACTTTTTTCAACAGGATTAGTGTTAAAAAAGGATGAAAAAGAGGATGAAAACTGTAAATTTCCCTTTGAGGTGAATATGGCAAATTTCTGAATGACATTTCATGGCAGGAATGACTAAAAATGTGACACAGATTAGGCTCAATGAATTCCAGTTTCAAGTTTCCATGAAATTCCCCATGCTATTTGCTAGTTTTGTTCCAAAACTACTTACTACTTGCCAAAAACATGCAAATTACTCTTAATGCTTCGCGCAGCTTTTGATAATATATAAAAAATCATTATTTTCCTATAAGATCTATTGATAAGAAAAGGTGGCAGATAATTACACTCTGCATCCTTGGACAAATGTTTCTAATTTTGTTGTCGTCTACTTATTCACAGAATAAATCAATACCTGCAATTTCATTTGGATGGTACATGCTTCCCTACATTTTACTTAGGCTTCATCTAAAGCTTCCATTTCCATCTGTAAGTTACCATATCAGCTAGTCTTTTTTTCTGTGTAACTAATGACTTTTCTCTTTCCAAAATCTAACACATATGTGTTATGGATAACCACTATTTAAACAGGTGTATAAACAAGGGCCACGAAGTAATCTGAGAGAAAAAGAACGAAATATTATCTTCTTTTTTACCAAACAAGTAGTATATTTGAAATATGAGTACCAGTAAACTGTTACCTGCAAGTTTTAGAACCTCCAGAACATCTGAGCAAAATACTGTGCTTGCCTTTATAAGCGTAAAAAATTTACAGGAATGGAAATCAGTGCTGTCAGTTTTCATTATATTCATGATGTCTTTCACCCCACAATTACTAAGGGTTGTTAAGATGTGTTTACACTGCTCAAACTAACAGGTTGCAGCAGGAGTCGAGTCAGTAAATATGCTGCTTGACATCTTTTAGAAAATAAACAGAAAAAGCCGTCAATCATCTTTCAGCTTCACATTCTGCCGAAATGAAAAAGCAAGCCAGGCTTTGCAAATAATGGATGCTTTCTCAAGTACGCATTATCAGTGAGCTACATAGGTACCAAGAAAATATTGTTAAATGAGCTAAGTTAACTGACTAAAATGCTACTGAAATGAAAAGGTGAGTGCTTCATGGACCGATAGATCCCAGGGCCAGAAGGGACTGTCAGATCACCCAGTCTGACCTGTGTCACACAGGTCAGAGAACTTCTCCTTGTTCCTCCTTTCTTGAGCCCATCAGTATGGCTAAAACCTAACATCACTATGGCTAAAACCTAGCTTAGGCTTGCTTTCCAGAAGAGAGTTTGTCCTTGAAGATAAATGTACAATTCACCTCTTTTTTTTTCCTCCTCATCATGTAAACTGTTAAACGGATGTATTTAATTTCTCATTGACATTTGCTGAGCATAGGAATCTGCTGATTAAAGAGGCGATTCTCCTCCTCTGGTATGAGTACAGTACAGCTGCGAGGTATCTGTCTCTGGCCTGCCAGTCTTCCCCCCATGGCACACCATATATCCCTTACTATTTTTCCCTGTCCAGTGTTTCATCCTTCCTCCTTTTCTTCAAACAAACATATCCAGGCCAAGACACTCAGGGGAGCCAACGTGTCTCCAAGCCAGAGGATCTCCCACAAGGAGGAATATCCCCCAGTTGCAGGGATATTGGAAAAAAGGCAAGTAGTTGTGTGACACTTGAGAACGGCTGTTTCCTTGGATCATCACGTCCCTCCATGGCCGAGGACTCTGAGAGAGAACCCCAGGTTCACAGCCCTGTGGGCCTACAGGTACCTCCTCATCCAGCCAGATAGATGGGGCTGCAGACTTGTGCAGCTTAGGAGCTGGTCAAGCTCATTTTATGCAAAACTGCAACAGAACATCAAGTTTGTATTTTAATCTTTCATGTAAAACAACTGGCATTTATTTTAATTTTCATAATCACTGTTGCACTGGTCACTGGCAGCTGTGCTGTTACGCAACATAACATTAATGCTACCAGCATTCAAGCCTGGAGAAAGTGCAAGATATTTACTATGGGAGGTGTCTGATCATCAACTAATTCATTTCTATGCATGTGCCAGAATTAGACCCGCAGGAGGGCAGATAACATGATGACTGCTGGCTGTCAAACTCCTTCCAGGATGTGCTGCACACACAGCAGTGCACTGCCTGAGCAAGTCTGGGTGTTTCTGAAGGAGTATTGCCTGTTTCCGTATTGTGCAGAGGGACCTAAATCTTATGTGCTGCTTTCCAAATCCAGCTGCAGTGCATGGAGCCTAAATGAGCTACCCTTTATTCTACACCAGCTCTCTTGCCAAGGAATCTGACTGATTCACTCCAAATAGGAGCCTGGGAGTGAACTCATATTGATGCAGAGGGGATGACAAGGAAGCCCTGCAGTGAAACAGGCTGTAATATAATTTGATAATATAGATATAAATTATGATAATACATTATAATTTGAGCTGTATGGAGCCAACTCTGCTCCAGTAGGGCCCATTAATTCGGACTTTTTGACATGTGAAACCAGCAAGATTGCATCTGGACTTGTATCAAAAGCAGCACAAACATCAATAAACTGGAGCTAATATGTTACTAGACCTGAACTGACTCTCCAGAGTTAATCTGCAGCTGGGATAATTCACCTACAGACAGTTTTGATTTGACTGTGGTGTATTTTCTTGCAAATTCTCACAGAATTAATTCTGCATGAAAAAGTAAGGAGTGGACATCTGAGAGGACATCCTATATTCTTCTAATTAAAAAAAATTATAGCCTTATATAAATAATGGAATTTAAGTTGAAACCAGTCTTTCCATAATGGTTTTCTAAGAATTCCATAGGATTTTAAATTCTAAGGACAAAAAAAATTAATTACCATTATCACCTATGTACAGAGAGATTATGAGATTCGTAGAAAGTTAGAGTTTACATCTCCTAGTCTATACCTATAATTTTATAAAGTTTACAATGTTTTCAGTTTTTTTAAATTTATCATAGTATCCAATGGGATTACCTTCATGAGACAATCACAGATTTTGTTTTTAAAAAAAGGAAATATTTTGGCTCTGTGAAGCTGGAAAAGAAATGAAACAACAAATTTGAAGAGGTCAAAGCAAAATAAAAAAGGCAGAGATGAAAAGAAATCTCAATTTTTAATTACTGATCAATGGCACCTAATTTATGATTTTTGGCATTCTAATTTTGGCAACACAGATATTAGCAGTTGGTATTTTCTTCCTTTCCCTCACTTCTAATTTCTCTTCAGAAGGGGAAGGAACTAATGTTTTCAGCATTTTCCTGTTCCTGTGGAATAAAACTCAGACGCAACACCCATGGCAAACCAAAGAGCTTCATAATAAAGGGACCTGAATAACTGACACCCTGGACTGAGAGAAAACTGTCATTTGAAAGTGCAGACTTGTTAACAAGTGTTTTTTAAAAAATCTAATAATTTTAAGAGTCTATATTTTAGGGAGTTACCGAAAGATGACAGTAGCAAATCTAATGCTGGCAGGTAAGGAGGAGGGAAAAGTGATGTTGACAATTAACTTTAAAACAATATTTGAAGAAATGGCTAATTGAGGAAATAAAATGAACAGAAAACAGAATAAAATGTAACAGATTTGCAAAGGTAGGTCGCACTAGACTTGTGCAGTAGCTTTTCTTGATAGGATATTTTCTTAGAAAAGAAATTCAGTAGATCTCATCTATTCTGATGTTACTAAAGCATTTGATACTGTGTCTCATGGGAAAACTACCAGTTAAGCTGAAGAAAATGAGGATTAAAAAAGGAACTATGTGTTGGATAAAGAAGCTGCCTCAAGAGAAAGGCAATGGGTAGTGTTGAGAAAGAGCAAAGAAAGGCTTCTTGAGGAATCTTTGAAGATCTATCTTAGGGCTGAGCTTCCTTAATATTTTCACCAATGACTTCAGAATAAATATTAGGAGCGCACTGATGACAGTGTTGTAAAACACTGGCAATAGACAGCACGGTCAAAATGCAGTAACAAGAACTGGATAATTCCAAAGAATGAGAGAGAGAAACAGAATTTGATACTTTAAGAGTGAGGGCAATACATTTTGACACACGAAGAGCAATAAACATCTGCTATAAACAGGGAAGCCGTCAGCTGGAAGTGATCAAAACTCTGAAGACTGGACTGAAGTAATGTTTCACAGAATGGCTGTGTGCCACAAGCATGATATAGACAAGAAAAGACAAGTGTTCCTTGAGTATACTAGATTCAGCATTTCTGGTATTATAGTACTACTAGTACTGTGTAGGGAATCTTGTGGGGATGGCTGCACCACTCTGGTCACCAATGTTCAAGAAGGTGGAATTCAAAGTTTAATAGAGAAAGCCTCCTAAGATGATAACAGTTAAGAACAAGAGGCTAAAACTCTGAGACGAGGTGATGAAAGCCTAGGTTGTGTAAGTATAAAACAATTGTCTAAAAATGCATTATAGGGCAAAGAGGAATTGGAGATGACGAAATGCTAATGAAGGTGGGACTATCCCTCCTTCATTATCATTTCATCTTTTTTGAAGGAGAGAAAACAGATGAAGGAGGAGTGCAAATTTCTATAAGCTGTTCACTGGAAGCTATACAAAATGCTACTTGCCTCTGGCCTCAGCATCTAGCAGGTCCAGTTATGTTCAACATTATCTATAGGAAGAGTTAACTGAAGTTCAATACTGAATAAGACA
The DNA here is from genome assembly GCF_949628215.1 of Phalacrocorax aristotelis. Lineage (NCBI taxonomy): Eukaryota > Metazoa > Chordata > Aves > Suliformes > Phalacrocoracidae > Phalacrocorax > Phalacrocorax aristotelis. The sequence goes on from NC_134276.1 coordinate 193,720,439, forward strand.
CGAAAATATGCCATACACAAAATGTTCTAAAAAAGTGCTTTCAGGTAGCAAAGCCTCAAAGGCAGCATGTGCTGAAATGAAAATGGTTTATACTTAAAAAGTGATTTTCACCTATTGATGCCGTGATCATCTCCTTGACAAATTATAAACCCTTGCTGCAAACTACAAGGGCATTAAATGAGAGTTCTTAGACGTAGTTCAAAATTATAATAGTACATTTGCTGCTTTTCTCTCCATAATGGCAATTACAGTGACTGAACAGATTAGCTACTTCATGAGAATTTCAGCTGTACGTGTCGTAAGGGATGACATGCTGAACCCTGTATAATTGTCATTGCAAATGTAATTTTTATTGAAAAAAGCTGTTCTATATTCATAATAGTACAACGACATGGGAGTGCTAAATAAAATGTCATCCTGACTGCAAACAAATCCGGTTGATGCAAGTGCTGCTTATACCACTGTGTCTGCCATTAAGAAAGTAACCAGCGTCTTCTGGGAAAGCATTCAGAGTCTTGTTCAATTGAGACTGTGAAAATGAGAGCACTTGGGGAATAGACCTGGGAACCTGGCAACCACACTGCTGAAAAAGGATTCTCGCAACAAAAAGAATTTGCATGTTCACCTCTGTATTAGCTAACAAGGACACTCCTGCAATTCAAGATTCTGTATACAGTATCTTGCGCTCAGTTAAAGGGTAAAAATAGTTATCAAGAAAGAGTTTTACTTTATTTCCCACGACAATGCAATATATGCTATTAGGGCTAAGCACACTGTACATCAAGTTCATGATGAAATCTGTGGGAGTTTAGCTAGTTCCAACAGGAGCAGGATTTGGCCCTGTTAGCCAGGCTAAAAAATAATTTTATTGGGATTCCTTTCAGCTGCTTCATCTTTTGCATCAGAGAAATAGGTTCAATGGTACACAAAATTCTGGTGGAACATAGTCTATTTACTCCTCTCAATGAAAGTAATTTTTCTGAGTTGTCTGATTATTTTTCAGCTGCATTTTTAGTCAGAAGCCAAATCTAATTGAGCAGTTAAATTATAAACACAGCCTATAAACCTCTAGCTTCACCTAACTCACACAGTGAATTTCCATTTACTCGCTGTATGTGATAGGCTTTCCTCTCATCCATTCTCTAATATCGTTATTTGCCAGGTCACTTAAGGGACAGCTTTACTCTCCTGTCTTAAGAACACGGCAATAGTTTCTTTCAAAGCGTGCATAAACCTAACGTAAAATGACTGAAATCAGGTACAGTCTTTTTCTTTTTTTTTTTTTGTTTCTGTGCTTGTAACTGTATGTCATCTGTGCTTAACAGTCTATATTTCTGACATACTGAGCCTGAGAAAAAAATAAGAATTGCAAGCATGTGGCACAAAGATGATTTGTATGTGAGGTGATGCGCATTATATAAAAGTGTACAGCTGAGGTTATAGAGTGCAATGGTCAAAGGACATAAGCGCTAAAATTAGTTTTCTCATTTCACAAATTAATTTTGACATTTTTCCAAATTTCTAATTTGAAGAGATAGTTTCTTCAATACCTACAGGCATAAAAATACTAAATGGAATATTTGTGCTATCTAGCTTTAGGTGTCTTGCCTAGTAGGAAACTTTCTTAGGGTGCATTTGTATTTGATGGCGTGAGATAGATCCTTTCACAGAGAAATTGTTGAAGGAGCCTCCAAGCGCTCTGAATCACCTGCTTAACAGACCTCTCCGTGGTGATCAGAGGAGGTTGGGAGATCACCTGATCGATGTGAGCTCGTACCAACTCAATCTAACAGGCTGTGGCATGAATGCCCATACCACTGCATCACCTGCTCTCTTTTTTAACAATTCCAAACAGAGCTCATCTGTGTCCAGGGCATTTGAAGCTTTCTCATGAAAACCAGTGGAAGTTTTGGGAACCAATGGAATTTTTTGAATCTTCAGTTATAAACACTGACTTTTAAAAAAGTAGTTTTTATTTACTAGTTTTACTACACTACTTACTAGGGTTTTTTACTAGTTTGCTGGTATTTTTTGCTTATGAACTGGCTAAAAAAGCTGTTTCTCCGAATATGGACCATCTTACTCCCTTCAAGCCCCTCATTGGCAAGGAGCTCAATTTTGAACTACTTTCATGCAACCTTTAAAGTCACCACCCCAGTCTGTCCTTCCAGATGGAAAATGATTTCATCCTGAGAAAACTACCAACTCAATGCCCCTCCCATAACTGTGGTTGATATTTGTGGAAACACCACAAAACATCATGATCAGGCTTCCATTGGGTCTGTGGGTGCGTCTTTAAAAAAGGTAAGGCAAAGCAGTGCATGCGTCTGTTTCAAAGTATATATATGCGCAATCCCTCATACTTCTATGCAGCCAATACTACTCAGCCACAAATACGACTTCAGCTATGCTCTTTTTATCGTCACTCAGATAATTATTTGGCCATAAGCACTCAAAAAAACCTCTCTGCACTACGGGAGAATATACAACGTATCAGCGCCATGAAATTAGGAGCACAAAGAACCACCATCCTCCCAAAGATCTGCTGTAACTAGAAAAATAAACATATCGCTAAACAAAGCCGTATCAGAGAAATGTAACACCAGCTTTAAGGAATTAGTTCTCCTATCAAGATCTTTATCAATAAATCCAGCAGTCCCATTAAAAAATGGATGCCATTTTTGCTGATGACTATGGAATTACATTTCTCTAAATAAACAAACTGATTTTCAATTTGACAGCCAAAGTTTTCTACATCACTTAATTACACCTCTTTCACAGAAACCACAATTGCATCATATTCCAAATTATAAAATTATCTAAATTGCTAATGTATGCGTATCATAGTTAAGTATCAGTGTAAAGGAAGAATGCATGGTCTATACTACATTAATATTAATGTTAATGTTCACACCCCTTCTGGTCAATATTGGTATTGTTGAAATCAACAAAAATAATAAAGCAACAGACACAGCACACTACATCTGTACTACATGCAGACATGCACACAAATAGTAATCACCTGAGTCCTTTTCTGCTGTTGCTAAACATAAAACAAACAAAAAGAGAGAAGAAAAACATCGTTACAGTATTGTAACAATTTTGATTTCATTAGAGTAGTCTCAATACCAAATAAGGAGTTAAAATCTTCTAAAAATCTTGAGTATGGCAGTGAAAGTCCTGCCAGTCAGCTTACCCAAGTGATGGGTTTTGTCAGCTCAGAGACAAATGGTGTACGTGTTTAGGTAGTATATTTTTATTTACTAGTTCTATATGGTCTCTATTTCAGGCTCACCAGCTGAGCATCCATACTGTGGCTGGGAATTTAGAAACATAAATAATAGCAAAAGAATATAAGAATGTAAGAATATAAGAATATTATTTTTGTTAGAGCCCTCTTTGCATCTCTACTTTTTAGGTAGTTAATATTGGTCTATAGCTGATATTATCATGCAATAGTTGCATTTTGACTGACTGATATGACGTTGTTCACTGAAGAAGTATTCAAAGAATAGGACAAAAATACCAAAAAAGTATGACAGCTACATTTGAAGACATCAGTAATGTTATAAAGATAATGACTATATGCTTCCTATATGCAATTTCAGGAGTAAGAAATTAATGCAAACACTAACATGAATTCCTTTCAAGAGAAGAATGTGATTTCAGTGCATGGATACAATAATGCTCCCATAAACCTGAAGAAGCAGAATGTAAACTATTGCTGAAAACTATTACATTTATATTAGTAAAAATGTAGGATATTTGTAATGGCCAGAGTTCAGAAAGAGACCAATACAGGTCTCATTGCTACTGAAAAGCAACATATTTAATTTTCTGATGTTATCATGCTGGAGCCCTTCACTTTCTAAATAGTACTCTACTTTATTCCCAGAAAAGTACTCAACCTATTTCTTGTTGAGGTACTAGACTTCTATGTGCAATTATCTATTGCGCTTTGAGTTTACAATTACATGACTGTAGGACTCCTTAAAGAAATCTGGTTGTGTTTCAGTCAAAAGACAATAAATCCAAAAGGAAATTTCCAAGTCAAAATATGCCATGGGATGGACAGCAATTTTCTGTGCTGTTCCAGCTTACTGCAGTGTTAACACTGTGCACATTTTAAAGTGCAAAATTTGCTACTTGCAGTGCAACTGCCACACTTCTCCAGGATATAGTTAAAAATCCTAGGCAAAGGTGTATTTACATCACTGTAAAAAACTTCTCCAATACATTTAGTGTCAGTACATTTAGATACCTTTTGCATGCTTTTGTCATCTTTAAAAAATGTTTCTATTTTTATACCCATTATTTCAACAGGTTTGCTAAGACTGAAATACTGAACATTAAAAAATCCCCTTTATGAATACAGAAAGCTACAACCCAAGGAAAACAGCTATTTTTGCTTTTTTGTTTTCCAGAATAGATTTAATATTCTTCCTTCTTTCTTTAACACAACATGATATCATAATTAATTATGATAAACTGGTTACTAAGATGGTTTCACGTTGTTACACCCATGATATAATACTGGTTGCTATAGTGATGAGATGGGTTTTTTGTTAATCACTTGTGAGATTGGTTAACTAATGTTTTTCAGGAAATTTGAGCAGAAATAGAAAAAGGAAAAAAGTTGGCTTTATAATATTGCTAAACATATGAGGCTTCTTCATTTTGTTGTTATGATAACTATTTCTTCTAGTGCATTGCTAGAAATACATGCTATGGAAAAACATACTATGCATAAAATTTGAATTTTTTACAAGCAGAATTCATCCTTCATATATTTTCCTGTTAATTGACTCCACCTCCAAAAGAACAGTTTATATAGATGCACAGCCAGTGTTTTCTACTCCTGAACATATCTGTACAAGTGTATCTCAGCCTTTCTGCACTTTATGGAGTATAACAGATAGGTCTTGACAAGGCATTTGACTATTATAACTTCCTTTTTGTTCTACATAAGGTTTACAAATATTAAAATGACACTGTGCACCCTAGCCATTTCTTTTGAGCAAAATCTGAGTTAATTTCATGGTATATGTTCCAGAACTTACATAAATTCCAGAAAAAATGCTGTTTACCATCAGATCTAGTATTTTGTCCCATCACTTCATTCAGGAAGTCAGGATGTAATTAAAGTTTTAATCATCAGATTATTATTACGCATCTGACAACATAATAACAAAAATAAATAATACTTATCTATCTGTCTGCCTTATATATACATCAGAAAGGCATCTATATCCAGAGTTTTCAAGTTTCAAGGTACTGTTACTGCTGATAAGGAAAGAAGTTCCTGTCAATAGTTTAATTACTAGAAATTGTTAGAGAAATAAAAAATAACACATAAACAACCTTTTAGATTTATGGAGAACTCAAAAGTAAGAACAAAGAGCAACTTAAATTAAGAAGTCCTAGTCTTCCATTCAAACACGGTCCCAGGAGGCATATTAAAGCAATGAATAGGAAAAAGCTCCATAGTTCACCAGCTGAGATTTTAATGAGACATTTCCCCTTGCTGTGGTAGGGGTTTGTTCAGGAAAGGAAAAAGGCTGCTCATAGAATATTCACTTAATAGGCATTGCTGGCTTTTACAGCCACTTTGGCAGTTGATTGCTGTACTAACCTTCTATTTTGGCATATTCTGTAAGTCGAGTGTAATTGATCAAGGCAGCCTTCTCCAGACATTTTCTAACGACTTTCTTCACCTCTTCTGCTGGTATGGGAGTGGCAATATCTTTCATTAAAACCTGTGTCAGAGACAATTATACCGCTTGGTTACACTCATTACCCAAAACCCAAGGGAAAAGGATAAAAGTATCCTAAAGTTACTACAGATCTGATAATGATTAAAGGCAGAAATAAAAAAGGAACTATTTCAGCTGGTGGAACTAAATATTTGTCTTTGAAGGTTTCTGTTCAACCCTGGCTTGACTGCCTATATGGTATTTATACACAATACCCCTACTGTTTGGCATCTTGCAGCATGCCAGTCAGTCTTCGCTTGGGTGACGCCAAGACCAGTATAACAAGAGCATTCCGTGGATGGACTGGATCATGGTGCCCGCTAAGGATGTGGATGTCGAAATTTGCTTAGTTCTTGCCTGTGGAAAAGCTTCCACCATTGCATAACCATTGACTCTTCAACAGCGTAAAGGAGAAACTGTGAACAGCATCATCAGAGCTAGCTAATACTGACTTGCTTTTCTTCCTTCATAAAGTTATTAAAATTCAGCATGTCCTTGATGTGAAAAACAGTCATATATAGTAGGCAGGAAAACCATCGAATTTCTGGCAGAATATTTTATTATGGACAAGGAGAAGAACAGATAATACAACGCTTTTCAAAACTTGCCAGTTTTTAAAGCCTATTCATTTTTAAAATATAGGACTTTGATAAAATGGATCTCCTGTTGCAAGTGAGGTAAACTGAGAACATATACCTCTTTATGTGCATGCAACACTATATACTCCGGATTACTATTAAAAAACTGAATAAATTCTGTTAATAATTCACTGTATTTTTACTTTAATTCTATACTCCATTAACTTTCAACAGGTAGGTGTAAACAAAACTCAATAAGTTTTTGCCACATTTTAATATAAATAATAAAATTTCAGATAACTCACAGCCTTTTAAAAATGCTTCACCAATGGATCCCCAGAAAAGCTTATAAAACATACCTAAAAATTACTGTTAAAGGGAGGAAGCAAGAGATATGGGCTGGGGAATAATATTGGAGAAGAGAAACAGGTTCAGCAACAGAGAAGCTATTAGGAAGACATTGTCGAAAATCAGACTTCTTCCATTACTTGCACACACATATGATGCACCTACCTTTGTTAACTTTGCTTCTTTCTAATGAATAACTTCTGTGTTATCAATAAGTGAAAATAGAGTATTCAAAAACTTTTATTCTGGACCTGATTTTTTTTTCAAAATTTTTGAAGACAGGTAAAATAAAATGTTTCTAACCCATTCTGCATCCACAAGTATAGGCATGCATATTTATTCCCAGTCAAGACGGACAACGGTGTCGCTTGAGCACCAGACAGGGTACCATTACCACTTGTAATAGCAGAAACAGTAAGAGGAAATAGCTGTTTCATATAACACAAAGGAATCTACACAGCACTACAATCATTGAGATTGTGAGTGAAAGAAAACATATATACCCAGACTCTCTATGTGGTTTTGAACATGGCAGAGGTTTTCTAAGACCTAATCTCTATCCATGGAGTGTTCTGCAGTGCAGAACAACAGACATTCCCTGGGACCAGACCTCTCAGATTTTGGCAAAGCTACACAGACTGGGATATAAGCTTCTTTTTAATTCATACCTTCATTGGGCTCCTGCTGATACAATTCCTCTGGAATCTCTGTTGGAATTTAAAGTTCTCTTTCCTTAGAGATGACTGAGATGCTTTTACCATTAACGAGGTCTTCTCCCTTCCAGTCAATAACAGAAGATTTGCCAGGCAGGAGTTAACATTTATAGTTGCTCATGCCAGTTTTGCTGCATATAGCTTTTTCTTCTGAAATTGATTCTGATTATGCATTTATGGAAGGTTATTTGGATTATATAGAAGCTTTTTAATGTTACATTTTAGTATAGACAACATCTGTTGCATAGAAGCTGTAGAAAGCAGTAAAGTGGGGGTGTAGAGTAGACTTGTACTGCTTTAGAGGTAATACTGGGCAATCATTAAATTATAAAGAAACAGAGAGTCACTACAGTAGCTTGAAAAGAAAGTCCAATAAGTAAGTCCTACAGAAAACAGCTGTTTGCCTGTGTGGAAGACATTGAGTAAAAAACCTTCTAGTGAACTATTAAAACCAGTAGTAAAATACCTGAGAAGACATGAATCTGCTTTCAGTAGCCTGAATGCAAAGGAAAAATGCAGGCTTAGTACTCAGGCAGAATTTAAAATATGTTCCTAAACTTACCCTTTCAAGTAATGAAAGTGTGGCTTTTAAAGCTCCTTCAGGACGTCCAAAAGGGAAGCAGTACCTTAAAAAGTACAAAAAAAAACCCAAACCAAAAAGAAGAAAGAGGAAGAGAAAATCATCAGTATTATAATGCCCTAGTTAAGAATTTGAAACATAAATGTACACAACTTCCATTAAATTATCCATGAAGTACCAATGAAAGCAGAAGGACTCTTCAGTAGTCTACCATGGAGCATATACATAGTACAGCAGTATCAGCCCAACAGCAGCTCAGGCCTAAATACAGAAAAAGTACAAAAAGCAAAAAGCATCACTTCCACTTTCTCAGCTATGAAGGATATTTAATGGTGTCTGATGAGCGTAACTGCATCTTCCTGGAAAGAAGTACTATTTCTCATGTAGCCATGACAGCTACTGGATCTGTGAAGTAGCACTTGGTATATTATATCTTGTTTTAGTATTGGACTAAGATAAGGATAAAATGCCAGATATTTATGTTTCTAGAGATATATGGGAATAAAAATGCCTGCAGATATTCCATGATTTTACCAATTATATTACAAATAGCTTGGAAAAATGTCCTGGTTTTGGCTGGGATAGAGTTAACGTTCTTCACAGCTGCTAGTATGGGGCTGTGTTTTGGATTTGTGCTGGAAACAGTGGTGATAATGCAGAGATGTTTTAGTTGTTGCTAAGTAGTGCTCACACTAGTCAAGGGCTTTTTCAGCTCCCCATGCTCTGCCGGGGGCACAAGAAGCTGGGAGGCGACACAGCCAGGACAGCTGACCCCAACTGACCAAAGGGATATCCCACACCATATGGCATCATGCTCAGTATATAAAGCTGGGGGAAGAAGACGGAAGGGGGGGACGTTTGGAGTGATGGCGTTTGTCTTCCCAAGTAACTGTTATGCATGATGGAGCCCTGTTTTCCTGGAGTCGGCTGAACAGCTGCCTGCCCATGGGAAGCAAGGAATGAGTGAATGAATTTCATGTTTTGCTTTGCTTGTGTGTGCAGCTTTGCTTTACCGGTTAAACTGTCTTTATCTTAACCCATGAGTTTTCTCACTGTTACTCTTCTGATTCTCTCCCCCATCCCATCAGTGGGGAGTGAGATAGCGGCTGGGTGGTGCTTGGCTGCTGACTGGGACTACAACTTAAACCATACCCACTTCTGCCTCAATACTTCTAAAATTATGTAAATTAAAAAGTGATCCCATTCATAGCTTTGATTTTCATTTTTGTCTACTGAATGATCCAATATATCAGCTTAATGAGACTACAATGGTCAGGCAACTATAACCTCTCTTAATCCTGTCTATAAAATCTTGCTGAGATATCCCCAATTGGAAAAAGGATTTTTTACTTTGCTGGGATTATGTTTTCCTTATTATTACTCACTGAGAATGGTAGCCTCATATTCTAATGTTTTCCAATAGTAAAATCTTGTCTAATGATAAAAGGATTCAGACCAGTGAATTTTATATGTATGTTTCGGTCAGCCAAAATAGAGTCCTGTAAATGAGGTCAAAAAAGGATTTGCTGCAGCGAGAATTCCAGTATTTGCTTTGTCTCATTCTGTTTCTTTCTTACTGTAGTGCTAACAATATTTGGGGACAAGTTAACAAATTAGCAAAGCAGATTTAATGACCTTTAAAACAGAACACTTCTTTAGGTGTTTTGTCTCTGCCCTTTTCAGTCTATTTCCACAATACTTGACTTGTCTTTCTCACTGTTTATTCCTATCAACCTCTAATGGTAGTTTTTTAATAAATGTCACTCATTTATTGATTATACTTAATATTTCAAATAAAACACTTCCTTCCAGGTATATTCTGCAACGTAAATAATATAACAAGCTTCCAAAACCCAAACAGCTTAAGTTCTTGATGCAGACGGAAGTCCCACAGTAGAATAGGGGTTACTTAGTATATTGCAGAGACAATATGTATGAGTGCAACATGGGCAGCAAGTTTATGTGTGCAATTGGTGCAAGGAGCTTCCGACAGAGAGAGTTGTTTTGAGATAAGTACCTTAAAGAAAAGGAAATGTTCACAGTAGAGGCCTAAAGGAACACTCAGCACTCCTGCCTCTGTGTGGTAAGTTCCTGTGCTGAGGAGGCAGGGAAACAGCATCTTGCTGGCAAGGAGAAAGTCAGTCTCATGGATAAAACCCCTATGGCAGCTGATTTCATATTGTCCAGCTGTGGCAAGGGTGCTCCCACAGCTGGGGGATCTTTAAGGATAGAGAAACATAGATGGCAACAGTGGTCAATTCAATTATTAGACACATGAACAATTGGGTCTGTGACATCCAATAGGACCGAGCAGTAAGTTAGTTGCTGAGTACAAAGGTAGTGGACCTCAGGAGATGTTTTTATAAGTGACCCAGGCGAGAATAGAGAAGGAGCAGTACTTATGGTCTACATTAGTACCAGAAACAGATGGAAGTGTAGGAGCAACATTCCAGAGATAAAATTCACGCATGCAGGCAAGAAGTTAAGTCCCAGACCCTCATGGCAGCTTTCTCTGAAATACTGTCTCTTCTATGTTTGATGCCCCAGAGGCAGGCAGAGACCTGGAGTCTCAGTGGGTAGGTAAGATGACAAAGAGGAAACGTTTAAGTACCTTAAGAACTGGGAAATACTTTAGATGAGAGCCACCAGCATGGGATGGGCAGACTGCATCTTAATCATAATGGAGCCGGTTTGATAGGAATGAAAATTAAAATTGAAAAGGCCATAGGGGAGTATTAAGTCTGAAAGCTGCAGGTTAGGTGACAGGCATGGGAGAGCATCTTTTTCAGATGGGTGTGACCTAGTGACTTAGGTGACACAGCAAATGTTCAGTGCATCTCTGAAAAGGCAGGAAGAGAAATACACTCTTCAGTTCAGGTGTCCACAATGACAGCTGACCAGTTCATGCAAAGCTAAGCGATGGAACAAGGGCAGAGCTTAAAAAAGTTCCGACATATTACAGAAAAAAAAATGCTGGTGATCCTCAAAAGTCTGTACCACTGATCCTCTAATTAGGATGATGAGAGTGATTAGGAAATGTTAAGTGAGATTAGAAGAGATGCAAATTGATGACAAATAGTAACAGTAAGAGATTTCAACTATACACACGTACACTTGATCAATGTCTCATTACGATGAGATACAACGACAATATTTTGGGACACAGTTTTGAATTGCTTCCTTGGATTTACAACACACAAGATGCTATTCTGGATTTGGTCTCATAGTTTGAGAAGTGCAGAGCAGGAGAGGTGCTCTGTAGTAGTGATCATAAAAAAATAAAATTTAATAATGTAGCAAAAGAGAATAAGACAAAAAATTCAGTACATGTACATTTGGTACATGTATATTAAATTTCAAGAATGGGAACTATGAAAAAACAACGAACTTGAAAAACAAAAGCCAAAACCTTAAAGGAGTAATCAAAAAAGCAAGAAACCTACAAACAACCTGAGGGAAAATTCAAAAAGTAGAAGCCCAAGTCAAATGCATGCCATAATTAAAAAACAAACATGGTCAAAAAACCAAACAAAAGCCCTCTATGTGATTCCCTGAGAAAATCAGAGGTTATTGTAGAGCATCTGGCATTTAAAAACTGTAAAACCTAACTGAATGAGGAGGACATGAATTCCCCTAAAATATTCTAGGGCACATGTAAACAGCATGGATGCTCAAACTGACAGTAGAAAGAACTGTGGAAGCAGGAAGCCAGCTTGGGAGATGGTGGGACTGCCCAGTGACAAGGAATACAGGACACGCAGGGACAGTAAGGCCAAAGCAGAGAAACTCAGTCCATGCTTTGCATCAGTCTTTACTGCTGAATACATTTTTCAAAATGTCAGCATTTCACAGTTATTACAGCAATTTTGATGTATTGAAATATGGAGTGGTTTTAATACTATGCTTTCTTAAGAAACCTGTCCCGCAGCCAAGATTATTCAGTGTTAATTAATGATACAGGTGATCTTTTTACGTCATCTGAGTCTAGGTTTTCTTTTAAAGTCTAATGCCAATTCTTTATCAGGATGTCCTATATTGTGACTCTATATGCTTTATAAATCCAGATTCCAGGGCTCTACTGATTCTTCCTTCTACTAGTACTATGCCAGTACCCTCATTTAAATCCAGACATTTCACCCACTTTTTTTTTTATTTCTAACATTTGCTCAGAGAAAGATATAATCGCTCTTCACCTGGTAAGCACTGTTTATCTATCTTGATTAAACAGGATTTTAAGGCAAACCTTAGAGTCCTCTGAAGAATGAAGGCACTCATCTTTGAATGACACATTTAATTTCTCTCAAGGAGGAGTTTCTAACATTGTTCGAATTCCTTCAAAACCCACTAAGACTGTGGCAGGAAGATCCTATGGTCACTGATATAGCCCAAGCTCATCAATGTACTTTAGTGTGTAGGTAAGTAGGCATGATGGGTTTTATCATTATTTGTTCCAACCCAAATAAATATTTAGACACTATTACATATTTTTTAATTAGTCTCATGCACATGAAGGCCTGAAGGTTCACAGAATTATTCCGAAGATGCCTAGCCTTTCTTCTTGTTCCCCCATCTCCTTCCTCTCTCTGTACGTATTCAGAAGGCTTCTGCTGCTTTAATATTTTTTGGGCCACAGCTACTCTCACTGACCTTATCATTGTATATGAGTGAAAGTACTTATATTGATTGGAAATTACAGCAATTGTGCTTCCACCATAAACTTGACAGCGTATGGTCATAAGAATGCCAGTCACAGGCCAGAGGTCTTCTCCCAGGTCTAATACTCCTTCATTTTTTTTTTGTAGCAAGCATGAGAAGATTGTCACAGAAATAAGTTTTCCTTCCCCCTGCAGATGATGTTCTTTGTCAGTACTCTCCTCCTGCCTTTCAAAGACCTGGGTAGGAAGCACTCTGTCCTATGGTGCTCTGTATCACTTCTCTGGCAAGAGCTATTTAATCCCATGGAAGACAGGAAATAGGAAATGTGTCAGGGAGGAATCTTTCGAGGATATAAAGGAAGGGAGCATCATTTTTCCCAAAAAGGAATACCCTCCAAGGAGAATCCTAGATCTCCTTAGTTTAATACAGAGATGAAGTCCCAAGTGAAGACTGCTATGTCCTCCATGCTCAAAAAATCCCCCAAAACCTAGTTATGAACATGACAGATATCAGTGAATACTAGACACTTACCTCATCAAACCAAAGGGGCATCCAACCAACCTACAGCCAACCTTGCCAAACAAAACAAAGCTGTTTCACACAGCACTATTTAAACCGTGGAACTGGTTGTCATAAGGTGACACAGAGACAAAAAATTTCTATAAATATGTTCTAAAAAAGGATTAGATTGACAGAATGATGGCAGAATGGTTGGTTTAGTGTGCTGAACTAACGTATTTGGTGGTTTACATGCCATTGTTATGGTAATCCTCATAAACCACTAATTGCTATAAAGTAGAAGGAAATATCACCCCAAGTTTGCTCTGTTCCTTGTACTCCTTCCCTAAACAACATCTACTGGTATTGACAGTCCTTACATACGAGAAACTCTTTATTGAGGATGATGGACCTTAGCTGATTTAGGGAAGATAAGCATATCATGAGACCAAGAAAATGACATTAGATATCTAGAAAAGGTTTAGCTGCCATCTATCAAAGATGTTTTGATTCACATGATTTTGTCTCACATGATTTTTCTGATCAGCATTAATCCAGAAATTGTCATCGCTCAGTTATTTTCATTTAGACAATTTTCTTAATCAGAGCTATAGAAAGCTTAAAGTTTAAAAGGATCAACAAAAATCAGGCCTACATTCTTGCACAGTCTTTTCTGCCACAAAAAAATATAACTCACATGATACACAAATAAATTTTAAGCACAATCACTTGTGTAAATAAATTATTTCATATTTAATATATTCAAAAATTTTTGCAGGTAGACTATTTTGTTTTCACTCCACCTGTTCAAGACCAAAATTGAATAGCATGAGAAAACTCTTCCAGAAAAAACTTAGTATTCATTGAATAAATTATGCACTCACCTGAAATGGCTTATTTGGTTTTCTAAAAGGGAGGAAAGTCTGTCCTTAATTTCCTCAAACCTTTCTTTCTCTTCAACAGATACTGTCCCAATTCCGTCTGGCCTGTAATATTAAATATTTAATAATTGTTGATACCTCTTCACACTGATTCCTCTTTGAACAGTGATCTTTATTTTTTAAAGCGTTCGGTTAATATGCATGCTAAGTCTCCTTCCCCCTTTCCCATCACCTGGAAGGACAGACAGTAACTTGTGAATACAGTTAAAGAACAGGCTACAACTAGAAAAACAATTTCACTTTTGAGCTGAACTTTTAAATTCAAGTCCTAAGTTTCTACGTGATCCCAATATGAACACAAGGCAGCAGATATTTCTCCCAAATCATTCCCAAAGATATAAAGTAACCTTTCTTAAGGAAATTAGTACTATTGGCACAATAGAGGGACCTAGTTGGATTTTGTTGAATTTCAACTCCTTGAGTCTTCCAGATATTTTCTCAGAGGCACAATATGGATAAACTGATTTTAAAATAAAGGTGGGAGCCAAACTGCAGTGGGAAAAGCCAGAGCTGCAACATCTAGGAATGCCCCCTGCTTAGAGTTAGCATAGATTTTTGATCCCCCACGCCATATTGACAAATAGCAGCATGTAAACAAGACTTCCATATAAAGATAGCATAAAGGATGCAATAAATAGTCTTTAAAAACCAAAACCACTGGCATTTTTTTAAACATCAACTTTAAGTCCCAATAATTATTAATAAGGCTCATATTAAGTACATGAAGCACACACTTAGAGTCTTAGCCCAAAAGTATTATTAATGTAATTATATTAAAATAATGACAAAGTTAAAGAAATTTAAATACACATTTCCCAAATGGTGTTTTTGCCATGCAGTCACAACTCCCCCACATACAGCATACTTTAAAGAGAAGTATCTGAAAACTTCCTGTTACCCTTTTATCTTCCAGCTCCAGGGTAACAAAACAGCTACTACCTCCCACCTGAGATTACTACCTTGGCACTAAGTGTGGATCCAACCTGTACCTCCTCCAGAGTCTCCAAAACTGCATCTCAATGTTTCTAGAACTGAGCAAATTGTACTACAATGACAAGAAAGACAACATCACTTTGATAAATTCTTTCTTTAACTTTCTCCACTATACTTAAATCTAGGAGGGATAAGTTGCTACCTGGTTACGACATAAACAATTCTCTCACCCCTTAAATCACTTATATTTGTGATCTGTCAAGTCAAGGTGGAAAGAGTGCCTGACCTCCTTGAATTATTGTGAAGACAACAATAAAAATCAGATATGGTGGAGATATGAGTAACCAGACACATCAATATACTATTGTATAAATTTGATGTGAAAGAGCAAATAACTTATCTTCTCCCTTTTGATGGATGCCAGGATACTTTAGCTCAGCCTTCTGACAGATGGAACGGGTTCAAATTTAAGTAAATTGCACTGTCTGATTTCATTGTCAGGAGAGATCGTGCGCTGGAGTGATAAAGCAAATAGTTCTGTCATATTAAACCTCACTGAGGCATGTCTCATATATGACAGCAAAGACCTAGGGGTCCAGAAAACAGTAAGTGAAAAAGGTGAGCCAGTAGGATGTCATATCTGTCAACCTGCACTAAGGCTAGGATCACTATGTACCGGGGACCTGTCACTTCACTGAGTTTGTTGTCATAAAGAAACTCACTGACAACACCTAAAATTTTCAGAGCTGTTAAATATATTTTCAGCAGATGTTTGGATAGAAGCAAATGTCCCGGAAGAAAAAGAGTACACAAAAAGGTGTTAGAAAATATACTATCTATAGCACTGAAAAGCTTGCCTCTTGAAAACATGCTTTTAGAAAACAGCACTAACTCTGAATGATGATTTTGTTTCTTCCTGTTAGCCTTATTGCAAGAAGCAGAATATAAAAATGCATTTTCACAACACAGTTCTGAGACACATATTGTGCTGGTGATAATTTTTTGCTAGTCTTGGAATGTCTATCTAATACTGAGAAAAAAGAACCCACAGAAAAAAGAATCTCACTCTGAGATGAGCTGAGATAGGAAAAATAGATAAATATTTCAAAATCCCAACTAATTTTGTCTTCCAGATCTTTTTCTTTAATTGCTTTAAAGACAGAATAAAATAAAAAAGCACTGTTTTGAGCTGGTTATTTTAATTTACAAATTACTGTGCCTGACAAGAAAATCGGACCCAAACAGTCATTTGGTTTTCAAAGGTTTAAGTCATCCATAGACTATGCAAGAACTACTTTGCAACTAAAAACAACAAATGTGCCTTTCCTGCTCTCCCAAATGTTATGGAGAATGATTTGGCTTGATTCTTTCAAATCAAAACCAGTATTCATCTTTCTTATTGCAGCCTGAGACCTCTCTTTCAAGGACTTGGCCAAAAAAAGTGATGGAGTGTCTTAAGAAAAGTTTTCATTTTAACATTATCCTCTCAAGAAGGTAAAGGGAGAGTGAATTTTCCTTTCCTCCACGTTCTTATCCTCCTTATTCTTCGCAACTGCTTTTGGGATTAAAGAACGAGGTGAAACAGTGAACACTCAAAACCTGGGTAGCCTTCTCTTCCCACCTATGAAGTGTTCCATTTTTTTTGAGAACTCTGTCAATTGGATTTGGATTGGCCTGTCTTGTCTGCTTAGATCACAGTCTAACTGGCACAGAGGTAATGTTGTCTCTGGTCACCTCTCAAACTGCTTAATTCACTTAGACTTAAATATCAAAAGAGATTTGAAATAAATACCTCATGAACTAGAGCTACTAAATTCACGTAGGAAGTAGCTGTTCAACTATAAGACACTTAAATAATGACACCAAAACCAGAGGTTGACCACAATTTTTGAAGAAACTTTTACTGTGGCAGTCTTGCAAGATTGCTGTCCTGATGGCAGTTACTTTAGGGAAGCTGATTGATTAGGTGGTGTATTTAGGTTTTCCTCTGGGAATTGATTGTTTTTTGTCACTTGATATAATCCTTCAAGGCTTGGGAGTACCATCTAGAAATATTTTGATGTCTAGAGGTTTTAAAACCTGTAATAATTTGCAGACGTCACTTGATGCCTTGTAGGATTAAGATTGTTGTGAATAGCTATGGCACATGAGATAAAATTGGCATTCCAGTTCCAATGGGAATTAGATATGATGGACTCTGCGTTGACTGTAGATTGTTTCCAGCCCTCAACTTTGGAAACAGCTTCTCCTAGTGGCCTCTCGGGGAGTGAATTGTTACCTTAAGCAAGACTGTTTTGTTGAGACAGCCTTGCGAAATACTAACTGAACATGACTGACTTCTTTTTCCTCTGGAACATCATTGATACTGGTGCTTTCTGCATATTTGTATATTTTAGAAATGTTTAAATGCTTGAAGTCTTTTCAGTAAGCTTTCCTTGTTAAAAACATAGACCATCACTTTGACCTGTCATGAAAAAAAAGAGTATGAGAAGAGGAATGCACAGACTGATATCCTAACAAGTACACACACACGTACATAGATGGGAACAGTAAGGCTGACCAAAAGAATCTGCCAGTGAAAGATGAGAAATCATGATTAAAAACAAAATACAAGAAAAATATTTCAGCTAAGGTCTTACTTCAAGACATTTATATAATCTACATTTCAAGGGCGCAGGAAAAACGAAAGTGAAACTTAAATGTCATCTTGGCTGCTAGAAACAAATTGTTTTAGAAGACTTCAGTGCTTTCTAAGAGCACTTGTTTCTAAACTCAGCAGGATGCAAAATAAAATGAAAGACCAGTGAAAATTTTCAAATTAGCAAGATTAAAGCTTGACTTCTTGTTTCTTAGTAAACAGAAGATTAAATTGCTTAGAATTTTGATGTAGAGATTATATTATCTATTTATAGGCTTCAATATCCAAGGACTTTATTACCCAAATTTTCCTTTAAAACACATTTGTATTAATTAAGGCTTTTGCAGTCTATGGTTTATGTTAGACAAGTCTAAGAAAAAAAAAAAAGATTTACTCTATCAGCTTAGAAGCAGGCAGAGCAGACGTCTTTTTATTAATAGAAAATGAAGAGAGCAAATTATCACGTGGCATTTAAACATAGGTTTAACCAGCAGGCACTTGAAGACCAAGCATTTTGTTGTTTATATTAACTATTCTTGCAGCGTTCTGACAAAAAAAAAAAAAAAAGGCACAATAGAGCCTTCTGCTGTATGCATTTCTCAGGCTGATCCTACATCTGCTTACAGGTCATACCCTTTTTTTCACAAGCGAACGAAAAAGACCAATTCTGAAGGCCACTAAAACAGATTAAGATGATAAATCAGGTTAATTTTAATGATCTTATATGCAGCTATATTTTAGGTGGGATTCATTAATGCCCTTCTACTGAAATGCTAAGCATGTGCTAATATAATATCATTTTACCCAAAGTATAAGGGTATGTGTAGGCATTAATCAGTTGAAATTAATGACAAAACAGCATATAACGTTTAGGGAAGGTGAGAGTATGTAACAGCATTAGCTGTTCCTTCATTGCATAAGATGCCATCTTCCACCTTAAATATGCAGAACTTTGTTCTGATATTTCTTAATAATGTGTGAATTGTGATTGATTTTCTATTGACAATTTCTCTGAGGCTTTTCAGAAGGAGATTTGTTTTGATATGCTGAAAAATGTGCCTCTTAATATTGTAATGAGGACACATTTTATAATATTATTATAGTTATTAGCACTTTCCAACACAGGACAGCATTATTCCTTAAACCAAAGGTGAGGTCAACAAGGCTTCACGTGGTACCTGCAACTGGGTGAAGAACTTCGCATCTAGCTTTGAACTCAGGAGAACTCTACTGATAACTTTCTTGTGGCCTTTTACAACAGTAATATATAGCTCTGTCACTAATCGAACAACAATAATTAAAAAAAACCAAAACAACTATTTAGAGAGGCCTCGCATCAGAGGCTTGGGGGTATGATGCTCATAAGTGAACCACTTAAAAGGAGAATACAGATTAAGTTGAAGAAGGTTTACCTTCCTCTGTGCTCGATATACCTTGGAGATGATCAGCTTCCAAAAGTGAAGAATGAACTGGATGTTGCAAGACACTTGGCACAGGGCAGTACATAAAACTGAGAGAGCTAGTGAAAAAGTTCTATTCTCAGCATTGCCCAGTGAGTCTTAGAAAAGGGGAAGTTTACATTCACTTGAATAAAACGGATATAAATGTCCAAGGATCAACTAATTTTTCCAGTTTCCAGAGGACACTGCTTCTCCTCTAGAAGCACAAACTCACATAGCATATCAATACTAAAGGGTGTATTTTCTCATTCCATTATTCTGGGGAAAGAGTGACTGATAATAAATCACTTCTGAATAAAAACACGCTTTCAAATATGAGAAATCCACTCTCACCATTTCCATTATAGAGGACTGATAGAAAAATAAGACAAGTTGCAGAACCAAAAGACTCCTGTTAAGTCTCCTGGAATATAATTTCTGATGTAACACACTTCCGTAGAGATCCTACACTGTAAGGGATCTCAGGCTCCTTCCTCCAGCTGTTGGACAGCCTTGGAACAGATTTAAGATTAAAGCAAAAGGCTCAACTGCCAACAAAAACCAATGAAAGCAGACATTTCACCTATCATTACAACATAGAACATGTGGGGCTGAGAGTAAGAAGCACAGGAGAAAGAGGAAGCATTTTCAACTGCTTAAAACAGAAAGGTTCCACAAAATCCTGCTAACAATGGTTTCTTGGGAAAACCATCTAATAAGAAGCCTACATGATGTTCAAATATTTTTACATACAAAATTATAAAAACATAAAAACTTCTGTGAAGAGATCAACTGGACAAAGCCTTTTATGTCAAAATGTAACCATATGCAGATAAATGGTGAAACTACTGACTTAAGTTCTGGAATTTTAGATTAAATCTTATTAGATATTGTTTATGAAAGACATAAAATGAAGGAGAAACCAGCAAGATACAGACACCCT
Source organism: Phalacrocorax aristotelis (assembly GCF_949628215.1). Taxonomy (NCBI): domain Eukaryota; kingdom Metazoa; phylum Chordata; class Aves; order Suliformes; family Phalacrocoracidae; genus Phalacrocorax; species Phalacrocorax aristotelis. The sequence continues at coordinate 193,740,459 of NC_134276.1, forward strand.
TACTTTAACTCTAGACTTAATTTTGTCGGAAGAGAAGGACATATCTATTCAGAAGCTCCACAAAAAATGATTGGAAGACAGAGTAATGTAATGATATTATTTTCCTTATTTTTAGAAAGTTCCTTATCTCAGATTTGAAAGGGATAATTTCTCTGGACATCTTTTTACCACTTGACACAAAATGTAAAATTGTAATAAATGGTTCTTAACACAAAACATTGAAAAGTGAAAAGAAATATATGAATGCATAGCACTCTCCGAAGTTTTCATAGTTTCACTTCTCTTATGTGTTCATTTACCCCACTTTAAGATATTTTCTCCAAGCATAATAGGAACAAGAAGCCTACCAGAGAGTCTACAGTGCCAAATGATGGCAAGGATCTAAAAGGAACTTTCAGAGGGGCAAGGCTATTGCAAAGATCCACTGGAGTTTATTATGAAGGAAATTAAGAAGATTCCTGTGCTGGAACTCTTCTTTGTTCACAGGAAAAAAAAAATCTATTTTCAGCATAGAATCTGTTCAAAATAAAAGCAACTGAGAAAAAGCTAATGGAACAAATTAGAAAATGAACATTAGTAAGTTGCCAGGGCCAGAACTGAATTAACTAGGGTTGTGTGAAAATGCTTACTAAGAAGTCTTCCTCCCGAGGAATGTGAGACCAATTTAAAACCAGAAGAGGTTTCCAGGGGAGGTAGGGGGAACTACAGGCCAGTAAGCTTTACACACATCCCAGAAAATTAAAAGGAAAGATTACATAAGGATATTTAAGGATAAAATTAAAGAAAATTGGGTAAATATTATCTATTGTGAAGAGTCTGTATGGCTTTGAAGCTGTAAGGCAGAAAAGACAGAGTAGGTAAGTTATCAGTAGAGTTCTGCAGGGATCTACGCTGAGACCCTTTTTTTTCACAGTATTCATAAATGACCCAGCAAACAGCTAAGAACTGAGATGTTAGTAAATGTAATTGTAATGATAGTTATGTGGCATAGTGGGGAATTCCAGAAGGACCTTATGAAATCAAGTAGCAATAAAACAGCAAATAATTATTAAAGTAGATAAATATCAGGAAAAATCAGTTGCTATTCAGGACAGGGAACTTGATGTTATGATGGATAATTCCATGAAAGTGTCCCTCTGTCCCTGTTCAGTAGCAAAGATGCAAATCAACATTGGGAATTACTAGAAAAGGATAAGGAATTAGCAGAAAACATCCATAGAGTGTAATCAATGCATGGTTCACTCATACTTCTTGAATCTTAAGGAGCAAAGAGACAACAGAGAAGGTTTTTTCTTTTTTGACTCTCATCTCTTCCAATAGCAACAAAGAATGAAACAAGATATGTAGGAGTCAAGTTCAAAGCAAGAGTTCTTCAAGCAAAAGGAGGCTGAGTTGTGGAACTTGCTGCCAAAGGTGCTGAGGGTGCAAAGGGCTTATGCAGGTTCAGGGGCACAATGGACAAGTACCTGAAACAGAGACTCCCTCCGTGTTTCTGAACAGGTATATTCTGAGCTGCAAGAGTTGGAAGCTGAAAGAACCCTAAGAGGAAATACTGCATATGCTTGCCCTTCTCTTACTCTAAACAAGTCAATGCTGGCTTAGAAGAACCCTGACTCAATATGACTGTTTGTCTACACAAACACACATACGCTGAAGATTTCAAAATTAAGGCAGAAAGAAACCATTTATTTTCGGTTATAAACTGCTTTTTGTAGCATTACTTTCACCTTCACTTCTCATATATGAACTTCCAATAAATCAGCTTTCTTTCTGAATAGAAAAAGGTATAACCTGGGAATATGCTTGAATTTTGAATTTTTCAATTCAGTCTGTAACTCAGCAGGTGGAAAGAAGTCACTTTGCACTTCATGTGATACCCACCAGCATCCATTTCAGACAAGAGGGACTGAATAGAAGTCACAGCATGAAAAGTAGACAAAAGTGAACGTGATGGGGAAGAAAACAATAGCTCCTACCTGGACTGTTTAGACTGAAATGTCAGCATTCAGGAATATCCTATAGTTCCTTGTTCCGCACATTTCACTTTCACCAGAGATACAGAAGCGTATGCATAACTGCAGCGCGAAAAGTTCACTTGTGAGCTAATAACTTTGATGGTACCATATAGTGGCAAATTTCAGAAGAAAAACATTGTGAAGAGGAGCCAAAGGAGACGTTATTGTAAAGTTACATAGCATCAGAAGCACAGCCAAGGAAGCTGATTTTATTTACTAGAGGAAAAGGAATCAGTTGATTCAGAAACAAGGATGTGTTTCTGTTTGAACACTCAGCAAGGCTACTCTTTTACTAAAATATTTTGCTTTTTGGCTATTTAGGAAGAGTACATCTTAAGAATGTCACCCATGAAAGCAGAAATACCTTTCTACACAAACAGTTTGTTAGCCCAATTGTAATGCTCTTCCCAGTAGGAAAGACACGAATGAGGCTTGAATTCCTCAGTCTAGGACTCGGCATGTTGTGCTCGACCCTGCAGAAACATTCCTGTTCCCAAACCAGCAACCTCGGCATAAGAGACACACTAAGTACCAGTATGCTTGATAACTCTGTCAGAAGTTGTTACCTATATCTTTGTCTCAGGAAAGAAAACAGTTGGGGACTGTTCTCTGGTCCTGAGAACAGGTAGAAAGGTCTGCTGCATACAGCCTACACCAGAGCTCACTTCAGGTCTCCTCTGTGCTCCACAATGTCTCTGAAGCTCTAGGACAACAATTCACTTTTATGTGTTTATTCCAGATGTTTTGAAATAAAACCACAGCTATTGTGTTACAACCTGCAAGAGCATTACAGCTTGCAGCACGGAAGATAGTTCATATTTCAAGTCCTAGGATGCAGCAAAAGAGTATGGGGGATAGCCAAGGGTTCAAAATCTGCTGGAAGATTTCTGGACACATATGAAGGGTGGAAAAAGCCAAAGCTGATTCAGCATTTTTCATAGTGTTTACTAGGAGCAGTATTCAGATCATGCAATGCCACAATCATGCCCAGTGCCTATGACTAACAGACAGTTGAGGTCTATCATATGAGACTGCTTCCTCACCAGTTTTACTTCAGGTGTAGCCATTGGTGTGCTCAGCATATGTCCTGGTATGGCCCCAGTATATTTTGTAGATTTACTCTGATTTGTGCTTGAGTTTCTCCTCACCAGACTACCAAAAATGAAGGTGACACCTTTATCTGATCATTTGATTGATGTCACTAGATTGCCTGCTACTCTAAAATTCATGCCTAAAAGAAACTGATAATTTGAACTACAGATACAGCTGCATTTCTACATGCTCCTCCATCACCTGACTTCAAGATCATTTTTGATGATCTTTCTCAGGCTAGTGGAAGGCCTAAGATCCCTCTGTGAAGCAAAGGTGAAATATAAACTGAATACATAATGCCCAGAGTATAGAGCTCTTTGTCTTTGTTCTGTGGTCTTTCTAATTCTCAGCCTGACTTCTAAAACTAAGATGTATTACGCCAGGGATCAGCCTAGAACTTTGGCCTGTCGTGCATTGTCTGTGAAATTCTTTTTTCCCTTTTACTATTTCTTAGTGCTGCAGCAGATGAATGAGTGGATGTATTATGTGCGTATATGTGTGTCTGCCATCCCCAGTGAGTGTGTCTGCTTCTGTCCTTGACTTACTTTTCTTCTTTCTTCAGGTTTCTTTTTTCTTCCTTATTACAATATCTCAGTTCTAGTCAGACCCTCTCTGTTCAACACTTCTTTTATTCCTAAAACACTCATAATGCTATTCAGAGAATATCTGTACAGGAGGAATAGACAGAACACAAACAGAGTGCTTACCACTGTGTAAATGATGTGCTCCCTAAGATATTTTCATGCACTGCACGCACTGTTGTCCTTCACTTAAATTATGAAATAAAAAGAAATGTATCTACCTTTCTTTTGAATTCTTGAAATAAGTTTGAGCAATTATCACTGTATATTTGTCTTGTTAGGTTGGAACCAGTAATAAAAAGGCTAGAAATAACAAAGAATTAGATTCAATAGGAAACACGAATGTGTCAGGTTCTTCACAAACTGACAAAAGAAGCATGCTTTTACAGATAATAGGTTACCAAGTAAAAGCCAGAAAATCTCCTAACTTACCAGTAGGAACATTAGGATTCTTGACAGTATTTCAGGCACATTCAAAAACATTTTAATTTTGGGTATTTTTATCAAGGATTACATAATGTTGATCTCCCACTACCAAATCACTCAGGTCACAAATGCTAAGCTCTTGTTCTCACAGATGGGACTTTGTCCGACCTAATGAAGGAAACAATATCTTTTTTAAGGATTGCCCCTTCTTCAGTGGCTAGAGGACAAGTAAAATGGCCTTTCTGACTGACTGGTTGCAAGGCAACATAAGCATAATTTTGGGAAGAAAACCTCTCTCTCTCCCCTGATCCCTACCAGGATTCAGTTTTGGGGTTTGCTGACAGAGTCACAATAATAGCTTTTTGGTACTGTAAGTTTTCCCCTGGTGGCAGGATTGGATCAGTTGAAAGGGGGAGATCTACTGGGTTTTCCTTTTTTATTTTTGAACTTTTTAAACATATTTCCTATAGCCGCCTACAAATCCAGTGTGCACAGTACAGTATAAACGTATGTTGTCCTACCCCACTCCCTGCACCAGTGTAAGGAAGACATGTATAAACTGGAGCAAGTTCAGTGGATGGCAACCATTGAAGTCAGAGGCTAGAGCACTTGCTCTGAGGAAAGGCTGAGGGAGCTGGGCTTGTTCAGCCTGGAGAACAGGTGGTGTGTAGGGGGACTGAATGGCAACCCCTCAGCTGCTGCTAGGAGGTTGAGAAGAGACAGCAGATGTAACAATGTTGAAATAATATTGGTTCAAACTGGGTAAAGACCTGACTGGATAAAGCCCTGAGCAACCTGGTCTGACCTCACAGCTGACCCTGCTTTGATCAGGAGGTTGGTCTAGAGACCTTCTGAAGTCCCTTCAAACCTGAGCTATCCAGTGATCCTATCTCTGATACCTGCTGCTCAACAGCAGAGCTAGTTCCCTCATGATTTGGAATAAGACACAGATGAATCAAAAGCTTCTTTTAAACAAAGTGCTTAGCACAGCAAAGCAACAACTTAATTTTTTCTGAGTCTTTCACTTGCAAGTGGAAGGAAGACATCACACTAAGAGCATCACTGAGACCAACAGCTCCTGAAGCAGCCTACCCCTTTAGTGGAAAGAATTCCAGAAGTGCCCTAGATCTTCCTGGCTGGGGTCACACCACTTTCCCAGTATGTTATTTCTCCTTGTGGTAGCACAGCCAGAACAACTCAGTAAAGTATGATTAGTTGCCGAGATACAGACTGTAGAAAAAGAGTCAAAGTTTCCCTTAGACTGCAAATTTGTTAAAAATGTTCACTGGAAGCACCATTCACTAACACAACACAAACACAAAATACAGAAGACTACCTTTTAATAGGATTATATCCTTTTGCCTTGAATCAGCCTGTCTATACAATACCCAAGAAAACACACTGCATTAAGACAGTACAAACTGAAAAGAGATTTTTAAAATATATATAGTATCTGTATAGAACTTCCAATACCCCTGAAGAAACTTTCATGAACTGATTTCTGTTGTGTGCAACTTCCCTACCTGGTAAATGCAAGAGCCTATAAATACTTTTGCTTCATCCGAAGGCTATGAATTTAAAAATACACCATTAAATTACCTGTTACCATGAACGTGAGAAGCACAAAATGCAAAACTGTAGTGGAGCAAGGTTGGATCAATGACAGAACCATTTTCTGAATGTTCAATCAATTCGTTCAGATAGCAAAGATGGCGGTGACAGCCTCTCACTCCGTAGCGAGCACAGTATTCATCTAATACGAAGACCTGACCTGGGCTAAACCAACCCTGAAAGAGAAAGGCAAAAAAACCCACAACATTTTGAGATTTCTTTTCCCACTCACAGCTTTTAAATCAAAGAACAGAAATATATCTTTTTATGTGCATTACATAAACTTTTTATACTAGAATGTTTTATATCTGACTAAAGCTGATGGCACTGGAAGTTAGATCCAACAATAGCCCTCTTGCTGAAAGGAGAAATGTCAGAAAACTATTTGCAGTTCTGACTTACCGTTACTATGAAATACACGGTTTATAAACACATGCTAATACATGCAAAGTCTGGTACAGATTAAATTATATCAAAACCTTATATAAAATAAACTAACACTTCAAAATAATTTATTTTGTTCAAGTTATTAACTGTGAGCTGAGAAAGAACATTTGGGTAATGGTTAGGGACATTAATGTGGACAGTTAAAACACAGTTTCTGGATGGTCGCTTCCCTGTGGCTGGAACTGTAATGTGATAGAACCACAATTTGACCATTTACCCTGTTTCTTATGTAACGTGCACTTTTAACAACTTTTTAACAACTGGTACTAGTAAAGAGGTACACAGCTAAGTAGTTTGTTAAAAGCCACCTGAATAAGACGAGTATGATTTGACCTTAAATAATAACTAGATATTCTGGGGCATACTGAGGACTTACACGAGCAGAGTCTTGATGAGACCAGAATGGTGTAACCCTGACACAGACATGAACAAAGTAGAGACTCCTTCCCACCACAAAAATAGTTCTTGAGTGAATCCAGAGTGTAAAAAAATATAATTGATTCTTGATGCAGAAATATAAACAGAAGAGCCTTGATTGCTTTGCCTCCCAATATGAAAAATGATAGCTCATTGAGCTTCCAAAAAGCAGCAGGGAGAAAAACATAAACCTTGGAGAATGACAGCTACTGCATAGCTGTTCTAAACAAGCATTTTTATTTGTTCTTTTCTTAATTGTGGTGATATTTCCCTCTCATCATCCCTGCCAAATGATTAAGAGAGATTGAGGAGCACCTGAACTCAAATATACAAATATCTTGGATAAGCAAAATGATTTTGCAAGTCATCAATTTAAAACATCAGTTTAGCAGCTGAAGACTGGTACTTCCCTATTGCTTGTGAGTGCTTCTGCAAGCTCAGATGCTCAATATTTTATCAAAAATATCAGCCAAAACACTATTAAACAATACTTAAAAATAAATTCATATCAGGTTTAAATCACCTGTGTTTTAACTTTACCAAGACTTGCATGAGACAGGAATTTAAATTTTATATTCTCCCTCAACTTTTGAATTTAATGTATTATTTGCACACAAGAACACCTCTAAGTTATTTCATAAATTCATTTGTTCCTGATTCATTTCTTTGAAGTCAGTGTTTCCACTGCCTTTAAAGATCGTCAGCTGTTTCTAGAGAATATTTAGCTTTATTACAGCACCCAGAACAGTACTCAGCATTTTAAACTAACATGCAGTCATGATGCAATGGCTTATGTACTTTACACAGTGTTTGCTAGAAAATATGGTATTCCATTGAAAGAAGAAAGAAAAGGGATTTTAACTGAATTTCTGCAATAATATGTATCCTATCCCTACATATAATAAAGAGTGGTTATTGTGATTGATATTCTGCCAATACATTGTCGTTGTCCCTGGTCTCCCTACATTTTTATGGAAAACATGACAAAATGCTGCACGGCAATCGTTAGCAGTACACAAAAAAATAACTATTACAATTTCTGTACGTTATCGTAGGAGACAATTATGACAAGAACATAAAATTTTAAAGAACTCACTACTCCAACATCAGTCTCTGTAGCAGATCTGTTCTAGTGTAGTCATTTTCATATAAATATGTGCCTTCCTTGCCCTTGTTCAACCCCATACCATGCATAAGTCCTACAAACACACAACAACTATATGCTACAGAGTATTAGATAACTGATTATTTTTTACTGTATAATTGCAAAAAAGACACAAAAAAAGAAGCTCCCAAATGCCAAGAAGAATGTAAAATTAAAGAAGTCATATAGTAATTTAATACGGAGCTCTGCTTAATATTAATTCTTACATATTATTGGTTTTAGTTTTATAATTTGTACATGTCGTTACTCTGTATTTATTGAAATAAAGGGATGCATTGTTTCTAAAGATGATAGGAAATAAGGTGTTCAGGAAAAAAAATCACACTTATATGTTCATGCATCCTACTGCTACCTTGACATTCCCAATTTTTCTAATTTAAAAATATAGTTAAAAATGCAATTTAAAAAAAAAATTAGCACCCTTTCTACTTATTAAAAGCTGAATTTTAAAAAGAACAATAAGAAATGCATCTGCTTTATGGTTGCTATAGCACTGTGTATTTCACCTAACCTCTTCTAAAAGTTCCTGATTTCAAGGTTATATTAAGTGTCTTACTATATTATTATTATAAAAAAAGATTTTGACCCCAATGCACTGTTAGAAAGCTAACCATTTTCTCTTTGAGTGCCAATTACTTTGTACAGATGTACCTTCGGGCCTCTTTGATTCAGCGTGCAACCCGCAGACAGCAAATGAGTCCTTTAACTTTTTCTATACATACTTATATGGTAGTATTTTAAAAAGGAAGCAACTGCCATCAAATAATAATTTTTTTTTCTTTTTTTACTCTTGCAAACAAACCTATAAAACCCATCATTATCTTTGGATTACATGACTAGTCAGATCAATGGAAAAAAGAAGTAAAAAAAAAAAGTTACACTTTTCTGTTGCTTTTGGTATAGTAAAGTGAAAAAATTATGTGCTATGAGGCATTTTAGGTCCTTAGTGAGAGATCACTAGTTCAGACATGCTATAAGGTGAAAAATAAGGTCTTGGGAATTTATGAAGTCTGACCTACGCAAACCTAGTTAAGAAGTGTGTATAATCTGATGGACTTCCACAAGATTGCTGCTGGTTTCCCTACTGAAAACAAACCCAGAAGCAGCCCCATCCTCAACTCTTAGACTCACAATGCATAGAATAGAATGGTATGTAGGAAAGGGAAACCACAGTTACAAATATGGAAGCATGTTATGCCAATATCTCATCTTTTATAGCTGTCTTTGTGAAAAACATTAATTTTGATACAGAGATCACACTTTCCTTTTTTTTTGTTTAATAATTGTTACTCCCATTTTGTTTTTGCAATTCAGGTTATACATATATGCCCATATATCCATGTTGCCTGTGGTTCTGCTTCCCTTCTTTTGGCGTTTTTCCTTCTTCACACCACAGTGGAATGAAGAATTACAAGATAGGTGAAAATGTCTGACACGAGGTGACTGCATTTATACCTTAAAATGCCTGTACAGGTGTCAGTAAATCCTACCACAGGAGTTCTTACCATTATCAAAACCTTCTGTTTTTATTCAAACCTCCACAGAGGACATGATAAATTTCAGCTGATAAAATCAGAGACAGTTTGGGTCTCTTTGCTTTCTATCGAGTGGCACAGCAGCAGCTTGCAAGTGTATAATTTTCAAATTTGAAACCAATCGATTGGACCCTTTATTCCTACTACAACCGCAGCTATTGAATGAACTAGGAAGAAAGGACTACTTTGTAACAACTATTTCTCACTTCTTTATATCTATCTTCCAGCCAGTACTCACCAAACAAGAATAGGAGTCATTCAATCTGTGATCCAAGGTCTGCCTCTGAAGCAGTCTAAAGAGGGAAGCATGGTCAAATTTGCAGGGATTAGCAGAAATAAACTCATCCATGCCATGTTTCTGACCACGGTCTGTATCTGTTCATACAAAGCAAAAATGTGCAGAACAATACGCGTGAGTGTGTGTGCGGATTTACAAACACAAGTGCACACATGGTATATAAGTCTCAATATATAATAAACTTTCTTGAATATATTTTAAAGAAACAAGTTACATAAGTAGATGCTTGCAGGTGACATCACAGAATATTCTTTTTTAATCTGAAAATAATATTGAATTACTTTTCTATCATACCAATCTATGGAGCAAAAAAATAACAGTTTTTACCCATTGACAGATTAAATAAAACAATTTAGAAAGGCTACCTGAAAATACAACATAGCGCTTTAAAATAATTCTTAAAGCATGGTTTCCTAGTGGAGCTCTTCAAATGGTACAATTTACAAAACAATGTTATGAGCATGAAAAAAATGTGTTCTATAATTTCCTGGTTTTGTGTGATGCTCTTTCTAATTTTAGCAAAATAACCAAATACATACCCTTCCCTCCATTGCAAAAAGAAAAGTTTATGCATTTATTTCTTCACATAAGAAAGAGCATCTTTACTGCAGATCAAAGTACCACTCATAGAAGTATTCATCATGGCTTGAAGCCTACTTCTCAAATGGCAAACTGGAGCAGAAATGAACACACTGGCTTGAGCTAGGTCATTTCCAGCCTTCTTTTTGTACTCAGCTTTTAATGAGACAAACCATAATGTAGTAATGGCAAAGAGCTCCTTCAACCTTCCAGCAAAGAGTAGTGAAAAAGGGAGCAGCATTTTTGTGTAAATACATGGAGAAAACATACCATCCGAAATGGCACTTCAATCAAAGGCCCAAATTTATTGTTCTTCACAGACTGCATCTTTCAACGCCTTTAAACCCCGCGGGTTTATCAAAAGAGAAGCTCTAGCGATTGCTTTCATTAATGCTATGTTTTGTCAAAGTCCTCAATGTGAATTATCTATCAACTATGGACAGAAAAAGCCTTACAGTGCCCAAAAGGACTAGTTATGTATTAGCACATTAGCTGTCTTGGATTCTATAGACTGTACTGGGGTGAACAGTCCTATCAACTTAAAAATTGACTTCTCTTTTCAATAGGGTCTTAGCTCTTTGTTCCTTTAAATTCAAACCTAGGTCTTTTTATATTCGTTACTAGAAAAGTATGGATCTAAGCGTATCCTAAATGCAATTTTGAAAACCTGCATAGTACAAACCTAAAATTTCTAAAGAAAAGGAGACAAAAGTTTATTGATTAAACCCAATTATAGAGTCAGGTTCATAATAAAACTCAATATTGATCTGTGGGCATGATGCTAACATAATCAGTCACATTTAGAAATTTAGCCCCAGATCATATTGATCCATGTCAAGTCCAACTTTCAGCTGTATTTGTGGATGGGAGAATTATTTAATTCAAGCTGAAGGATCTGCAGCATCACATCCTGGAAAGATGCAGAAACTAATTCATATCACTTGGCTTTGCATTGTCAAAGCAAGAGTCACATCCATGTGACAGATTTCACCAAGGTGGATGTAGCAAATAAACAGTATGACAATACATCAATGGTGTAAGGTATGAGACCATCATCCCAGAGAAACAGCGGCATATATTTTTAATGGTTTAAGGATCAGTGGCATATGTGATTACATAGATTAACAATATTTCAATGAGCATTAGACTAGCCTATTATTAACGGCAAACTTAGTTCATATTTTTGACATATGTACATGAAATGCTCTCTCTTAAATGTTTTTAAACACTTGAATTCAAAGAGAAACAACTGATATCAACACAACTACATAACTGAAAGTACTAAACTACAACATGAAGTTATCTGTAGTTTCCAAAATGATCCACTCACAGATAAAAGTTCTCCACGCCCAATCTGTTTAATAAGTGACTGGTTTCTACATTTCTTACAAGTTTTCCTTCTTATAAGGATAAATGATTTATTGAGTCATTATTTAAAGTAAACAGATTACAGAAAAGATAAAGGATTAATATTTCTGTCTGCCATTGGTCTCAGGTACAAATTATACACAGCTGAATCTTTCTTAATTTAACTGGCTTGATTTTTTTTTCTCGGCTTAACTACACAAATATGAAAGATTCTCCTTTTAAAAATGAAAATCTGTGTAAGTACTGACAAGTAATTAAGTATTTTGAAATCAGGAGACTGGATGTTGCAAAGGAAACAAATTCAACATTCTGATAGAGTCACCTAGATGACCACAGTGTGTAAGGTGACCTATTGAATACAATGCAGCTTGTGAAATCAGAATCTGCTATTACATAATTTGGGCAAAATAAGCAAAAATATAGTTTAAAAATATACATAGTTTCTAGATCATCTAGTTCTACAGGAAGATCGATGACAGTGACTCAAACAGTACAAATAACATTGTCAAATAGTAACAGAAGATCTGCTACCAAATGTATTCTAACAGAAAACCAGTCAAAAAACTGACCTTTGCCAGCTGTAGGCAAGCAGGAAACAATAGAAAAATAGATCTCATGTAATACTTTACATTTTATTTTACTGTTATGATATACATACATGATAACTAGTAAATATTTTTGAAACACAAATGGATTTAAAAAATAAGGACTTGATCAAAGATTATGAGGCATTAATAAATGTTATATGATTGTGAATTAAAATTTATTTAACAACCTACTTTTACAAATTGTTAAAATGACTGTATTTTTCAAATTCCTACACAAGTCAGCTTTAGATGTCCCGTTCAAGCTACATGCAAATGCAAAAGACACAGAGGGTGCTTTATTGTGATAAACAGTTAGGAAAAAAAATTCAATTCCATTTTATTCTCTACACTTTCTTAATCTTGTGAAATATTGGGAAGATATTTGAGGAGAACTTTGAAGCAGTAATACTTCTGCTTTTTCACAATTAATTTTCTTGCCTTCTTAATGCAATTTTTTGTCCTGCTTTCAAGTTGCCTCTAACTCAAACTGTTTGGCTGCTATTTCCATGTTACTCTGCCTGTTTCAGATTGTGTATTTATTTAATCTTTTGGAAACTGTTAGCCAAAAACTATCCTTTTTTGTTGGATCAAGGTAGGACAAATATATGTATTTTAAAACCATGGGAAAAACTTACAAAAGCAGGAGTTTTAGCAAATTCTTTGGGCGTTCTTTTAGACAAAGGTATTTATTGTGGCAGAATAACATCCTGAATATGCCTTTTGCCATCTTTGCAAGAAACTTCCAATTATAGCCCAGCTGCAAGGGCTACAAAAATCATCACATCCTCAGTGACTCAGTAGAGCTGAGTGAATTAAGACTACCAAGAATTCCATGTTTATGGCACATGCTCGAGTGGTTCCCAGTGATAACTAAATCACTAGGCATCATCTCCACCCTCTTCCAGCCCAGAAGCAAATACATGCTTTCTGTAGCATTTACTCTGGGCTAGGGTGAACTACAGGAACTGGCCTTGTAAAGTGGTGACCTCTTCCCTTTTGTGTCTCTCAGCGACATCCCTGCTTGAGTTTAACCATTGTGGAAGCAATTTGAACTAACTCAGGCAGGAAAGAAGAGCAGGTAGAGACAAGAAATCTAGTACTGTAGGGATTGAAAAGATTTAGAGACTAGGAGTAGTAGGGTAAGAACTATGACTGATACAGAAGAGGCTGGAACGGGTTGGATGAAGACGAAGGTGCACACGCTTTTTGCAAAAGACACTGGCAAGACATGCATTACATTTCTTCAAGTGCCACTCCACACAGATAGAGACAGCTTACATCGGGAACATTTCGACTCCTGATCATTGACCAGGGCTCCAAAGTGCTACATGCTTAGAAACACAGGCCAAAGAGACAATCTATGCCCCCAGAACCTTATCATTTAAATATCAGACAATGAAGTAACAGATGGAGAGAAAGTGGCAGAATATGAGAAAGCAGCTGGCCCGTATGGCCTGACCGACAGGATGGACACAGATGGACTAACAGTATTTTGCTGAAGGACTGATTTGAAGAGGTTGCTAGTTAGTTTTTGCATGTTTCTGAGTAGCAAGGGACAGAGCAGAAAGGTGACTTACTGACTGCCTAAGGTGGTGGAGGCCACTGCTAACCTTTTCTTTCTAAAAGGGAGATGGAGGTAGTTCGAGGCAAGCAGGAATGGGACATGAAGGCGAACGGGGGAACACACAGGGAGGGTGGAGTTACTCCACTCTTCCGGGTGCCAAAGTGTATGCTGGATATAAAGTTGCCAACCTGCTGACAAAACTATGTCAACTGAAAAAAATATCTTTTATTTCTGTTTGTTTCTAAAAGATGTAATTAACTGAAGATACAGATACAAACTTCTCAGAACTATTTTAAAAGAACTGCTTTACTAGAACTTTACCAATTATTCCAAAACTGAGCAATGCCACCATAAGGTTAAGCAGTGGTATTTCCTGTGTGTTTGCATTATGACAGAAGTACCTTATGTTAATCATATTCTGGTTTCCCCACAGAGTCCTATGTATTTGACTCCTTTTGCTACTCCCTTGCTACTTAATAAATAGGATTTGATGTTCCATACATGAGCTCCAAACAGCATTTTAAAGACAACTGTTATAACCAGTCTCTCCAAAATCTCAAAATATTTTCCTTTTGTGAGCTGTTTTGATAAGTGACATCATTCCAAAATAGAGATGAGGAAAACCATACATCTCAGATCAAATGATTCCTAACCTCGCTTGGTTATCCAGTATCTATCTGTCTCCTTTCTCATCTGCAGATATTTTCAAAAAGAGGTAATCTCTGAGGTCATAGTGGTGTAGGTCCAGAATGATGTTTGGCTTTGTGTTGTTTCATTAAAACATGACAATCCCCTCTCGTGCTGCTGTTACTCCTTTGTTATGACCAAGTTATTAACAGCAATCATCACTTCAGCAGCCTTTCTAACTGGATGAATAGATCTCCTAGTACATTACTCATTAAGAAAGGGATAGCCTCCTGCACCTTTATGTGACTCAGATGAATATATTTTTAATTGGCGCTTTCCCTGAAACATTCATTTCCTTGGGAAAGTTCTGGCTTTTCTACCATCATGCAACCTTAAATACTCCGTTCTTTGCATTACAGCATGTTTATTCAGATAGCGGAACTGAAGAGCAGTCTCTTTTTCTTGATCATTGCTGACATTAGCCTGTGTTCACTTTTGTTTTGGAGCCACCTCAGTGCAGTACCACGTTGCATTACTCAGAAATTAAGAAACTGGCTAGTGTTTATTTTAGAAGTTGGACGGGTGCAACAGTAGTTTGATTCCAGTGCCACACTTCAATGTGGTAGTATAGAATATCAGATTTCTTAGAAATTACATGAATGATCCTACCTACAGTGCCACACATCATAGCGTCAACAAGATGAGATTGCACATTCGGACCAGTTAGAGATCTGTAGGTTGGCCTTTTGGAGTGCTGCTGCTGTGCACATGCAAGAGCAACATTTCCATTTTCTGCATTTGTGTTAATTGCTGTAAAGATCAGTCAGACCCTGGGTGGCTTATTATAATCGCATGTCTAGTTTCTTTTCAGGAGTTCCTGATGTGTTTGTTTTGATCCAAATCTGAGGTGGTTGGATCTTGTTCATGTAATTTTAAGGACTCTTTTGTAGGAGGAATTTTCTTAAGTGGAACAAGGCACCAATAACTGAAAAAATACAGCCTATTTTATACAAAAGGAGTCTCTTACTCCTCCCTTTCTACTACTTCCTTTCCCACAAAAGGAGTTCATGGTACAGATCACAGGAATAATTCTACCACAGCTTACAAAACCTCTCAAAGAGTTTTGAACCGGAGAATACAGAAAACAGCAGAGGCTGTGAAAACAAAATATAATTTATAGTCATTTACACATATCACTTGATTAGAAATGTTAAACGTTTAATGAAATGCTTGCAATTTGACAAGTTGTCATTTTCAGCCAATAATGTAACATCAACTTTGGAAGGTAGAATTTTCAATGTTCTTGACAGCCCAGTCAGGATTTTAGATAACTGAGTTTAATGAGCACATTTTACTAATTATTTTTTCTAATAACAAAATGATAAAAGATTACAGGATGAATGGAAGGCTGTGAGACTGAGTGACAGCAGGACTGAAGGAGGAGAATGGTTTTGGGTCAACCTGCTATAGACTTCAGACATTAAACCATGTTGAGTTTAAATCATACATCTCCCTTCTATCACTCTACATATACAGATATACAATAATGAAGAAGGTTTATTGTATACAGTCTTACAATGTTGTAAAAATTTTACGGGTATTACAAATATCCTTGAATTGCACTCAGCCTCTAGAACAAAAAAAATAAATCATATATGTTTCCTATATGCAGATATTGACCCGACAGAATTCTTTCAAAGACATTATATGAAAATTTCAAGGTATGGTTAATATATGATATCTACCTTGACTTTCTATGAAACAATATTTTCCTCAAAGATGAGGAAAACATAAACCTGAATTGTTTTTTCAAAATTTTTCATATGTAGTTTAATATTACACTGGGGGATGCAAAAAATCCAGCAGCCCATCTAGTGCCTTTCAGCTCACAATGTACTGTCTGCATAGCAATTTTTAGATAACTAATATATACAGTGTACGATAAAGATGACCTAAATCTATAAAATTCTGAGAATAGATTGATGCTTTTCTATTCAACACTACACTGGCTGGCTACTGAAAAATATAATGTAAACCAAACACCATCTCCATGGTAATATGTGGGTCAACTGTAATGAATATGAAACTAATTGCCATATTTTCATGGATTATAATAAAAATAATGACCTGCAAGTCAGGATTTCCCTCGCTGGTAATATTAATCTGAGTTAAAGAGCTTCTGGGTAACAACAAAGTGCTAGGCACATTTCCCTAGTGAATGAGTTCTGCTTAATTAAACTTCATTGAGGGAGCTGCTACATATCTTACCAGCTAAAACCAAAACCAAAGCCACAAAAGAAAAAGAAAGCCAACTTACAAAGTGGGGATATACCTGTGTTGACATTTCCTCCTTTAGGATTCATTTTCTGAGCTTGACTTGCAGGAATAGGCTTATACGATTGACCTGTGGCTCTGTACATGGCTTGAACCCAGAGTATTCTATCCTGCTCATCGTCACTGGCAAATATCACAGTATCACCTTCTTTAACAGCATTGAAAAACATTCGACCACCCTGAAGACCTGGAGCAGGAAACAGGAAGGTAATCTTAATAAATACAAGTTACTCCTAAATCATCGACAGTGTTTATCATGTTATTGGTTTTTGTCTGTCTGTGTGTGAGGAGGGTGGGGGGCTGGCCATTAAAACATTTTATAGGTATTTATGACCTAGAAATATGACAAAATCTACAGCTATAGGGATCAAATGGTAATACATGGAAGTAACATGTAAGTAGAATAAATATAGAAGTCACAGAGGAAAATATTTCCATAATTGCATTTCCAGTTCAATTCAAATTTATTTCTTATTCATCTTCTCCGTGTATTATGCTATTTTGCATTTCTCTAACATATCCTCTTTCTAGACACCATTTTCTTAGCTGGAAGTCCCTGACCACTTTATCTCTTCTTGAATAGAGGCAGTTCCATATCTCTTATCAGTGTCGTTGCACCTTCCTTGGTACCTTTTCTCATTCCAGTGTTTTGCTCTGAGAGTGCATAACCAGTGCAGCACACACCAGTCAATGTGGCTGTGCCCGGGTTTTTTTTATGACAACATTGTTTTGGCTTTCCAAACACTTTCTGAGCGTTGTTTGCCTTCTCGATTATTCTAAACATTGAGCCAATGTTTCCAAAGATCAATCTTCAATATTTTAGAAGTCTCTTAAATTCATAATCTTCCACTGGGTAGGTAGAGTAGAATAGTCTTTCTCTACATGTATAACTTTGATTTCCCTCTGCTGTTTTAATACTAAGTTGTGTAGATTTTTCTGATATTCTCAAGTTTATTTTTCATTACTCTGAGTAATTTGTTTTTAGCAAGCACTGTCATCATTCACCTTCTTTTCTAAGTCATTTATGAATATACTTCACATACACTACCATATGACTCCACCACCAAAAATACAGAGAAAAGGGAAAGACTGACTAGAATTCATCATTTTTTCCTTGTGTCATATGTGGTCTTACAATGTTTCCGGTAACCTTAGTGTAAATTCATTGTTCATTCTTCTTAAAACAAGCTTCTTTCTAAAAGCATGATTTTTCACACTAGAAAATCCTAATGGAATCATTGCAAAACCTTCAGATGCTGAAAGAGAACCTTGAGGTTTCTTGCTGACAGATCAAGAATCAGCTGCTTTACACAAACATTTCATACTTCAAAAGCATAAAAAGTACCTGTGTGAGGAGCTGTATAATCCACAGTGTATCCTTCGAGTTGCATCAGTTCCTGAGGCTCAGATTTCTTTTCTCTGTAACTGCACATTGCAAATGTGTATTGGCTAACCTGAATAAGAAAGGACTTCTTAATTGCTGAATTCGATTCTAGAATTGTGTAACACATGCACCACTGTTTAAATTAGCTTTCAGTTGTGCTGAAGAAATAAACCCCATCTTTTTTCCAGAAATATTTACAGTGTAGAACTTTGCATTCTCTCTCCTTCTTGCCAAAAGGAAGAGGGGAAAAAACCCATAAACACGTCTCTCTGCAGTTTCCTGAAATACAGCGCATTTGGGGATGTTGCTTTATGAAAAATTGAAAGGAAGCAAATTAGGTTCTGGTAGGGAAATACTTGGTACTGTGGTACTGACTGAACTGCTCAGTCTACTGTGTGACAAAAAACAGTCCTGTATTCCAAGAAGCTGGAAAAAAAAGGACTTTTATGTATAAAAGTACTGTTTGCATAAGGAGTGCCACAATATTCATGCAGCTGGAAAGACGAACACATAATCTGGCCAATTCTAGGTAAAGATGGTAAGTACCAGGATATTCAGTTTGATTTTATAGCGTAATTTCTGCATCTTTTGCACCTGTGTTCACACCCATCTCCAGACTGCTTGGCTCACTGGATACAGTACTGTGTAGGCCAAGCAGCTTGAAGCTGGCATGAACAACATCAGTTACTTCTCATCGAGTATAGTTATTAAAAATATAATAAAGCAAAAACAAGAGAATCCGTCATCACATGGTTCAGAACAGAAAGTGATAAGGAGAGCTGGGGAAAAAGTGACTGGAAAGATAAAGAAAGGAATGTAACAGCTGGGAGAGGAAAAGCAACCACTGAATCAAAACTGTTTCCAGCCTCAGATGAAGACCTGAAAAGACTATAAAAGATGTCCAGAACAAAGAGCTTGAGAATCTGTTGAACACTTGAAACTTGAGGGAACTGAATTTACATGGGTTTCTGAAACTCTTGTCTCCAGGGACTGTAGGATACCTGGTCAACTGACTTGTTTTCAACTATAATATAATTTCTTAGATCAGTAGAATTATGCAAGGACCTAAGGATAGGCAAGGAGCTTGTCTGATAGACGATGAACCATCTTTATCTCAGTTGCTGACTGCTCAGCTAACTGTTACCTAGATTTATTGCTTTTGCTACAACTTTAGGAATGATCCTTTTTGAAGTAAAATTTTGACAGCTGATTTCAGCTTCATTCATATATTTGCTGGTGCTCTACATGCATATGACTCCACCTCAAAGTCCAGTGACTTCAACTGCTATTGACAAAAGATTTTTGACTCTCTGTAAAAAAGATTGATATTTTTGAAAAATAAGGATAGAAGGTGTGATTATTATCTGCATAATGCTGTAAAAATATTCTATTATTTCAAGCATTTGGGTTTTTTGGAAACAGGATGGTGCTGTGCTATGTGTATGCAGGGTGCAGTGACCAAACATCCTCTGCCACAACGTGTACAAGCACAAAGAACAACTCTAACAGCACTCTGCAAAATTGCCATCAGGCCACAAATGCTGAACTGATGTCTCCAGAACCACAGCAGAAGTCTACAGCTACAGAAATTAAATATAGGTGTTCCTGTTTAATTAAGATGTTAGTTAAGCAAAGGCAGTTTTACAGGAGATAAGAATTTGAGAAACACTGTCAGGCAACTAAAACTGAGTGCCAGCTTTCCACATCAGATTTAGTACATTCACTCAAGTGGTCTGTACCAAGGAGAGAGAGCTAAATACAAATAAACACAAAAACCAATCTAGCCCATCACTATCAGAAATTCAGGTTTTCAGGCTATAAGGGACAATTACAACAGCCAGCCTGTCCTCCAGTGTGACATACATGACAGAATTTCACCTCACTGTTTGTGCAAAGCCTGTAGTTTTGATTTCATTTATAGTATGCATTTTAGAAAACTACTGTATTTTGGTTTAAAGGTTTTGAGTTATCCCTGGGGTAGCAGGGCAGGGCCTGGCAGCCGGGGCGCAGCCAGGAGCAGGGCAGCTGGGGGTATGGGGGCAGCCCCAGCCCCGGGCATCAGGCACCTCCCTGGGCACAGGCCGAGGCTGGGCCAGGATGTGGGCCTGCGGGTGGGCCTGGCTCAGCAGGGCCCATGGCTGGGCAGGGCAGGGCTGTGCGGTGCTGGAGACCAGCCCTGCCACAGAGTCGCCAGGGCAGGGGATGATGGCTCTGGGAGGCCGAAATGGGGTCCTGGGCAGTGGACAGGGTGAGGAGGCCCTGGGCAGGAGCAGTCAGGGCTGGAAATCCCCTCGGGGCCCTGACACTGGGCTCAGCCCCTACGCCATGCCTTCTGCTCTGGCCCAGCAGCGCTATCACCTCTGTCACTGCTTGGTACCTCTCTGTTTATATTCCCAAGAACTGTATTTACCCTCATGCACAAGCACAGAGGGAGCTGTTGGTTAGTCACACACCTCCAAATCCTTTGCAATTATTCCTGCATTTAATGAGAGCTGCCTCCTCTCTTTTTCTTGTAAATGGAACCTACAGTTACCTGGCACTGAAGTAAAAACATTTTTCAAATTATTCAATTTTGTTAAATGAAATAACCTGACAGACACTCACATCGCTCATGTTTTCATGACAACAACTGTATAACCACACTGTACTGACCAACTCAGGCATCAGAAAGGAAGATAGCAGACACTAATTCTGGAAACGCATAGAACGCCCAGCTTTTTCAGATTTCTTCAGCTTGTGGAAGAGCTGGGCTTTGTGTCTTTGTTCATTTTTAACCTTACCCCTATAACGAGACAGAGCTTTTAATCTGTTGATTTTACTTCTTTTTCAAACATACTTCAAATGCATTCTCTTATTTTAAAGGATAATTTTACTAAAAGATATTAATGACAAAATCAGTCTTACACTTCATCTTTTTGTTGAAAATGAGACCTTTTAAAGTCTCGCTCCACCAAAGAAACAAATAGAAAAACTCCAGAAACTTTGTTGGGTGGAAAAAAACGTCTCAACAAAATAAATAAATACAGAACTTGCCTTGCTTGTTTACATTTGCAATATCTTAAACCCTTTTCCTTATTGGTGGCTGCTATCAAGCACTATAGTGAGAAGCACCAGCACAATCTGAAATTACACTTTTTTAAATAGATCAATGACTGGGTTTAAGTGTATTTTTAGTAGTTAATAGAGCTGTAGGTAGTTTTCCCTCAGAATTCAGCAAATTTGTATCAATACTTCATGGAATAATGGGTACTCAAAAGTCAGGATTATATACAACACGCTCTCAGTCAAAACCAGAATCAAGCCACCTTCTTAAATAGTGATGCTTAACAGAAGAAAAGAGAACCTCCTTTCTATAACTCCATTTACCTGAATTTCATCATTTTACAGAGATCCAAACACCCAACTATCAGCTGTTCTACCTACTTTGTAACAAAGTGGAAAACCAACAACCTGTGCATGCATGACAGACAGATAGGCACAGAAATGTGGACATGACTTATGAGCAGTATCACTAGGGGATGTCCCCATGGGGCACAAAGACCCCATGTTCAGTGTGCCAGGAGGAACTGTTATTGCAATCCTGGAGGCTGACTCTGTGGTCCCTGCTGCAGGGTTCACTGGGCAGCCTGCTTCAGGAGCTTAGCAGTGAGAACTAGCCTGCATAGCTGGGGTGTTCAGAAAAAAAATTATCCATGAAAAAAATGACTGACTTTTCAAACATTAGAACAGATTAAATTGAAATGACAGAAGTGAAACTGTATTCAGATTACTGGAGGAAGATATTTTCAGACAATAAATGACATAAAACAGCATGTCCAGCTGAGGCTTTTCACCTAACATGTTATGTCCCTGTCTTTTTCTAGTTTGAAATGATAACTTTTTAGAGAAGTGACTGGATTGTAAAAGGAAGAAAAGCAAATACTATGAAGAGGTTAAAATTTCCACACTCTATAACCTTCCTGTAACATTGAGCTATTCTTTCACAAACCTCTAACAACTTCTAATGCGCGCAGCAATAAAAAAGATGCACATTACTCACATCATGCTCCCGAAGAATCAACATTATTCATCTAATTTCACATCTGAGTTAAATTTCCAAAGCATGTGTAAATCATACTGATAGCCTCTGTCTTACAACCAAATTTCATGGCCTTAATATTTTACTAACATAAGCTAAAAACTAATCTATAGAGGAACACTCATCAATATATCAATAATATATCAATACAACAGACTGATATTCATTACTGGATGCTTATTTCACACATATTGACTTCAGCTTATTGTCAGCGTACATATTACGGCTGGACTATATAAATGAGCCAGAGCTGTCTGGACAGTAAATATTGATTTAACACAGTATTTTTATATAGCCTTATTGAGCTGATAGATGCTTTAAAATGAAATAGATGTCTAAATCCCATCACAGTTGGAAAATTCCTGTGATATTCTCTTCCAGTATTTCAATTTCAGCATAGAAAGCAGAAGATAGTTAAAATTAACTTGGCTGGAATAAACTGGTCTCCCAGGAAGCTCCGTATCACATACACAGAAAGACTATGTGTCTCTTAGGTGTGCACTTTAAAACTCAGATGACACCTGTGGCTTAGAGGAAGAGAACAAGGTCTTTGTTTTTGTGAAACGAGGGATGTAGGAGGACTGTTAAAAAAAGGCACAAAAGACAATGAAGCATCTAGCCCCTCCCCACCCCGTAACTTTAATTTATTTTCCCTCCATATCCATGCTATCCTATACAGAGATCTTCCCAACCTCTACAAATCTTAAAGTCACAAAAAGTCCTCATCTCTTCACAGAGGGCCTTGGTAAAATAATAACCCAAATTAATTCAGTAGACTTTCCAGAAAAGCCTGTTCAACCTTATAGTCATTACTCACTGTTTAACAATATGCAAGCCAATTCCCACCGAAACCAGGAAGACCTGGCAAATGCAAATACTCTCAGCTTTTAACTTCACTTTATTAAAGACCTTTTTCAGGATTTTTTTTTTTACATCCTTACAATTTTCATCATTTAGGTGTAGGAGACCAGGGGAGTGTGGCTGACAGACTGGTAGAGCAAGGAATCAGGTTTTCTGTAAAGCCGTTTTAGAAGACTTCGCTCTTAAAAAAGTCTCATTAACAGGCTTCGTCCTTTGTATGATGTTTACGGAGACTCACACTTTAACAGTTTTGTGTCAACAAAACAAAGGACACAGAAGAACAGCATTGTCTGAACTGACCCAGAACATGAAATTTGTAACTGCAGTCTAAAGACAAGCACAATCAGAAAAATAATGCTTTTTCCGAAGACTCACAAAAATAATTCATTTCTCAGTTTTGACCACTCAAAATCTACTTTTCTATTCTTATTCTATTAATGGCATGTTAATGTCACAATTCACTAGCATGGGCAAATACTTACAGTTCTAGGTTTGGACAAAAAGCTATGAAATATCAGCCCAGCATACTTTTGGGGCCAAGAACAATTGCTACACTAGATTTTCTGTAACAACTACAAAATTTTATCGAATTTAATATTGCAAGAAAGAAGAAAAAAATAGTATTATTGAAAAAATATTTAAGAAAATGTTCTTAATAGTAACTATTGTTGCTTTCATTTCATTTTAAAGGCAGGAAATCTTTGTTGAGATACAATAAATGAAACAGTAAGCACAATCCACCCTGTGAAATATAACTGCATTTTAAACTGAGTGCTAGAAAGCTATGAGTGGAATGTTTCAAGGTCACAACAATTTCATTCAGAAATTTCTAGGTTTCAGTTGAAACATTGCTTAGTGTAGGTACTCATTTGTATATACATAAAACTCATCAACATTTCTGTTTACTACATATGTAGATTAAAAAAAAATAGCCTGGATGTCTCTATGTTGAAGAAGCTTGGAGTAGTGCTGCATATATTGCCTTAAGATACTGATTTACTAATAGCTCCAGAAACCATACATGAGAAAACTGATAGTCCAAGACAACTTTTTAATTAAATTTCATGGCAGACTACTAACCTGAACAAGAACAAAGTAGCGTTTTTTCCACCGCTTCCAAACCTTCTGTCCTAAAGCATACAAATATCTGCAAAGAAAACAATAAAGGGAATATTTTTCCATTAATAAGAAGCATATTAGGAGGACCCAATACAACTGAGTGTATTCATTTGCTCTCCCTACAGAGCTGCTGCTTCAGTGTTGTTACATCTAAGAAGTGATTTTTTCTTCTATTTATTCAGATCATAAAAAAGTAGATATTCCTTTTCACTCAAAATAAGACAGAAAGCAGAAACAAAAGATCTCATGTTTGAGAAGATTAACCTGCTTATTACTTATAGTTCGCCAGCTACCTCTGAAAATAGAAAAAATAGCTTAAAGCAGAACACTTTGACTACATAGAAATACTGACTGTTTGAAAGGTTAAACTCCTCATCTCTTTTTTTTCCATTTGGTTTCTACAGATTTGCTAGAGTTTCTCTAGTCTGTGAGAAGTCAGTCACAGCGTCAGTTTGGGAAAATGCTCAAATAACAAAATGCCAGCAGACACACAAGATTAAATTTTTTTTCCAGAGTAAACTAGAATCCGATTTCCCAAACAGAAGCACTTCACTATAGAGACTCGTAGATTACAAAAACCTCCTTGTCACCTTGGCAATTTCCAGGCTTTGAATCAGATGATGTAATCAGGAGCATCGACCAGTGAGATGACAACACCACAGATGTTGATAGTGTTTTGTGGTAGATGAAGCACCCTCATTACCCAAGAAGTTGCAGCATTTTATAGCATTATAGTGACACTTTTTTCTGTCAATGGGATGATGTCGCACAAAGACAGCAAGATGAAAAGGGTAAGCTGTGGGATTGTCAGCAAGAGCCTATGAGTGGTAAGGATCTGCTGCTTAAAACCTGACAGGAGAGCAAAATATTACCTGTGAGATGTCCCTTCTGTCTGGCCAGCTTCTATCAAGGGCACCTAGTACAACTAGGTGGGTCAAAGGCAGAACAAAGATCCAAACTGTTCAGACCAATGAATGCTGGCTTCGCAGGGCACTCTCCAGAGGATGCTGGCACGTTTATTATAGAGAAGTTATAAGAACTAGGATCAGAGATGGTGGGTTGGATAGTTGGTAGATGGAGAGGTGCCTTTGTGGTAAGAAGATAGCATCTGCTGCCCTCTACTTTGTGATCACTTCTGGGTCTTTGTTGCCCGGTGGTTTTTAGCAGAGTCAAAAAACAGAGCAATGAAACAAAATCTCATGTGAAACAGGCAAGTAAGATACAGGCAAAACCTTTTTTCCACCTGCCCTGGGCATACACTCAAGCACATTCTTTCTCGCTTTAGGTATCACGAAGGACAAATTTTTGTCTAATGTGAATGTTCAGTGTAATGCTTATTAACCATGGTGGTTTGTCAGACTACCTAGCAGTTCCCTCATTACTACGACACTGATATCTTGCCCTTCTTCAACTCCTGCTACACCTGAGTTGAAGTTCTGCCTCGCTTCATTACTCTGAATATCCTGTAGGTTTCTCTGCTCTATGTCGGAGGACAACTGTGCCATGGACTGTGAAGACCAACTGAGAACACACAGTCCTCAAATGCCACAGTGCAAACATATGCTGACCGTGTTCCCACCTCCTCGGCATGTCTTAAATGACTGTAAAGGAGCCATAGACTAACGGAGGATTATTCTTGCTTGAAAGTAATCCCGGTATCATCAGTGGCAGTGACCTTATGTTCTAACAGGAATACGGCAGAAAATGAGTAACCCAACCCTAGAAACACTGGGTTTAATTCATTCTTTTTCATTATTAACTGAGCCTCATATAGAAAGGTCCTCTTAAAATAAAGAGATCTTGAAAGAACATTTGCTCGCAGAGAAAACGTTGGTTGCTTTTTAAATTACTTTTCATGTAAGATATACTGCATATGGTCCTGCAGTACAGGAAGAACTATCACAAGTTACAGTAAATTCAAAATTATAAATTATAAATTATAATTATTAAAATTATAAAATAAGGAAGCATACAAGAAATTAAATAGCAAAGTGCACTTTTTATTCCTCCTAAAAATCAATTCCAAATAAGGTGTTAAATAAGAGCTTCCTTGGGAAAAAAAGGAGTAGAACATTAACTACCTAACTTTAAAATCCGCTGGTCTTAGATAAGATTAGGTAACAAAGAAAATACCATTCCAGACACAAAGCTGGGATTTAGTACAGAAGTGCAAAGCCTTATGTTATTTGGTTTTACAAATCACTATAAACACACAGTTATAATCTTATGTTATTAAGCCCTCTTCCAGTGCCATCTGAAATGGTGACAGGTTTTTTCGAATGTAGAAAGTTTCAGCCATTTACAAGGGATATATCCTGTGCTCATCTTAAGTGTGCATGCTCCTGAAAGATGAGATTAATTCTTACTCAAGAGTCTAACATTTATACCCAGAAGAGGCCAAACATCCTAGACTCCTAGAATCCTGTTTGAACTTCTCTTTCCCATTTATTTTCCATTGAAAAAAATGGGAAGCAAAGGACCTAAGAACCTTGTTAAATTTGGATGGTAATATCTAGGATTTGTAGAAGCTGCAGTTGATGTCTAGAACAGAAGAAGTCTACAAAAGCCAGTTTCCAGAATTAAATGACACTTGGGTTTCACAACTAGAGCATAAAATTAAGGGGTTAATGGATTCAGAAATGAACTAAGTCCTAGACCTAAGTTGATGAATGTTTTATTTTTAAGATGGGGAATTGCATCATTTTTCACAGGTCTCATGTAAATGTCAGTACCACGAACCAGAGCAGACCCTCATAGTCACCAACTCTCAGAGCTGCAGGCTGCTATTTCTCTACACATATGTGTATCTGTATTCATTTACAAGCCTTGCTCACCCTCTCCATCCAAAAGATGTACACAAGATACATTAATTCTTCAGACTTTTAAAAACCCCCATCAGCAACAAGAAACACACAGCAGCCATTCCTTCAAACACTGTTACCTTTTGTTAGGTAAACTATTCTGTGCAATACAAAGAAGAAACTGATATTCAGAAGTAGTAAACTCTGTATTTCTGAAAACTAACCAAACCATTTGCTACAATTTCTCTCACTCTGGTTTGCGTTCACAGAGTTGGGTTAACCTAAAGTAATTCTTGAATTATTACAGTTCAGCCATACATTGAGAAGGAAGATACTGAAATAGCTCCCCTGTATCTAAGCACTGAAATAGTAATTGCTTATTAGTAAGTAGATTTGTTCTGATTTCCCTTTAAGACTGTGTTTTGAGAGTGTTTTTGATGAGCAGACTGACAAGAAGTTAGGAAAGATTGGTTTTCTGATGTACATAGAAACAGATATAGATGGCAGACTTTTATTCTGTAAATATATACTAACATAATAAATATGATACACATACATAACATCTGTATCTGTACATGTGCACATTAGAAAGCATATTTGTAGTTAGGATGTATATGCTTGGTTGTCTTCTTCAGTCTTTTTCTCACGTAATTTCCAATAACTTAAGACTAATACACCTGCGACCATACAGCATGTAGAAAATAGGACCTTGCTCAAACAGGTCAAGTCATTAAGTGCTACCACAATGTAAAGATTTTCTAACACAGTTTTGTAGTAATATCAAAAGGCAACCAAAAATACAAACCATGCAATCACTTTCCTGAGACTTTTGCTCTTACAATTTTATTTTCTTCAATGTTATTTAATACTGCTTTTCTCTTCAGTCAGTCCCAAATTAAAATTAAAAATCTGATTTGTATGAAGTTACAGATTTACCTGATTATAACTCACAATGCTTACAATATGGCAGAAAAATAAACGTTTAATATTTAAAGTTCATTTTCCTGGAAAACAAATAAAAATACATGAAATTAACATTTCCACTACAAAAGACAGAAACACCTGGATAAAAATGTTTTATATATTATCTTGTCTCAGTCAGTATCATTTTCTCCTCCGGAAACAGAACAAACAAACTGAACAAGCATTTTCTTTAAAAAGTCTGGGCATCACTGTATTTTAAATATATGTAAAGGTTGAATATTTTTCAAAGTGCATTTCCTTGTGTTACAAAAATGCAAAACCATATTGCTAAATATTATAGCTCAGTTTCAATTATGTGATGGCACACACGGGAAAGAAGATGGCAGCTTATTTGCTGTAAGTCCACGCTGTGAGAGTGCAGGGTTCTACTTTTTGATGAAAAAATCAGCACTAATGAATAGCTGAAAAACATAATTGAGTGTGGAATACCAGAGCTATTCACTGCCGGAAAAATGAGAAAGGACTTACTACTTCTACAGAGATCATTTTTAGACCGGCCTTTTTATTCTAAGGAATGAAGCAATCTATCTACATCTTGAATGATAAATTCTCTACTTGTAAAAGGCTTCATTTATCACAAACAATGAAAAAAATATAGAAAGAAAAATCAATACGTGTAGCAGTTTAGTCCAGCAAAGGCCTTTCTTAAAGAGAAACCTCAGTCAAGGTTGAAAGAGCAATTAATGCAGTCTCAAAAATCTGGGCCACTCTGATAGAGTTCGGTTAACATGTGGCAGAAGTAATCATCCACTTGTGAAAATGATTTTCAGTTCATTCTCAAACACCTTTCAGACACTCATGATCCCATTTAACTGACAACAATACAGGCTATCTGTGGGCATCATTGCATTCGCTGTGAGAGCCAATGGGGACCAAATGCCCACAGGCACTTTCAGTCATCCCTGTGCTTGCATAAAAGGAATCTTCCTTGCACTGCATTCCTTCTTTTATTTAACCCCGCAAGATTAAGCCATTTTTTTGTCTTCAGTTGAGGACGAGAGAGAAAACTGATTCAAGACAACAATATGACCTGGGTCATAAGAAACCTAGCTGTAAACATTCTCGGATTCATTTTAGTACTTTCTGTGCTCTTGAGAAAGAGAACTAAATAAGACTTCAACAGATGGAACGAAAAAATCAGCCTAAACTTCGACTGTAATTATGCCTGCTAAGGATAAAGAAATGTTGAAGAATGTCAAGTAATACAAATGCCATAGCCACAGAAAACAGTTCCACATATTCCAGTGAACAGGATACTCATAACATGAACAGGAAAATGTGTGGGTTCCCCCTCCCCCCCTGAAAACTTTTCACTTACAGTGTAAATGGTTATTGGTATGTTGGAAGATCAGGTATCCCTAGAGTCTTTAACAGTGATACCTTACTGCGCTCTAGAGCGCTTCAACATTTGTGAACATGCATGCCAGTACTTACGGAACCTGTGAAGTAACTGCAACGGCAACTTGAGAATGAATCCAATTTATGTCATATCATGAAACCTGTTTGGTATGTAAAGTGGGAGTGTTTGTCAAGACAGAAAAACATCCTTTAGCCTTGGGAGAATTCCAGGCAACAAAACCCCAAAATCCTTCAGATGCAACATAAATGTAGAAAGTGCTCTGACTCTAATGTAATCTAATTGTAATGAAGACAGGTAATGCAGCACAACTGTGAACTGCTGGTGCCGAGGAGCAAACATCCACTCTCTCTGCTTTTTGATGTAGCTTGCTTTGTACTAGCTCTAGTCTGAACCCATGGACCAAAGAGCTACCAGTGGTTGCAGCATGGAGCTCATCTCTTGGTTTAATATCGTCTAAAAGGATAACAGTCTGTGAACACAAACTGCTCCATGATGTGAAACACAGCACAGTAAGCAGGAACAATTAAGGGAATGGTTTTAAAAGTGAAAGTCTGAATTTAAATGTTAATGTTGATGTAGCAGAAAACATTTCAAGTGCACAGCTCGCCCTTGAGCATCCAGTTTGGCTGTGGAAACAGTTCTTTTCTTTACCAGACCTTAAATCAACTCAGAAGCATTCTGAGCACCCAGAAGCACCTGGGCACTCAGCCTAGCCATCTCTCCATGTCACTGGAAGCACATCACACTGCATTTACACAGAAAAAACTGGTGACCCTTTTTCCAGCCAGGCAGCGGTATTATTTGTGATCTAGAAAGCCTAAATAGCCGAGGACCTGTTAATATGAAAAATCTACTTTTGTTTCTAGGTCATACACTGCCACTGATGGAACCAGTCAAAACACCCTGCTCAGTATCACACTGGTATAAAAGAAATCAATGAACTAAGCCGCCAACTGAAGCGACTCCAATTCTGGAGTCCCAGTGTTGAAAATAGCCCACTTCTGGGAAGAGTGGCGGAGGCTAGTGAGAGCAGTGACTCCTTTTAGGAATGATACTTGGCTTTGGTTATCTCTTGCTGGTCATGTATTTATTTTCACTGACTAGAAAGCTACTTTTGAACTGATATAACTTTAATTTTGTAAAGAATACAGACCTCACCAGAGCTAATTTTGTAATTTTTTTGGTAATAAAACATATAAGCAGAACAAGATACGTATATTTCCATCCAGAAGATTGCAAATTCTAAGTATTTTCATAACATTTGTTGTCATCGTCACTAGTGGGTATTTTAAAGACCTTATGAATTAGTATAAAGAAGTACATTTGATATAGCAAAGGCATAAGGAAATATGCTACACCTGGTATCCCTATTTGTGATTTGAAATGAAGTACAGAAATTATGATAATTAGTCTAGCACTTTCCTTCAGTTTGTGCACACAGAAGTTGTTTATTCAGAATGTTATGATGTTTTAAACCTATTTTTTTAAATTCTTGACAGCTGGATCTTTTTAAAAATCCCTGAAATAATTTAATTAAAAACACGATTTTAAAAGTCACCAAAGTTTTGAAACAAATCAGTTTAACAAGTCCTATCTTAACTTATCATTCTTTTCTTAATAGGAACATTGCTTGACACTTGAGTAGCGCTTTATAAACTTCAGGTAATTACTCCTCACAACATGTCCAGTGAGGGAGGTTAGCACAATTACATTAGCTTCTGTGGGAGAGAAAACAAAGTGGAGGAAAGCGAGAACTGTTCAGAGCCTGAGGTCCTAGAGCAGCACAAGAAACATTCAGGAAAGCCTCACACCAGCCCTTATCTTCCAGACATTGGAAAATGCATTTCAGAAGCCTGTAAAGCTGTTCAGCATTTTCACTCCATGTGTCCGAACATGCAAATCGTTCATGAATTTAAAAAATATAAAAGAAAATGTTCCAAAGTTAAACAGCAAATTAATTTTGTTTGTTTTTGCAACTTCACTATGCCACTTTCAGTGGCCATGGTACCCTTGTACTTTATATGGATCCAGTGTAAACTACTCATATATTTTGTCTTCAGAGCTTTGTAAATTACCTTTTGGAAGCACCTTTCTGCCTCCACGAGCTATACCAGATCCCTAGAGTGCCAAGACTCCAAACTTAGGTGTTGCAGTTAGTTGCCTGAAAACAGATGAAATGAAGGAGGCTTTCTGTACCTAGGCTTCATGAGAAGTAGATAATGTGACATTAATGGAAAATGTTTGTTGTCTGCAGTCTGACCAATCCACCCATTCTAAAGCACAATTCAGAATAATACGTATTAGTTTGCTCTTTTCAGTCAGTGCTATTAGGTAAAGCTTCTGTGGATGCAATGACTGAACTTAGCTGATAACAGAGACGACGTTGCCTGTACAGAGTTCAAAATGCTTGGCACACTTGGTAGAATAAAAGTTCTTTTTCTGTTGTGCTACTACAGAACATTCCGGGACGACAAGTGCTACAGTACAATATAAGCAACGGTTTGGGAAAATGCAGTTGCCTTCTTGGAATTAATATACAATCTTTGAAATAGCAGTCTCTCCCCAAGTTGCAGAAATAAAAAGCTTTTTATCGGGAACTACGTGATTTTCTTCTGGGTCAAAATTTTGACACTTCATGCTTTCATACACTGGGCAATCCCTTTTAATCTACCAGACTTCATGTAAACTTTGGAGCCAATGAACACCACTTCTCTTTCCATCCAACACACAACAGCAGAAAAACACATGATGCTGCCTGTATCAGCAGTGCAGACTGCCTCCATTGCATCTCTAGCACCTCTAAGGAATGCAGGAACAGTGCCAGGCGCTAATTTCCATTCTCACACAGCAAAGCAACTGTTATGGCTTGTTTCCATGAACTCAAATTAGTTACATTTCATTGTGCATTTTAAGCATTCCTGGACAGGTTTGTGAAAAAGAAATTCAATTGCATTGAATGTTAGCATACGCAAAGAACCATATCTGGCTCAGAAAGTCCTTGCTCTGCAGACAGGTGGAGTCTGAAAGAGTACTGAGACTCCTCTTATAAACTCTCCCAGCCATCTGCTGCTGGCCATGGTGGGAAACACGATACTGGGTTAGATTAACATTTGGTTCAAGAAAATAAGGCTAATCTAACATTCTGATGAAGACATTCTGCCTTGGAAAACCTACCAGTGCAGAATGACAACTGTAGGTGATCCTTTCATCAAAGTTAGAGTCAAAAAAGTACTTTTATACTCGTGGGCATCTTTTGATGACAGTACAGTAGTAAGAACAAGGAATGAAGCTTTCATAGTGTGACCCAGCCAAGCAGTTCTATTAAAATACCCATTAAGAACCCTTCCTATACAGAATACATGTAGAATTTTAAAGATGGTGAAGAGACAAAGACTTCTGACTCCATGTCACTTCAGCTCTTTTGAAGAAACTTAATGAAAGAATGTAGAAGTGGCCACCCAAAAGCCCAATCCCAACAGGTTGTGGAGGGAAGGAGCAGCTGGATGGAAGCAGGCAGTTGCACATCCCCAGAATTTTCTCCTGTACTCCTGCTTTTACTGGCTCTAGGAATTTCTTTATTTAGAAATGGTGTGTCTGTGTTCACTACCTGTTAATGGATTTTCGTTTCAATGAATTTCTGTAATGTTTTTTTCAACCCTTTTAAACTTTCAAAATCCACACCCAGCAGTTCCACATCTCAACTACCTGTGCCTAGAAGCAGCTTTTTTGGTTTGCTCTGAACCTGCCACCTACTAGTATTATTTAGCGATTCTCTTGTGACACTGGAAGAGACAGCATACAATAATTTGCATTAGAACCATTGACGTGATTGGATGTTTACCCTTGGAAATGCCACATAGAAGCAAACAATCTAAAACTGAATTCCACAGGAGTTACGCTATGAAGCAATAGAAATGCATTACTTTAGTATCCCTTTACGGAATTCAGGATTTTTCAAATGGCTTAACATTGTTAGGAAAAAAATTCCTAAAGAAATATTAATGTCTTGATATGGTTTTGTTTTGGATGGTGCTTAGACAAAACAAACAAGTGATATACAAGAAAGATATAAACCTATAACAGCAGCATGGATTTGCTCTTTGTGAAAAGTTCTTTACTGTAACAAATACACAGGAAAAAAAAATATTCCAACACACTGTCCCTGCACTAGAGTTATTAAACTGGAGCTGACTCGCCTTTGGAGCTGTAGAAGTAGGACTTCAGGAATACAGAATTTACCACCTGTGAGGGAGCATCAGAGCCATCTACTGGGGTCAGCCCATTCCTGCTGCACAGGATTGCTCTGATGAGCAACTGTCTCCCCAAAATAGCAATACTGAAGTGGTAGTCAACCGCATAACTGCTGTTACATAAAAAAAATAAAAATCCATAAAATCTAAGAGAAAATATAAGTTGTAACGTTGATGAATTGGACATGAGGGGAGGCGTGAATCATTTCTCCTCACATGAAGTTTTAGAACTTCATTTATTTTTTTAAAATAGCATTTATTTGTATATAGCACGAAGGGTAAAATGCCTTCTGTGAGTGTTTTGGTGATAAATTTGAAAGGAACAACAATTATAATTAATCTTTTTAGTACCACTCGTTGATTATTTTTCAAATCTGAGATTGAGATTTTTCATTCTCTTCCCCCAAACAGAACTTTACGTGTGTGTGTGTATATATATATTTAGACACATCTATATAAAAGGACTAATTTCCTGCTATAACTCAAGTCAAGATTTAGAAAGCAGAGTAGTTCCAGTGTCCTGTAAACCTGCTGGAATAGCTGCTTCCACTCCCCAAATATTTGATTTACCAACTTACTAAAAGAGATTTTAATGGCATTTGCAGAGCTCAATTTCCAACTAGGCTTTAATAGCTCCCACATTAAATATTTTAAAACCTTCTTCTAAAATAGACAGTGTATATACAGAGAAAAACCTCATGTTTATAGCTACTAAGAAGCTAGTCTCTGAAACTTCTAAAATTAACATGCAGTTGCTTTATCTGTATTGGCTAGGAAAATATGCACTCTTCTCAATTATTAAAGCTTTCACAAAATAATATATAAAATCAAGTGAGATACATTTACCTGCATTATAATCATATTCCCATCTTCTCTCTTAATTTAACCATGCTGCCCTCCTGTGGATGTCAGGATATGTATAATGCAATGGCCCAGACTAAGAAAATGTAGTTCAAATTGATCTCTGCTCCCTCTTTGTGACTGACTTGAAGAGGAAAGAAAATGCCACTGTGTAACCACAAAAAGTGGTAGAACTGAACTTCAGGGCAAGGGCTGTGAAACTTATATTTGAAATAGTTTTAAAATAAATATTTTACATAAGTAGAATGTCTTATTCCACTAATCATGTATATATGGGAGCACAGTCATACATATTAATAATATTTATTCTGAACTTAGGGGGAGAACATTCATTGCACAATGACAAGTTCCTTCATCCGCTGAAGTGCCGACACAGTTGAACACCAACTCAAGAAGCATGGAAATGACTTGCAAATGTATCGGTATTTGGTAAACTGAAAAAGTGCCACCTGGTGAAATTGTAATCTTTTTTTGCTGGTACAGCGATACCAAATACAACTTGAGGAATTATTGAGTCAAAAATACATTATGTCTTTCAAGAAAACAATATCAAAAATGGTTTGGAATAGACGAAACTAAAATTAAGGAGAGGTATAATCAATTACTCAAAGAAATTATCTCAAGCAAAAAAATCTTTTTTGATCAATTACAGTCCCATAAAGCCTCTGTTCAAGTAAGCTCTGTTGCTATTTAACTGGAAATTAAAATTATGCACTAAAACATTTATCTAATTTGAGCTTATCTATACTTCGTTGAAGTTATCGTATTTGTTAAATCATTGGTTTAAAACAGAGAGGTACGGAACATATACCAAAACCACTGAAGTACAGTAGCTGGAGTGATACAATGCTGCTGCTTTTATTCTAGACTAAATTTGTAAATGCTGACAAATTATACTTAAAGTCTTAATGATAAAGAATACTTTAAAGTACACTTTTCTTTCCAAAGAAAGACTAAAATTTCTAAAAGCTACAAAAGGTAGAGTGATACTAAAACATGATGTTAGAAAGCACTTTTTCTTTAGAACCTTTTTTGTCTTTAACTCAGAAATGAAAATGAAAAGTAAAATGCTAAATTTTAAATCAAGCCACCCCCTGACAAAATTTTTTATGTATTATTGAAGAGGCTGTGAAATAAATAAAAAGTCTCAGGAAAGCAAAAATCTATAAGAAATTATTTTGGACAAGACATTTAGTGTAGTCACATGCTCTTTTGTGCCAATTAGTGAAGCTGCTAACATGCCGTATCAATAAAAAACAATTGACCTAAGTAGTGGGGCTAATTAAATGAAATAAGATAATTAAATGCTTCTCAATATATAACAAAAAATTATGGCTGAAAATGTTCCATAATGTTGTCTTTTTGTTTTCCTATTATCTGCTTTTCTGCCGAGTTTTAATCAGTGTATCTATATGCATAAAAGATAGTGTCCAGATGTTAATGTGTTAGTGGCAGGAATCAGGTGTTCAATTAAAATTTATTGAGTGTGCAAGGAAAAAACCCAAGCCTTCCATTAAGTAGAATACATACAGCTCAATTAAAAATGAATATAGCATTTGTGATTAAATTGAACACTCACATTCTATAATGGCAATAAAATTTTACGTGACATATGATTCCTTTATTAACTTAATCTTAATCACACAATACTGATCTAGGGATCTGTTAGCTTCTGTTTGAAAATTGATCTATTGCTTCTTGATATACAAAATAACAGTAAAGCTGCACTTACACAAATTAGTGCTTCCTCTGAGGCATTTTCTTCTTGGCATAAGTAGCGAATGAAAGAAAAGCCACTGTAACATTTTTGGAGAGCTTAGTCTAGCACATGTTCTCAGCTACTGGCAATATTTGTTATATTTAATACCAGCCCCGGTCGTGCTGCTTGCATAACAACTCCAATTTTGTTTGAATGCATTCATTACTCAGAATGTGTTTCTAAATGGCTTGACTGAAAGATCCTTAAAATGACATCTCACGCTCATGTAACGTAGCATTGATTCCCAGCCTACGGCCCTTAACCTGAAAGGAATCATTTTGTGGTCTACATGTTCAGACTCTTGCTTCAGATTTCAGCTTGCCCTTCAAAGCTAAGATGTAGAGCCAAATGAAAAAGGGCTAGAGAGCCATAAACATTCAGTTTTAGAAAAGAGACTGGCTGTCAGGAGTCCGGCTGTGAGGGGAGCACATCCTCACGTAGACTTCTCCACGCCAGCACTACTACTAACCGAGCCAAGTTTCTTATTCTCTTCTTGGTCAATGGCATGGTGCTGTCCACTTAAAACGTTCAACTTAAAACGGTTTCAAAATATAAATAAGCTTAAAATATCAGTGGTCAAAATCAGAAGTGGAGGAACACATGATGAAAGTAGTAATTTCTAAGCCACCGATTTACTGCAGAAGGGTTACTAGTTTTGTATTTAGGAATCTGTTCTCTCACCAGAACCATATAGCTTTTCATCTTTGGAATAAACTTTGAAGAAAAGCAGATGGCAGTTTTGGGCTGGCAGTCTTCGAATGTTATCAGAGGAGCTCTCCATCTGGTAAAGCAAGAGAATTTGGTCTGACCCCAATGGAGACTTAGCAGTGGAACCGAGACCTACACCTACCACAACACCTCCCCTGCCAATTTGTCCCCAGTTTACTCCATAAAAGCAGCATGAAAGATCATCGAACAGGTCTTTTCTGGCTCTTACTCCAAAGACAAACCATGCACAGGATTTGACATACCATCTCATATGCATTTTTTGTCTACCTGATCTCTTTTATCATTTATGTGTAAAGCGGAAAAAAAAAGCCCACACATTACAAAAAGACAAAGCAATACTGCATCATTGAACAGACACAAAGTTAATTCAGGATAGGATTAAATTAAAACAGGTTTGTGACAGTAAGCACACTAAAAAGATTATTTGTAGTGCAGGGTGAACTCTTCATTACAGTTTTTATTTAAATAAAAAGAGAGAGTGGACTAATCGTGCAGAACTCTGTATGAAAGCACCGCTACACCAATGACACTGCAGAAACCACCAGCCTGCCAAGGTGATGCTGTCCCGTTGCTTATTCAGGGATGTGAGATGTACTCGAGGACCCTGACAGAATGGTACAGAATGGAACTGCCAACACAATTGTGTTGACATTTAACAGGATGTGAACTATTTAAAGGAAGCTGGCTGTGATGAATACACTATTTGGGCAAAACAATGGTAGTGTGGGGCCATAGGGACTCTATGTCAAAATTAAATGCAATACTGTAATCATTGAAATTATAATACTGTGGAGGAAAAAAAAAAAACCACTAAATTGAATTTATAAGAAGTTACCTCTGCCTCTGCATTCAGTATTGTGTTAAAATTATTTTTCCTCATCCAGCATAGCGTATTATGAATTGAAATCCAATCTCAGACACAGAATTACATAACTGACCCTACAGTATTGAACTGAACCACCATTCTGGCACATACGGAGGATGAGATTGGTTACGTACAGTTAGCATTTAAAATTAATTTTGCTGTCATAACTGCCGTTGATTTGGTAAGGGTTTATATTCCAAAAGACAAAAAATAGGTGAATTTTACCTTCCTAAAAGTAACAGATGGACAGCACAAGTGACAGAAGGACGCAACAGGCAGGTGGCATGCCCGCTGCATCCTTGCAGTTAATAGTGCTGGCACTCTCTGTATAGAAATAATGCCAGGCCATGCCAGACTATATGCAATGTCAGTGTATGACAGCTGGAAATAACTCTTCCTTAAATTCTATGTCACAGATTAGCGTACAGTACGAAGAAACAAGTCCGATCACCTGATGGGAAAGGCTAATAAATAAACTGCATCTTTCACCTGCAAGACATGTGTGCTATGGTAATTTGTAGTAGAATAAAGCAATATAAACAAAATCTAAAACAATGATGTTTTGTCCTGCAGTCTGGGAAAATAAGAATATTGCTTAGGTGACTATGTATGGTAATAATGTTATGAATATCACAATCAGTTGCATCTTCATAATTACACACTCATGCACATAAGGGAAGTTTCCAGACAACTTTCAAAAGAAACTTAGATGGCAAAAACATTAAAAAGTATAATACAAAATAAATAAAAATATATATTCTACTATACGTAATTCTGGAATAGGTTATGAAGCAGGGATACTTACATGCTATTTCACTCTAGTCAGGAATATTTTGGATGTATTTACAGAGCACTAATTTTTTTCTTAATTTTTAAGCAAAACTAAGAGTGAAAGATGTTGTTCTGAATTATGCTTTTGCAATACTATGGGAATTGTGTAACAATGGCATAAGGAAATTAAGCTAAAGAAGCCAACCTAAACATTCCAGTCAGACCAGAGTCTCCTCAGTTAAAGAGTGTAGAGTTACTGGGAAGGTCCCACTACTCTGAAATTATTACTGCAAATTTAGAAACCGTGATAAAAATTTTGTAACTGTTCATCATTTATTGTAGTAAAAATAAGCAGCCTACTCTATGCTCTCATTTAGGAAGACAAATGATGTACAGGGGAAAGAATGACCTGCTTATATTTCACTTCATGACTAAGCTGCTCAGACCTTCTATGTGAGGACCTGATAAGACATATTTTGCTACAACATAACAACATTTATTATTTTAATACTATCTTCAATCCACATAGCACTGAATGGTCAACCCATCTATTCTTCTTACCTCGTACATGAAAAACAATTATATGTAAATTAAACCTAAATCAAAGTAATTACTTAGTGGTTTAGAACAAAAGCCAGTTACAAATCACACTAAACTTTAGATTTTTCTCAATTCCTTACCTACAATATAATGAACTTAAGATCTATTTTCAGTTAAATAGAGTTCATCATTTGCCCTTCTAAGTTACCACCAGCTTTGTTACTTTTTATGAAAATATAGAAAAATTCCTTTTTACACATTAATAGCATTCTGAAGTTGTGTTTCGAGAATTTCCAATAACAGGCAAGACTCTGTTTAGATTTTATTCTTTGCATTTTTTTAAAATCCAGTAAAGCAAACATTTACAAGGACAAATGCCACGTTCCACAGCAGCATGTATTTCATGTACTTTCAGGATTGAACCCTTGCTTGAACCCCTGTCATGGGCATCAATAGAAGCTGTTACCCAGTTTTGCCCAACTACTTTTAGGTACTTAAATGAAGCACCTGAGCACAAAAGGATGCATCTACATTGGTAACTTAGTCTGAATAAGAAGTGTGCTTTTGAAGAGAATCTCTCCATTGTCCCCAGTTGCAGCACTTGGTTCACACTGCAGAATTGATTCAGAGCATGTGGTCTAGACTCCTCTTGCATGAAATGAAATCCAATGCGGTCTCTCTCAGCTAGCGCATCTCTCATATTCCAGCCACTAAAGGGACAGTCAGCCTAGGACAGGGCTGGGCAGAGACTGAACTAAATCCCCAGAAATGCATATAAAGTGATTATCAGGTCCTCAGCAACCACTGAGTCACTTTGATTTGTTTCGGCACACTTCACACTGAGCTCCCTTTGTGGTCAAGAAGGAGGCACATGCCAGCACAGATCAGGTCTTCCAGATTTCCATCTCTTTGTATTGGGTAGCATAATTTTGGTAGCCATCAGTGGGTAAAAATCCTTCATAGGTGCTTCAGTTAGACAAGTCCAGGTTACTGCTCTTTGCACCAAGCAGCCTTTAATCTCTCTCCACGGTAGGATCATTACGTGCAATCTGCCATCTGGGTATAGGGTTTAATCTCATCCTACTGCTGCAACAAGTGGCTGTTGCTAGAAGGTACTCAGTCAACCAGTCTCTCTCACAGAGTGATGCTGCATTCAAATTTGGTCAAGTGGAGTAGCCATGAATGAGGAGTCGGTCACACAAATTATGATGACAAGTCCTCAGTGATGCTGCAGCTCAGCTCATCACCATCTTTATGGTCTGAAAGTGACAGCTTCTCTAACATGATAACTTGAAAATTGCTGCCAAGGTTTTTTTAATTTATTTTTTCCCTGACACATGCACACAAAGACCAAGAAGTTTAGACGGGGAGAGATGTAAAGTATAGAACTGCAGACAGAAATTTGGTAGTATAAACTAGAAAAGTCTACCTAGCTGTTCCACGGGTCACTGCAATGCTTGGTCATAGGTTCTGAGATCTTGTGATAAGGAAAAATTGGCATTTACACCTGAATGCAAGGCACCATTAAGGTAAACTGTAAGAGATAATCTGTGCCAAAAGAATAAGAGTTTAGGACCCAGCAACATAACTGCATTAAAGAATGCTGAGGAGAGAAGAAGGTACAAAACCCAGCACTAAGGAAATGGACCAGTGCCAACAGGACCAGCTCAGTCCAATTGATTATTTTGTGAGGCTGAATAAGGTTTTTAGCAAAGGTGAACCAAAGAAGGATTTGACACATATGCAGTACTGATTTTGGGGATTCTCCATACCTAATCAATTATGCATACTCAATCCTAGTGAAGGCAGGGAGATATTGAACAAATGCTGTTAAAGTTATGATCTAAAGACAATGCATATACAACTGGCATCGTTTTGCTCTCCACAGAGCTGAAGAAAACCCATCTTAACATTTTCAGAAGCATGTAGCTTTTCAGTGAAATATAAGAAAAAGGAACACCCTGTATAAACAGTTTTGATTTTTTTAATGTAAGAGTAGAATCACAATTTAAATATAAATTACATACTCATGAGAATAGATTCTTAACTCTATTGTCAGTTCTTTTACTTCATGTTTTAAAAAGTTCTGAGTGAAAATGAAGCAAGAATTTTTAAGAAAAAACCTATATTTTAAGTTCTTTTTTACTATTAACCTTGCTTAATCCATAGATCTTTTTCACATAAAGTCTGTTGTGGTAAAGCTAAGTGAGTTTGGATCTAAATTTATATCTCAGCTTTTACAAATATTTCAGATTAATTACTATGGGATGAATGAAGAATGACATCTTAATTAGTAATGCTTCTCTTGGCAATTGGGATTCTTTTGGCTTCTCTCAGCAATTAAAGTGGCAGTGGCATATCATTAAGGTCTTCAACATTCCCCATGCCTCCTCAGAAGCAATTACTGTGGGAAGCACTGAAAATCAGGCTCATAGCTATAATCTGTTCTCTAAGGATCTGGCAGCAGGATAAACACTTTTGCTTCTTCCTTCCATAGTAATTTTGCATTAACGCATCATCTTTATCCAATTAATCATTAATGTAATTTTAATGTGTCGTTTTTCATGAAGTTCAATTTTCATTTTTAAAAAGTAACTGATTACAGTCAACTGATTTTGCAAAAGTGTGTAATATTAGAATAACTTAAATGAAGACAGTTAACACATTAGCACTTTTCTCCATGGCAAAATGCTAGCATTCGTTTAGCACAATGAAATACTAGTGTTTAGCACAATTTAAACTAGCGTAACAGAAAATACTGCTATGAGACACCGTGGATTAATAATAGTAAGGCATCCATACATCACTAAAAGTGAATTAACAATCAAGCCATTCTATCATGCTGCTTGTAAGAGGACACAGGAAATTTTTATCTTAGTATATACAAGCACACGTTGCCTTACAAATGTAAAAATGAGGACAGGTTTGTCAGAATTTAGCAAGAAATATAATTATAGCTACATGAATGACACTTTCGACCCTTTGACTAAACAAAAAAATATACAGTATTGCTATTGGACCCAAATTTAAAAATGTTTATTAGTTATGGGCCAAAATTTGACCAATATTTCTGCTGAAATGTTAAGTCGCTGTTTTAGTTTTCAAATTTCGTGTTATTTTCTCAGTAGTCTCATTCCACGTGTCAGAAGTTCTTGAAATACTTGGGTTTACTCTCCGCTGGGATTTATTAGTCTTGTCTTGCAGAAAGGGATACTCACGTGCTTGTCTTCAGGGTCTTGGATCTTTGGAGTCAGCAACTGTCTGAAAGTTACTGTTGAAAAGGAATCTCCTCTTCCTAAGTTTTAGTAAAAAGCCCCTATGGTTTCAAAGGAATCACAACTTCATGGAGCAGGAAGAATAGCTGGTTACAGATCAGCCATGCCAGACCTTTCCACTTCAAGGTATTCAGCAATGAATACATTTCATGAAGTATTCTGAAGTTTGCAGCCAGGATACTTTTCAGAGTAGTTTATGACATATCCTTCTGCAGGTTCATTCACTGAGTAGAAAAAATATGCTCTACACTTATAAATATGTGGTGCTGGACGTTAGGTTACATTTTGGCATACCTTGATGTAAAGAGATGAGCAGAAAGTCCTGAATATGCAGTGGTATTTGCTGCTCTGTCTACTCACATTTTTTACTGAAACTCCTTTTTGAATCAACAGTCAACTGTGTGTGAAATTCAACCACAGCCTATTTCATCAGCTACACAACACATCTTCCGTAAGTGGTGTTGAGTAAAGCACTGGTGTTAATACAGTTTGCTTCAGCACTGCAGAACTACCTACAGCTACCGTGCTTGTCTTCATCAGTCCTAAGGTTCTGGATTGTTGTGCCTGGTCTAGGTGGAATACTGATTGGAAAATGAAGCTTTGCAGTGCGCAGCTGTTCTGTCTTCGAAGCCAATGAAACTTAACTGAAACTCTGATACTTCTTTATGCCTTCCTGCCAGAGGGTACGATGAAATCTTTCACCCACTGTCTCAAGGGTCCTCTGCATATGTACGTGGTCATATTGTCAATGCTTTGAGTCTGAGCATGAGCCAACCCTAATTCAAAAATGTGACCATGTTGGTGACTCCAACAGTTCTGCAGTGCAGCTGCTGGCACCACATTGTCATTTTTTGGTCAGGGTGGAGAGGTGGCCAAGTAAAATCTCTCTCAGTCTCTGCTGCTAAGTCTCATGACCTCCTCAAATGGTCATGTCCGAAATACTTTTTTAGATGAAAACAAAACCTCTAACTCACTTTTGCGTCATAAGTAAGTTTCTTTACTAGAGAATTCCCTTTAGATATGTCTGCTTTTGTTCATCTTCCATATTACTGACATCCCTGTTAGCTTATAAGGAACCCTTTGGAAACGAGTTAATCTACGTAGGTAGATGAGAATGAGGTTCTTAGGACCACTTGGGCACTAATTTTGAGGCCAGCTACACTCAGCAAACACTGTACCATTTGCCAGTAACAGGAGAGACCAGAAAAGCTGTGCACACTATAAAATCATAGTTAGGAGGAGTGACTAAGTTTTACTTAGACCCAGCTGACTTGAATACACACCTGATTCCTGCGATGGGATTCTCCTGCAGCAGACTGCTGCATCCAGTGGGCAATCTCTGTCAGGTATTTCTAGAAAGATTTACATCCTAACTGTATTTGAGACTAATTAGGAGTAATTAAAATAGAAATGATAAAGAGCACTGACATACTCTTTTCATATTTCTTACAACTCTGCTGTCCTTATAATAAGAAAAAGCTTTGAACAAAACTGCAGACATTAAAAATACAAATCAAGCGTACCTGCTGCCAAATAGAACAAGCTACATGTGTCACAGGACATCACAAACCCTAAACTATCACCACGGCAAACAAACAATCCTCACAGGAATTAATTGAAGTGAGCACTATTTAATATAAAATATCTATTTAATTTCATTCATCTTCATAAGAGTATATACACAGACACTATTTTATCTATAAATATCAATACTTAAAACTAGTAAGAGAGACAAGAAAACTATTAAGAAAGACAAGAAATATCTGTAGGAGTGAAGACATTTCTCCTAACTGCATGGTTACTTGTAGCCCAAGTTTAATTTAAAATAAAGGGAGGCTTAGCTTTCAGAAATCACTTAGGCAGCTACATATAGTTTATCTTTGACCTGAATTTAGATTTGAGAAACTGTGAGTTAGGCAGAAGAAAAAAGGTTACATGACTGAAACCCACCTCTTGCTCTGGTAATTTATCTTTCCAAAGCTTTACTGTCTGGTGATTAGGCCTTTATTTTAAGTTGGTAGATAATCTATACTTCTGAGTGCAGTGTGTATGTGTGCATATATATATCTATATATAAAAAATTTTACCTTACCAACTCCAATGTACCTTTCCCTTTTTTCCCACAGCCACTGTCTATAAACCAACCTGTCAAGGTATTCCTCCCTACCTACTGGCTTTGAGAAAACTCAGACAACTCTGATATAGCCTAAATACCTAAATTTTTGGGCTGCTACAGTGAGGCCATATCACTATGATCAGAAAAGGATTCTAAACTATCTGATGTTATGTAAAGTTTGCAAAATTCAAACTCAACAGTTTCTTCCATCTAACTTTCCTTAAGCTTCCCAGTCTTGACTTT
Organism: Phalacrocorax aristotelis; assembly: GCF_949628215.1. Taxonomy (NCBI): domain Eukaryota; kingdom Metazoa; phylum Chordata; class Aves; order Suliformes; family Phalacrocoracidae; genus Phalacrocorax; species Phalacrocorax aristotelis. Next base: position 193,785,101 of record NC_134276.1, read on the forward strand.
CACAAACTGAAAAACAAGCCTTCTACCGAAGGACAGCGAGAACCTTGCTTTTCGAAGCAGCAGCTGAAGTCAGCGCTCTGCTACCTTTTTCTAAGCTGGAGGAAAAAGTGCAATAGCAACAAACAGAAAGCTAGATGGTGCTAACATACTGACTGTATGGTTAGATGTGTGGCGCTCAAACTTGGAAAGACAAACCAAGTATTACAAAGAGAGAAACAGAAGAGTTTATGTATGTAAATGAAAAAATGCTATAGCTAGGTAAGTATCTACTTCTCTTAACATTTGGCTCAGGGAACTGTGTTGATAAGAAATGAAAAAGTGCAACAGGAGTCTCTCAGACAGCCCCCTTTCCCTTTCGTAACAGAAGAATGTTCCTGTCTTCACTAATGAGAAAAGTATTTTCAGGAACTGTTGAAAAGTAATGTAGAAAGTTATTGCTTTTATCTCACAGAAAATAATACTATTTGAAGAAGTCTGCGCTACATATGAACATCATAACAAGTGTTAGTAAGGATTTTCTAAGATGTTGGATACATACAGGTTTCCAATGCTTCTCTGTATACCTACTTGTTCTAAGAGAAGCTAAACTTGACGTTTTAGCTCAGCCAAAATTTTGGTTCTATCTCATCTTTTTAGTGTTGGTAAAACAAATGATTTAGAATGATTCTGACATAGCTATGTGTTTTGCCTCACAGAAAGGTCTGAAACCAGTTTCAAATTCATTATATACAACACAAAGGTCTATCTGTGACAAGGAGCATGCAGCACTGGCTAAGAGAAGCGTGATTGTATTCCTGGCATCCTACTCTATCTGTAAAAGTAGCCCAGAATTGAAATACAGTCATTTCAATGTGGTCACCTTGCACATTTCTCTGAAATAATACCTGCAGCAGATCTCATCTTCAGACCAGCCTTCAGATTACACATCCTTAAGTTATAAAGCTAATTCTGTTTCTCCTCCTGCCCTTCTTTGCTAGGTGACCATGGACAAGCAGCACATAAGAGCTGACACCACCATTGTTCTGGCTAACTTCAGGGACCCTGTGGCTCTTCTTAGCTGGCTTATGAGCTCACTAGTAGCTATGACAACGATTTATCCAGGTGACAGTCACACACTACAGCCCTACCCCCTGAGAAGCCAGCAGACCCCAGTGCTATCCTCAGCTCGGTCACTGAATTGCCTGTGACCTTGGGTGATCCCTGTTCATTCCTGTGCTTCATTTCACTCAGCTGTAAAACAGAGATAATTATACTCGCTCTCCTCTCCATGAATCCTTTTATCAATGGGTGACAAGTGTCATAAAAATGAGAGTGGAAAATTACTTATCCTCTAATTGTGCATCTTGGAAGACTGCTAACCAGGGCATTCGTCTCACACATTTCCTTTAGCTCTAAAACTACAGCAGCAGGAGGAGAAATGTGATACTTCAGTCACATACAGGAACCAATAGCTATATTTATTGCTTATAACTGCTCTCCTAAGAGCATTACAGTCAATTCCAAGTGCAGAAGAGAAAAATTTTAAAAGGTTAGAAAATTCATGGTATCTTTATATTGTGAAAATACACCCATAAAATAATAATAATAATAATGATAATAATAGAAGTTGTGAGAGAAAAATGTTTTCATTCAGATTTCTTACAATTTTGGAGACTACAAGTTAAAAAAACTTGCCAAAATAATTGCTTTACAGGTGAGAGACAGTGAGAAAATCTGGGCATGTACATACTCAAGTGCTTGTAAAATGGATGTTCCAACACAAAAGTTTAAGAAATTAAAGGTATAGCATTTCTATATGCTATATTTCTATATGTCATAGCAGAACAGAACTTATAAGAATGAATTTTTTCTTTCAAATCTTGCTAAAAAGTTCTGGACAAAAGCTATGCTGAAATGTTTTACTTTGGAAGTCAAATGCAAACACTACTACTTTGTAATATTGTCCTGTTCAGGCCATTCAATTTGTAAGAATTTCATTTCACGTTATTATTTATTTTCCTTTTTTTTTCTATGATCATTAAGCTCTACTAAGCCCTTTAAAGCAAGCTATTTGAAAAAATCTCAGTATTCCTTTTTTTTGAGATTGGAAGCAATAGAAAAATACCCTTTAGTAACCACTAGGCTATGCTAACAGACAACTTAACTGACACAAAATCTACTTTTAAAAATAATGCATGCTTTAAATACACACAGATATGCAAAGACACATTACCCCCCGCCCCAAACATTAGAAAATGTATTTACAGTAACCCATATAACTTGAGTGGATTAACCTGTCCTGCTTGGGTTCTCAACCTTAATTTAATTATGAGCTAAGGAGAGCCAAGTGAGCCTTTGTGAAGCAAACGGTACCCCCTAATGCTGCTATTCTAACTCAACAGAAATAAATTGGCTTTTAGCATTTTAGATAGGATTTTTTAGGACATATTTTGCTTATTTCCTCTGATGATTTGTTTTGGAGTCAAGATTGCAACAGAAGAAATTAACAGAAATATTAAAAGACCTTTTGCATGGATGTTGGCTTTACTACCTTAATAAAGAAGATTAGAAAAATATCTTGTTTGTGCTCTACATTTTAGACAAGGAAAAGGTTACCATATTCTATGAGAAGACAAATACATTACAAATTATGAGAAAGGAATCTGAAGTATCATGAATTGCCAATATTTGGAACTGTTCGACAAATTCCCATTAATAGAGTGACATTTACATTGCCATTACTCAGAATTTCTAGCTGTGCATGCTTCCCCTTGTAATCTATTGACAGGGTTTAAATAGAAAAGGATGGTTATATATCCTTTTGGTTGTTTCATACTTTGAGAGCCTTTCATGCAAGAATTAAAAAAAATCTAAAATACGTAATAGGATTATGTTTACTCTAAGTTGTATATGACTAGTCCTTATTTTTTAAGCATATAACAGAACACATGGAAAAATCATAGAGTGTTTCCTTGATCAAATGTTTTTTTTTTAAATCACATTGGTGGAATAACACTAGATCAGCTGTATGAATGTGTCAACATAAACACTAGTGTAAAAGTAACGCGGTTAGCAAAGCTACCTCTTTTTCACAGAGGTACAAATGAACTGCAATTGAGATTCATAGTAGTGATGAGTCATAAGGATTTTTATTTCTTGTTCTTAGAAAGGTTAAAATTTATATTGAAAAAAGTCCCAAGTTTATAATTTTATTTGGAATATAATTATGTGTTATGACTGTGGAAACCCCAGGAGGGAACGTGATTTGAAGGTGCTTCAGTCCAGAATACTATCTGTGAATTAAAAATCTCAGTTTAAGTACCAGACGGTATAATTTGTAAAACTGAATATTCCTCAGGCATAAATGCAAGACAGGTTTAGAAGTCCTTCAGCATATCCCCTGCATCAACAAGTTAAGTCAGCCTTAAATAGGAGAAGCTTTTCTGAAGAAGTAAAACTGTAAACCCACAATTAGCTTGGGCCTGTGGGTTTTGCTGATCCTGCAGAAACTGAAATATTTGAGCATAGCTCCCATATCTGAGAAAACAGTCTCTTACTACCATTATTCTTTTAAATCATGACTGAGCATTAATCTAATAAAACCTCTCTTTCTGCAATTGGCTGTTGGGTAAAATCTTATTTCAACTTTGAATAAATTTCAAGATTCTCAGCTGAAAGGCATTATCTAATGCCAACAGATTGCCTTTTTCTCTTATGAGACAAATAGGAATCTTGTATGTTAGCTTGTTAACTCATGCTAACTATGTTAGCTTAGGCCAACACAGAAAATATAAGTTGTCTAGTTCAAAGATTGGCCAAATATGAAGCATAAGATGTTTCTGAAAAATAAACTGAAGAATTAGAACTTAACTGGGACAATCACACTAACTACATTAGAAGTCTGTTACCGAGGCTGTAAAATTCAACTTGCTAACATGACAAAATTCCAGCAGCAAGGATGACCACATTCTTTCATCCTGTTATTTCCCCCTTTCGTGTACGCTATGACACTGTGCTTAAATATCAGACCATGTGAGAAAGGGGAGAAGGGGAAAGGGGGAAGGGGAAAGGGGAAAGGAAACAAAAACCTCCCAGTTCTTTTCACTATTCAGGATAGCAGCAGCTGACTTCCAGCTCATCAACTCTTCATTTTCTCCTATGGCCTGTTTCATTGCATGTTGCTCAAACACTGCTCTACAGAGAGAATCGAGTTATTTGCTCTTGCCTTTTCACCAGGGAGCTGCAGAGCCTGGCACCACAATAACACTGCCCGGCAGAGCATAAGCCTTTTGCCATGTGTTACAGAAGTGACCATGCCCTACTTCCCCCAGCTCATGAGGGGTGCAGGAACCTTTCCTACCAGTTGCTTCCCAAGATTTACCTTCAAATGTCTATGACACTGGGAGGTGGTATTATTCTCACTTCATAACAGGGGAACGGAAGTAGTAGAAACTTTAGGCTTCAGATATTAAGAAGAAGATTTTTAGGATATTTGGACTGTAACAGCACAATGTATATTTACAGCCCAGTTTCCAATGAATTCAGCTAGTAGCTGTGAGTGTTGGGCACCTCCATGAAATCAGATTCCAGTTTATCAAACTGGGCACAGGAAACAACATGCCACCAGTTACTATAGGTGGAAAAGCTTCAGTCTCTTACAGGCAGGTCCTTCTGTGTAGCACAAATAGGGATAAAAGCCAGTTCTTCCAGGCATCCCTCAACTACCTTAAATGCAAAAAATTTCTTTGCCTTCCTGTAACACTGTCCATCATCCACTGCATGTTTCCAGCCTCTTGACAAATGAGGATTTCTCTGATAACACAGTATTGGTTCAGAACCAGAATAGCTTTAATCTATCACACAGAATCACAGAATGGTAGGGGTTGGAAGGGACCTCTGGAGACCATCTCATCCAACCGCCCTGCTTGAGCAGGGACACCTTGACCAGGGGGCAAAGGAACGCATCCAGGCGGGTTTTGAATATCTCTAGGGAAGGAGACTCCACAACCTCTCTGGGCAGCCTGTGCCACTGCTCTGGCACCCTCACAGAGGGTGTTGAAGCAGGTGGGAATCCCTCTGGAAAAAATAGCGAATGACCTTTTAATACTTATACTCACCCAGGAAGCCAAGAGAAGGCTGCAGAGTGTCTGGATGATGGCTTTTCATAACATCAATGGTTCCTGGCTGTACACATTAATAATTCTTCTAGCAGGTGTTCTTTTCCCCTCCAAACAAACACCCTCTTCCTTCCTTTCACTGCAACTCCAGTGTCATCATACAGTATTTAATCAACCTTTTCAAGGGTTATTGGAGGAATTATTAACCTTTTATTTCATTTCACATATATTTATGGTGGAGGAGTCCATACAGACTTCCCTTGGTGACCTAACTTTTCTAGACAAATGTGTAGGCAATAATCATTATAGCTAATGGCTATAAAGAAAGGGAAACGATGGCTGGCCTTGACCATATTTGTTGGGGAGAATAACAATATTTGCCTGGAGAATACTGACAGTAGTGACCCCGATGTAAAATGAAGTAAACAACTGTGCCAGGAGATCAGGGTTCAAAATCAGCATGAGGAAGTAACCAGCAACAGCAGATGAAAAGGATAATCATTGAAGTAAATTATTGAAAGTAATATTTGATTGGGCAATCCATTTAATGCCCAGAGAAGAAGACTAGTGACATAAACTAGTATGGAAAAGCATTCTGAGGGGTTAGGAAGACCCTCTGAAGACCCCAGAACAGCTCCCAGCCAATAAAGCCTCTGGAGAAACCCAGGAGCACAATGGGAGGAAGCACTGGAGCCTTGTCCCTGTTTCTGGACCCAGGTCAAAATAAGTTGCGTGTTATACCCTAACTGGGGTTGTAGACAGCACAACCCCAACACTACCAGTGATCTGATCAAAAATGGGGACTTCTCCCAGTCACCTGTTGGGATAGGTGCATAGGACCACACCATCCCTGATGTAGCTGTAGTGTGGAGTATGCAACTGAACAAGGTCATGTGCAAATTAGACTCATCTGTTGTGTATTATTCATTAGTGATGTTGTTCAAGTCATCCCATCCCCATGGGTGCCTTTTGACAAAAAACTGAAGAGTGCAGGCAGCAACATGTCACCCCTGCACCATTCACTACTTTGACTGGCTGAATACCTTCCAGCAGCGGGAGACTGAAACCATGCTAGTGCCACAATTACCAATCCATTTCAGAGGTGTTTGGTGAGTGCAAATGAATGGGGCGGGAGGTGGGGACTGATGGAAGAGCATCATGCTGTAGTACAGACCAGCACTTTTCTCTCCTCCCGAGGTCCTCTCCACTCCAACTTACGTCAGCCCGGTCTTCCTGCTCTCTCCTGCCACATTATCCCATTTCCCTTCTTCATGTATTTGCAGCCCTACTTCTAAGCCTTCTCATCTCTGTCCCAGTCTCCAAACACAATAGCTGCAGTTCCCCCGTTGGCTCCACAACTGGTTTCCTCCCCTTTCCTCCCAGCTCCTGGTCACCAGCCACAGGTCTCCAGCCAGCAAGTCTCATTGTTACAGTCCTGATCATTTGTGTCTAAGTTTCCCAAAACCAAAATGAGGGCTGGGGTTGATACCTGGGAAATTTCAGCCCAACCAATTACAGCTTTACAAAAATTAAATAAGTTAGGGGTTTTTTTCAAAGTATTGCATATAGGAAATCTTGGCAATTGCTGTCTGTATATAACAAGCAGAATATTAACAGGAGGGGATTAAAAAGAAATCAAAATAGTGTGGCCACTACATTAATTCTACATTAACATGTTGAATAGTCCTCTGTTTTTTGAAATGTACTGTACTTAATTCAGAAGAATTTAAAAGGATGCAAAACAGCCCTGGTAATTGCACTATAACAACAGACACAGACTTGCTTACTGTCGGCAACACTACCTGATTTTGCAGTTGGGATGAAGAACAGTGCTGGCAGCTGGCTAGGGGAGCTGTCTTTATGAATAATCTATTCCAATAGTTTGAGTGTTAGACAGAAAAACATCCTTAAACTGGTATTCATACATAACTTCCTTTCAAGAGAAATACCACAGTGGACAGAGAAAGAAAAGGGGAGACTATGTTGCAAGTACCATCACATTCAGATATATGAGTAATCCTGTTTTAATGGAAAAACATGTTTCTCCTAAATATCAACTTTTTTTTCCCAAAGTGCTATAAATTTTAACATTCAAAAGCAGTTTCTAAATGACACCGTACTCTTAGTTCTGCATTTCAGAGTTAGCTCATCATCTCTCTTTACACATCGCTGAACATCTGAAACAAATGTTACTCCTGACTATTCCGAACTTTATGTATAACACAATGGCACGGTAAAGGAACTGTTGTACACATTTATAATGTTTTACAAACTTGGTGTTTTTAGCTACACATGCTTAAACACAGGCACAATGAGGCAAAATAATAAATACAGACAGCCAGAAAAGGGACACTTACCCACAGTGCTTCATGTGGGGTGGTTTATCCATTCTCACCGCCAGTTTAATTTTCAAGTCACTGTCCTGGCTGTTTTTGGGGACTATCATTTTATGCAGATCAGGTGACTTTGGGCTATTGGATGTTGGATACAACACTACCTGCAAGTCATAAAATAAAAGCTTCAATGAATTGATACCAAAAAAATCTGCTGGTCTTTAATGGAAACTTCTAAGCAGTGAAGATTCTTGTTGCATCTTCTCCAGTCTGAAAGATGACTAAAAAAGGTTTCATAAATCTAATAAACCAGTTGACTCAATCTTACTGTAACTAACAAATTTCCAAAATTAACTCTTTCGTTTTCTTACAGATGGGAATTTTCATATTATGTGTTAATAAAATTTCCTCCTCTGTTAGTTCATTCTGAATTAACAGTTTTAAACAAAAAGGAACAGTTGACACTTGAAAATGATAATGTACAATTAAACAAGAACCTAAATTTTTACATTACTTGTCGCTCTTCTGGAAACATCCCATTGAAACAATTTGCTGTAGCTTTATGCAACAGATCATCCCTCCAGCAGTGGAACTGACTGAGTGAAGAAAACCAAAATATGCTCTTTCTTACCAACTGCATTTTTTGATCATTAGCATTAATAAAAGCCAATTATAGTAAAAAATCGCAGAAATTAGAGATTGATTCCAAAGCATCTTTGCTGCAGATGGAGTATAATAAATGTAAGACACTATGTCCAGTTCCCCAGTGATAAGATACAAACCTTTTGTTTAATCTACACTGGTGGATATATAAAAATAAAATATTTAATTTTAAAAAGGTTTATATAATTTTTGATAGTTTTACTAGCTAACCATTAATTTTAGACTAATATTAGTCATAAGCTGTTAAATATTTGTTTATTTACTATCCAGAAAGTTTATCCATTTATAGTCAGAACAATATTACTACTTCTTGAAATCCTTACCCACGGTCACATGTTTAGCAGTTAAATGCTGCTAAAACATAATTTGCTTTCATTATTATTATAAGCACTACTTCTGAATCAATATAGACTCTAAAATATTCTAAACATGTTATTTGGGAGACTTGTGAGTTCTGAATTACCATTATCACGAAGCAGTATTTCAAAAGTGACAACGCTGTAAAAAGCAGCATTCGTCACATCATTTATTTCTTGAAAATTAAAATTAATCATAACATTAACCATCAAGTTAATTTCTTATATATCGTGCTTGTGCCTTGTGTCATGTATATAAAACACAATATATTCTCCTCTGTGTTATTAGGAAAGTTAAATCAAGGATTTAAGTAAGAGTCTTCAAGCAAGCATAAATCTAACAGATGATATTCAGCCAAAAATATTACAATAGTGTCATTCAGATCTAATCATCTGACAGATGACGTAAGCTGAGGGCCCTTCAGCTTCTCATCTCAGTATTTTGCAGAAACACGTTCCTGTATCCCGTTAATATCAGGAGCTCTAGCAAAGCAGAGAAATATGATGCGTCACCCCTAATCAAGTGTGCAACCTTTATAACACCAGTGGGAGAAACAACCTGTCAGACTATTGAGTACGTTCAGTACCTTTTAAAGAGATAGGAAAAGTGTATTCTGGTTTTAATAAATCAGGAGGCTACTTTTTCTTTTCGTTTTTGCAAAACATGCAAACATGATTTATAATAGAGCTTATTCTTTCTTTCCCAAGAAAGAAGCTGATTTTCATTTTGAGTAAAAGCCATTGCTTAAAAAAAAAATTTAAAACCATTATGAGTATGGCAAACTTTGAGTTCTAAAGCATCAAACAGAAAATGATTTTTAGTTTCTTTATCTTTTTAAATGCAGAATTATTACTCATTCCTTGCATTTAATCACTTGGCATTCACGTAGGACTGTAGGTAAAGTTGCGAATTTTTCCATTTCTACAGGCTGCAGGTCCTGCTGTCCTGTAACCACCTATTACAGCTCGTGTGTCTCAAGTGACATCTTTCTCCTGTCAACTTCTGGAGTTTTTAGAATGCTGATGAAAATATAAGCAGACAAATGTATAATTAATTCATAGCTTCAGTACTGACAATTTCTTTTCTGAATTCTGAAGAAGTATTTTAGAGCTTCATTTCCAAACCTCTCCCAATGAGTAAGTATCTGGCAGAATATTTAAGTACACGCTGTGTCGTGTTTGTATGACACTTTGTCGTGCACTCCAGCTTGAGAGCTAAAAGAACTTTGTCATCAAACTTTTTATCATTACACACAGACACATGTACGCACATGCACACAAAGCGTTTGACAGGCATTAATTATCTTCACAATAACCTTTATACTAATATTGCCCTTAAGGGGCATATAATCAGGTGGCACAAACTGTAAGCTCCCATGAAATCAGTGAAACCAAATCATTGGGCAAACATTCCTTGATAGCAGAAATAAAAAGTTGCATTGCTTCAGCTGATTTACAGCAAATTAATAGTATCAAAACAGTGTGGGTTGAGATAATTCAGTAAATTCAATCATCCCATGATCATTAAAAATACTTGACCATGTGGCCCATTTCCTCAGACCACACTGTGACTGAAAAAGTGGCAAGTTCTCTTTGTGTCTTTCCTCATTCAGATGTAAAATAAATACAAAAATCTTAAATATTATAGAGCAACATATTTATGGATTTCTGCAAGGTGATGTTCTCAAAACACCGTTCCTTAATTGTGAATGACTGAAAATGTTTCTCTCCTGGGCTTAAAATATGAGCGGTCAAAACATATGAAGATATGAATATCATTCAACCACTTAACTAACCATCATTGATTGTGATTCAGTCATTTTAAGTACACCTGAGCCAAACAGTCAATCCAGCCATGCAACCATTAACTCTCTATCTTTGGCATATGATCATATCTTGTTTTAAAGGTATAAAAGAAAAGCTGAGTTGTCCACAATACTCTGAAAGCTTGAACAAACCAAACTTGGGACAGTCTTGCTTTCTCAGAGCAGATAACCAAGCTGAAGGTTCAGAGTCAAAACCGCTATGCAGAAATACCTCCTATTGGTACTCCCATGTTTAGATAAAGCCCTCAAGCTAACCATCCCTGGCCACAGTTGTCCTGTTGTCAAAAGAAAATGCAGCCTTCCAAAAGGACCAACGAAGCTAGGGGGTAAGCAGACTGGCAAGCCATGAGCACACTTGAAAAAAATCAAGAATCAAGATAATCTCTACTTTCTCCCCCATCCCAACGCTTGCGGCTGAGTTCAGTTTCAGCCAACTCGTTCCCTTGCATCCCAGCTGCTACCCCTTCCCATGCCTTACTTCCACCCAACAACATGATATTCAAGAGTTGAACCCAAGCGTTGGAGTTACCCACTCTTTTGACCCAAGTGTTTTAAATGAGATTGATTTTATAAGTTGGGGTGGTCAAACACACATTTTGAGATCTCAGAACTCGGGCACCAGACCTTGGTAATCACGGTAATTCTGAGCAGTCTATGCTGAACTTTGGTTCACTGTCACAAGCAAAAAAGATGAAAGTGAAGAAGATCTGCACCTGCTCCTTAATGCCCTGGCTGAGAGGCAGATGACACTTATGCTATTACAGAAAACTCTTACCTCTCCTTCAGTACAGCTCACATCACACAACCTTAAAGAAAATAAAGATGCAGCCCATCAACAGTCTCTTCTTCATAACTCAGCCTGGGCCATCTTCAAAAAGCAGTCCAAACCCTCAGCCTGTCCACATCCCCTTGGAGATGCCTGATGCCTGGGGCTGCCCTGGTGTCCCCCTTCCTGCCCTGCTCCCTGCCACCCTGCCCCTGCTGCTTCTGGCACCCAGCTTCCAGTCCTTTCTTCAAACTGCATGGTCCCCAACAGGAAAGCCAGAAGATTTTATGAGACAAAGGAAATTCCCATGCCTGATGTGTTCTTCCAGAACACAAACGGTGCTACAAATGATTGCTTTTTGCCATTGACCAAACCCACATTTTCTGTTTATCTTATTCCATCCCTAGGGTGAAAAATTTTAGCCTCACCACTTCAGGTCTGACTAAGTTACAGGCAGTTGAGAACTGAATCTTATGTCACATGGTCTCAATCATAAGCAGTATTGCAAGCTCTGTTCAGAACAAATAATACCCTCGTGGTCATGCAAGAAACCCCATGGTGAATCGGAGAAACTAAGTTCTCCAACCCCTGTGCTCTACCAGAGACACTTCTAACTCAATTTGTGATTATCTAAAACTATGAAAACCAGCAAGTGCCCGACACATAAGATCATATGCTCCCTCAACTGCATTTGTTGAGGCTTTCATCATGCAACAGGACTAATTCATTCTATAGAAGGCTTTTTCTTCCATGTTTTAAAATGTAGTGATTTGAAAAGATGCCAGTGCAAGTAGATAGGACAGGCAAATTTTATGTTATGAAATAAGCACCCATTATTATTTGGCACATGCAAAATTATGCTGCTGGTCATTGTCTTAGCAACGAACATAGGAACATTTCCTAGTTAAATACGCTCTGTTTTACTGATTTGAGAATTGTGTATAGACCAAAAAATATTGAAGCTGGTTTAGGATAGGAAACAGATGACTACAAACAGTGTACAAACCCTTTGATGTTATGTTGTTTGTGTAACTCTGGCCCCAGACTTACTTAGGGGACACTTACCTGTTTTTGACAGAAATGTCTACTGCCTCCTCTCAAGTCACCTTGTCCCCTAACTTGACAGTTTGGAGCTGTTCTGAGTGATATCAGCCCCTTGCCCAAAGACAGGTTAATGTCAGAAAGCCAGAAGCTGCTGTCGGTGTGACAAGAAGTGAAGTTCCCTCAAACGCCCCAGCAGCAGCCTGCCAAGCACAGCACCACACTCGTGTCCTCTGAGCATTAAGTCATGATGCACTTTTGCCAGATGGATGAAGCAAAAGAAACTCAAGGGAAGGGACAATGTTGGAGGTAGAAGTGGGAAAAGGAGATGGCTTATGAGTATTTTACACAAGCTCCATCGTGTCACCTATTGAGCGATCTCTTGCTTTTCAGCTATGATTGTATTACAGCTGAAACACTGAACAAAGGCTCCGGGTAACAGGTGGTTAAAAAGAAACAAAAATCAAACTGAAAAACTGAAGAGGCGCATGGCGAAAGGGCTATCTACAATACTGTTGTTGACAAAGAACCAGGAAGATTTGCAATTTATGCAATCAATGGACCTCTGCTGATGCTGCCAGCTGAACCCTTACCTTAATAGATCTTAGCAATTGATAAAAGTTGTCTCTAAGTCCCTCCCAAGCAGCCTGTCCCCCAAATCTATGAGAGAGCATGCCTGAATGAAAAATATCTCAAGAATTTCTGAGAGAGGCATTCTCAGAGAAGCTACTGAGAAAACCCCTGCTAGTGTGGAAACAATAACTCAGCCAGACATAGCAGGGTGCTGCCAGGCAGACTGCTCAAGGAGCAAGAGAAAAAGGGGGAGTGGAAGCAATCTCTCATCATTTTCCAAACTTTAAAAAAAAGACAGAAAAACTCAGACCTGCAAAACCTCAGTAATTTCAAAATGTGATGGAGAAACACATTCCCCAGGATGGCAGGCTTTAAATTAACATATTCACAGTACAAAATTGTCTCTGCTCAGCAGCCCTTCGAACGCAGCACAGAAGATAACCAACATGCCCAGTGCAGCCGGCATTCAGAAACTAGGCAATCATGCAAGTGTGGGTACCTAGCCAGTAGAGCTATTTTATAACGTCTTTAAATCAAACCCAGAGTAATGGCACCGATGAAAAAAAATGTAACTGCACAGCTAATTATTGCTGGCTGCAGCTGACTGTGACAAGCAGGTTGTGAGACAATAGTTCCCTTTTAATTGAATAGTCAGAGCGACAGGGCTGAAATATTCTTATATTCAAGAAGTTTCAGCAATCAAACACCACCTGCTGCTCTCACATTGTATTCACATGTGTGCTAAGCTAGCACAATGGCTGTCACTTTGAATTACTAGGTTTGAACATCTTCATACACAAAGTACTGAACAAGGAAAAATGGTGTCAGATCCCTGAGTTTCAGAAACCACCAAGCTGATTTTTCAGAATTATTTACTCCAAACTCTGAAGGCTTCTTCACGCTTCCTCATTTGTTGCATGCACAAATGCAAACATCAATTCTGCCTTCTGTATGCACATACAAAAATTACTGAAGCAGCCAGATCAGTGTTAGTCACATAAGAACTGTGCCACACATTTCAGATATTTGAATAAAGTAAGTTCTTAATATTTCCGTATTAGAAGAAACTTAGCTTCAAAAACGTAGCCTGCCTCACTTTCTAGAAGTTAAATTCAGTGGTTCACTGTATGGGGAGGTCTGCACAACCGCAGAGACAGACAGCAACTCCAGAAGCTCATGTTCTGCAGAACCCAAATCCACATAACATCCTTTCCCTGCCTGTGCAGTACACGTCTCCATTTTTTCTTTCAGTGGACAACTGAGTTTGTCCAGCTGTCTGTCAGTCCGTGTAGAACAGAGAATAAAGGTTAAGATTTGGGTTTTGTTTGAAGACACTTAAAGCAGTCAGCAGGGAGCCAGAAAAATATCCCCCAGCAATCAAAATCTTCTCTCAGCATTCAGGATTGAATTTATTTTGGTTGTTTTAGAGAACGAGAGCAATGTCAGACAAGTGACACAGTAAGTACTACTTCCTGTTGGTTAAATGCATCTTAAATGCCTTGAAGGGAGAAGATGTTAAGTACAGACAACAACCCTTCTGTCACTTGGTGCTCACCTGGTGACTTCTGCAGCCCCCAGCCTCTGCTTCCCAACAGGGAGTATATTAAGATCTAAGTATGGTCTGCCCTCTCTACTGAAGCAAGATTCTGCATTCCTTCTGCTCCAATATGAGCTAATTACTTCTGGAAATCAGCAGTGTCTCCTACTTAAACTGAGGAGCTGTAGTACTGTCATACTGAGATCAGGACCTACATCTTAAGTTCATGTGTGAGAGACTGCTATGCGCTGATGGGGCCAATGGAAACACCTTCTCCCCTGCAGCTCTGGGGAAACCTTTGTTGCTCCTCATTTCATACCTTAGATCTGCTTCCATAAAAAGCTGATCCCTTGGTGGCAGAAGAAACCCTTTGGTATGTGATGGAAGTTCAAAATTCAAACCATGTAGCTAGAGCCGCCTTCTATTTCTAATTACAGATTAAACAGAACAAAACCTTCACAATAACCACAGGGTATGGGAAATGCAAACTTCAATAATGTAGAAAAGTGGTACCAGGTCAAGACACATGCTTTGAAGAAAGTACTTGATAGATGAGAATTAATGTCCACAGAAAGCCTACCTCAGAACGGGCAGGTCTGAGTTGAATTTTCAAGTACAGAAAAAATACCAGCAGAAGTATCTTCAGACCTTTTCAGAGCATAACAAACCTCGCAGAATCAGCTGCACTCCTGCAAGTCACTGCAGTGTACTGACCAGGCATAAAGTTGCCAAATTTTACTGGAATTAAACTTATCCAGTGGGATCCTGCATCCACCTGTTACACCCCAGAGAGTACTGACAGAGCTGGCAGAGGAGCTTGTCAAGCCATTCTCCATCATTTACCAGCAGTCCTGGTTAACAGGAGAGGTCCCACATGACTGGAGGCTTGCCTGTGTGACACCTATACACAAGAAGGGCCAGAAGGAGGATCTGGGGAACTACAGGCCTGTCAGCCTGACCTTGGTACCGGGAAAGGTTACGGAGTGGTTCACTTTGAGTGCACTCACCAGGCATGTGCAGGACAACCAGGGGATCAGGCCCAGCCAGCATGGCTTCATGAAAGGCAGGTCCTGCCTGACCAACCTGATCTCCTTCTATGACCAGGTGACCCGCCCTAGTGGATGAGGGAAAGGCTGTGGATGTTGTCTACCGGGAATTTAGCAAAGCCTTTGACACTGTCTCCCACAGTATCCTCCTAGAGAAGCTGGTGGCTCATGGCTTGGATGGGCGTACTCTTTGCTGGGTAAAAAACTGGCTGGATGGCCGAGCCCAGAGAGTTGTTGCGAATGGAGTTAAACCCAGTTGGTGGCTGGTCACGAGCGGGGTTCCCCAGGGCTGGGGCCAGTCTTGTTTAATATCTTTATCAATGATCTGGATGAGGGGATCGAGTGCACCCTCAGCAAGTTTGAAGACAACACCAAGTTGGGCGGGAGTGCTGATCTGCTCAAGGGTAAGAAGGCTCTGCAGAGGGACCTGGACAGGCTGGATTGATGGGCTGAGGCCAACTGTATGAGGTTTAACAAGGCCAAGTGCTGGCTCCTGCACTTGGGTCACAACAACCCCATGCAACGCTACAGGCTTGGGGAAGAGTGGCTGGAGAGCTGCCCAGTGGAGAAGGACCTGGGGTGCTGGTTGACAGCCAGCTGCACATGAGCCAGCAGTGTGCCCAGGTGGCCAGGAAGGCCAACAGCATCCTGGCTTGTATCAGGAATAGTGTGGCCAGCAGGAGCAGGGAGGTGATGGTGCCCCTGTACTCGGCACTGGTGAGGCTGCACCTCGAGTACTGTGTTCAGCTTTTGGCCCCTCACCACAAGAAGGACATTGAGTTGCTGGAGCATGTCCAGAGAAGAGCAATGAAGCTGGTGAAGGGTCTGGAGGACAAGTCTTATGAGGAACAGCTGGGGGAACTGGGGTTGTTTAGCCTGAAAAAAAAGGAGGCTGAGGGGAGACCTTATCTCTCTCTACAACTACCTGAATGGAGGTTGTAGCAAGGTGGGTGTTGGTCTCTTCTCCCAGATAACTAGCCATAGAACAAGAAGAAATGGCTTCAAGCTGCATCAGGGGAGGTTTAGATTGGATATTAGGAAAACATTTCTTTACTGAAGAGTGGTCAGGCATTGAAACAAGCTGCCCAGAGTGGTGGTAACATCGCTATCCCTGGAGGTATTTAAAAGACGTGTAGACACGGTACTTCAGGGCATGGATTAGTAGACATGGTAGTGTTGGGTTGACGGTTGGACCTGATGATCCTACAGGCCTTTTCCAACCTTAATGATTCTATGATTCTATGATCTTTTGAAAGGCCACCTTAATTTAAATCTCTCAAATTTGAAAATGAAGACATCAACAACAAAACAAGACTCTGAAAGCTAAAAGGTATACCATGATTGTACACCGTACTTGAAAATTATATTCTACAAATTCTTTCAAATATTTTCCCAAACTCCCCTGAAGCTAGCAACCACTGCTCCCAAATACTCTGGTTAAACCACAGAGGAAAGCTGGCAGATTCCCCCTTCTCCTGAGTTGAGCATCTACCACCACCACCTGGAAGGTGTCTGTCAGCAACCCCTGGTATTGCCAGACGTGGGAGGTGCAGGAGGACAGACCAGACACCCAAACAGGCTGATGCACAGCCAGCATGCCCTTTTTTATGTTCTTTTCCACTGCTAAGGACCATGCTCTGTGCAAAAGGTCATTGTGGGAGCTTTATCTTTTACTGACACATCTTTTACAGTAGACATTTTTTTTGGCAAGGATGGGGGCCGGACATTTCTGGTAAATTAGGAATGGATTATAATATGTAAAATCAGTGTCCTTCTTTCCAGCAGGTCAGCCCCCAACATGTACCCATGCATGTGGTTGTTCCTCCCCAGGTGCAGGACCTTGCACTTGCACTTGTTGAATTTCATGAGGTTCCCCTCGGCCCAGCTCTCCAGCCTGTCCAGGTCTCGTTGGATGGCAGCACAGCCTTCTGGTGTAGCAGCCACTCCTCCCAGCTTGGTGTCATCAGCGAACTTGCTGAGGTTACACTCTGTCCCTTCATCCAGGTCATTGATGAATATGTTGAACAGGGCTGGACCCAGCACAGACCCCTGGGGAACACCACTAGTTATGGGCCTCCAACCAGACTCTGCCCTGTTGATCACGACCCTCCAAGTTCTGTTCTTCAGCCAGTTCTCAATCCACCCCACTCTCCTCTTATCTAAACCACACTTCCTTAGCTTGTCCATGAGGATGTTATGGGAGACAGTGTTGAACACCTTATTGAGGTCGAGATAGACAAGATCCACTGCTCTCCCTTCGTCGACCCAGCCAGTCACACCATCACAGAAGTCTACCAGGTTGGTCAAGCATGATCTCCCCTTGGTGAATCCATGTTGACTACTTCTGACAACCTTCTTTTCCTCTACATGCCTGCAGATGATCTCCAGCATGAACTGCTCCTTTCTGGGGATGGAGGTGAGGCTGACTGGCCTATAGTTCCCCGGGTCCTCTTTTTTGCCCTTTTTGAAGATTGGAGTGACACTTGCTGTCTTCCAATCCTCGGGCACCTCTCCTGTCCTCCATGACCTTTCAAAGATGATGGACAGTGGCTTGGCAAGAACATGACCAGCTCCTTCAGCATTCATGGGTGCATCCCATCAGGGCCCATGGATTTGCAAGGATCCAGTTTGCCTAGTTAATCTCTAACCCAATCCTCCTCAACCAAGGGAAAATCCTCCTTTGTTCAGATTTTTTCCCTCTCTGGGGGCTGGGATGCCTGAGGGCCATTTATAGCCTAATTCTGGTACAAACTGCCAAACCTCAGAGCATTTGATAAAAGCATGCAGACTCTGCCGAAGAACAACAAGAGAGTAAGAATCAGCAACAGAAACAGAAGATTACACTTTCCTCCCTCTCCTTTTATATATCTTGCTTTGCCTCTGGGAAAGCTGGGTCAGATCCCATCCAGCAACAGGGCAGTGACCTCAGCACTAGCCCCTGTCAGCTACCTAGTTTTATTTTCTCTCTCTCCCCTCACCACTCCTAACCAAGAAAGGAAAAGTATTACCTTCTTTAAACTGGTTTGCCCAGCTGACAAATATAGATGTGTCAGAAGAAGGCCAGGAGTGGGAAGGGAGAGGGGGCAGGAAAAAAACACAAACCAAACCCTCTGGGGCCACAGGATACAGTTAAGGCAAAAGCTATATTCAATATTTCACATTTGAAATGTTTGAATTCTTTAAAATAATTTAAAATCTTTTTAACCCCTGTCCTAGAAACTCAGACAAGCTGCAGCATAAGAAAGCAGACCAAGCCTATACTTGAAGTTTGGCTCTTTAAGGTTGCAGACCAAGAGGATCCTGCTAACACACGTAATTCTTACCCCATTGATTCTGTTACTGTTTCTTTCCTTCTCTGACTCCTTGTCAATCACTATTCTGGCTACTGATCACAATGGCCACAGAGTCCCTTCTCCACTGCCCTGCACCTTGGCATTGACCTTCAGTTTTTCTTCTTTGAAAGGACTGAACAAGCAGGGACAGAGAATAAACTTGTCTGCATTTAATAGCACTATGCAGTTCCTCTAAGTCCACCCTTCTTGTGTCTCTTTTTGTTATTTTGAATCCAGATATTACTGACTCTGGTCTGCTCAGCTGCACCCCTGCGGATCCTCTGTATCTGCCACAACACCTGCCTGGCTCCTGCCAGTGTGTTACCCTACTGGAAATCTTCCCCACACAGATTCCCACCTTCACCTCAGCCATCCTTGCCCAAGTGACCTTGGAGGCCTCCTAGAAGGACATGAGAGGACACAGGAAGTAATACTGGGGATACAGTCCTGATCTTAACAAGTGACCCAGTATGAGGGAGAATCTGTCTTTGTGTAGCTGCCAGCACTTAGAGGACACACAGTTAGGAAGAGCAGAGCTCTTCCCAACAAGCTGTCCTTGCTTGAATAAGAAACAGCCATGACTCTGAATGCAGAACTGAGCGTTAAAACGTGAGCTATCCTCCATGCGTTACATGTCAGAGGGGAGAATTTCAACAGGAGATGGGGCGGGGGTGAGATTTGCGGAATTCCTCTGCGTCATTCACACTACCCTCCTCTGTCTATGACACCTTGCACTCCTAGTCTAAGATTTTTCCTAAGAAGGATAGATGATCCTGCCAAGATAGGGAAAATGTGAAAAGGGAAGGGAATTTCATACAGTACAAGAGTGAGAACTCTTATTTTATCCTGACGTATTATCTCCATCGCTCCTTCCTCCCTCATCCTTCCACCACTTTAAGTCCTTCCTTCCCTTTCCCCAATCATTTGCTGTATTTATTACATGTCAAGTCTTCTCTCACTTCACTCCTAATTTGAACAGCTACAAGCATTAGTAGGTCATGTAGGAATTAAAAAAAGTTTTAAACAAGACAAAGAGAACCATCATGGATCCCTGATGCAAGTTTCTGAAAGGCAACCCAAGTCAACATATTATGTTTTGAACACTGGAAAAAGTCACCCTTAAAAGAAAAAGCACTCTTTGGTACAGCTGCAGCAGAGCAGGTGCTGTGCTGAATACCTTATACCATTTTATGGCATGCTTTATCAATACTCGCATTTCTATGCATCATTTCTCACATAAGTCTTGTTTCTACACATAATACTCACTCTTCCCAGTTCTTTATCTTCAAGTGCCAGCACCCCAGTGCTTTCTGTAAAGAGTTTTACTTTGACAACAGGCCGAGGGTGAGTAGTGGTGAAATCCCCTTGAGTTCCCCATCTGCAATAAATAATAGAACAGGATTTAACTGGGGCAGAGGAGAGGCTTAAGAGCGATAGGACTGTAATATTTTCTACAGAATACTTATTAATACGTTACTAGAACTTAATTTCCAAATTTTTGAGGGGAGAGAGCAAGGAAGTACATTTTTAAGCATCCAAAAATAAGCTTTTCTCTGTGATAAGACGAGTCAGGGGTTTTCTATATGACTTTTTGGAAAAATCCGTAATAAATTTTTTAATGGCAAAACCTAAACAACTGAAATTATAGCCTTATAGGAGAAAACAGAATCAAGCAAGAAAACAAAGGAGGAGGAGAAAGGGGGGAAGTGAGAAAGGGGGAAAGGGAAGAGAAATTTTTTTCTATTAAGCATATTATTAGGTTCACTATCTTGTTCATACAAATCAAATTAATTTAGCAAAGAATCATAGAATGGTTTGGGTTGGAAGGGACCTTAAAGATCACCTAGTTTCAACCCCCCTGCCATGGGCAAGGACACCTTCCACTAGACCAGGTTGCTCAAAGCCCCATCCAATCTGGCCTTGGACACTTCCAGGAATGGGGCAATGTGTCAGTTCAAAGAAAAAAAAAAAAATTAACTTTAGGTGAACAAACTATGCAGAAAGTAAGAGACTTGAACACAGAAAACTTTTTCGTAAGATGTTACAACTTAGTATAAGCATGTAGGAAAAATGCAAACACAAATGCAAAAGCTGTGAAAAATTATTATTTATGAGGATGACTATAGCTCTGCAAGACAATTACTGCCACATGGCTTCATGCTTTTAGAGAAGCTAAATTAGGCAGACAAACTTCTAGCTCTCAATCTCTTATCTCAGTTAAGACACTTGGTTTGTCAGCCTTTTCCTCCTCTGTATGCCAGCGGTACAAAAAAAGGAAAGTTACACGCATTAGATTGCAGCTTCCTCTGACGAGCTATTCCATTTTCCTGAACAATTGCATGGTACTCATTGCATTGATGATGCTGATTCTGATTATGCTACTAGGCTCAAACAAAATAGAAAAAGTGAGCCCAGCTCCAGTTTCTCTTCATTTTTCCACTACTTGAGATATTATGATTAGCAGAAACTAAGGAAATAAAGAAGATAGGTGACGTTAAGAGTATGCTTTATAAAAGGATGTATTACACAAGCTAAAATCTTAGGGGGCCTTATTTACAAAAAGCAGTATTTTTATTTTATGTTCAAGAATAATTTACATGAACTCTCCATTGTTGGATAATGAACATACAGTAGCAATCCTCCAGCAAAGGGATGTAACAGATAAAAGAAAATCCTTCAGCTAACATCAGTTACAGACTTCAAGACAAATTCTAAATAGTAATATGCAACCAAACCCAAAAAGTTTTAAGAAAGCAGAGGTTCTGTATAAACCTGTCCTACAGATGGCTGAACACATGCCAGACTGCAACAAGGAGGTTCAATGAAAATTAACTGAACCTTACATTACATTCTGTCTGCTTTGTCTCGATTAGATAGATACTCTTTCTGTCTGTCACGGACGTAGCCTCAGCCTCAGTTAAAGTGGTAATTGAAACAGGGACTCTGACAAGAAATTACCTTCCTGAGAGGGAGAAAACCTGTTTTGTAATCTGATGATAGATGCTGCAGTCGCAGGACACAACAATGCCTAGCACTGCTGCTCTTCCCAGCGGCAGGTTTTGTCACAATACAGAAATGAGATTTCCAAGGCAAAAGCATCTTCATAAAAGATGGGGTAGTCTCCCCCCCCCCCCCCTTCAGGAAGAATGCTGCCTTGCAATCACAAACACAATCTAAGCGCTTTGTTAGTTGCTCGCTCTCTCTCAGGCACCAGGATAATTTGCCCCTGAGCTTCCAGAAGCCTTGAACTGTGCACATCACAATGGATAGGACCACGCAAATAATCAAGAGAAACTCCTATTACAGTAACAAAACAAAACAAAAGCCTCTCTACAAAGACCTAGAGCCAGCACTTACAGACAGAAGAAAGGAAATCTGAAGAAGTCATGTTGACTAAAGAGAAGAGACCCAGCCTGCTCAAGGAAGAGAGTATCACCTGGGGTGATTCTGCAAGCTGAGCAGCAGGTATGCTCTGCAGCATGTGCAGGGGTGTGGGCACCCCAGCATCTGGCTCGAGGACCTCCCCAGAAATTGGTACAGCTTTCTCTGGAGACACATACCCAGGCTCCATTTCTGCAGGTCACAGCAGGGAAGGATGGGGCACACATGAGCCTTGCCCAGGGAGCCTGGCAGAATTTGCTTCTTCTCTAATTCAGATGCAAAATGATAGACTGACGTGGATGGAACTAACACTGGGTCTTCCACCTCTTACTGACACCAACATAGTACTGGAAAACCTCTTTAACGTCAGATCTGATTACTATCCTTGAATGACAACTTTCTCCCATCCCTTCTTCCATCTGCAGCAGTAAGTGAAAATCCTGGGTTGAAAAGCAACGGTCTGAATCTATTCCTAAAGCTTCATGCCCATGGTGCAAATATTCCACGCATTGATCGTCATGCTCCTTGCTGATCAGGACTCAGCTAACTCTCCTAGCCTCTTAAGACCAAGTCTCTGGAAGTGAATTATGCGGCAGAGCAGATGGTCACAGATTTTACTGCCTAGACTTTAACATCATTCCTCATAAAAGAAAGAGAACGTGAGGAATCATGTTCTGTTAGAAAAGGCAAATTCACAATTGTATTCTTTAACATTATGCTTACTTGCGGGCACCCGATATTTCTCCCAGCTGCCAATATCAGAGCAAACTACAGAAGGCTCATTGCTCATCTTCCTTATTATTCCTTGTGGATTACTAGAACACAAGCCCTGTTTCTCTGGAGCTTTGTGTTGCTGCAGAGTTATCCTTCCTCCCACTGTTTGAAATCAGAAGCTGGGAGAAAGCAGCCAAAATAGAAGTGGTATCATGTTCATTTTAGTTTGCTTCTTCCAAGAATGAACATGGGTGTGAGAGACCCAATAATCCAGGCAGAAATTGAGTTTTTCTATACCCTGTACATTTAAAAGCACATTATTATGTTATTATGTACGCTATTAATGCATCAGGCATTAACTGAAGCGGAAATCAGAAATTACAGCGTAACCAAAATACGTAATATTGAACTCCCAGCTGTAGGCTAATCCATATGAACATTGCTGCTAATAACAACTTGCAATTCGCATTTTAGTGTTTTGTCAGTCTAAAATGAAATGTAGTAATAAGAATGGTCTTACTGTCTGCATTTTGCACTGTCAGCACCCACTAATACACTTTTGTCTTGTTAAAAATAAAGTTCTGAGCTGTAACGCTTGTGCCATGAACATAAAAAGATACCGGGCACTCAACATTTATTAAGGGTGATCTAAAGCATGGGATAGACTGGGTAAAGCATGCAAGTGTACATAAGGTAGCCTATTTGGAAATACACTTTACTATTCTGAAAACAAACTATATTGGTGCTCAAGATCTGTTAGCTTTCAACTTTTTTTTTTCCTGGTTATTTCTTTTATGACACCTGCTCATATTCCATTCCACAAATTAATGTTTTTTTAATATGTTTTAACTACCAAATGTATGTAAACAATGGAAAGAGCAAATCAGCCACTTCGATGCATTTGGAGAAGCCGTTGATTTAGGAATATCTGTGCGATGATTTTTGCTAATGTGAACAATTTTGGTGATGAATGTGTCAACAAAAATTTTGCACTTCCCACCTAGAAACAAGTGTGGATCTCAGGCAGTATTAATATTGAGTTAAAAAAAAATTCCCACTCTTACCTTTTCTTTAAATCTTGCTAGAAAAGTAACAATCATTTCAGTGCTAAATGCTGCAGCATCTCTCACTGCACTGACAGCTGCAGCCTGTGCAACATACTTGAGACCTCTAAACCCACCGACTTCAAGCCTAAAAAAAAAAAACCATCCTGCCTCTTTAGGCTCTCAGTTTGCCACAACTGTTTCCTTTGCATACACATTTTTTCTGCTTTCACCTACTCATTCTCTTTACTACAGAAACTGCAATGATTTGATGTTCGACCATCTCCAACCATAAGCCCCAGTCTTTTCACCATATTTACATTTCTGTCAGGGGTACTTGGGCTGATACCATAATTATTGGCAGAGTATTTTACCAGCATTGCTTTCCCTTCACTGCAAAAGTACCCACTACCAGCAAGGAGGCGGATGTTTATTTCAGGTAAAGATCTATCACTGTGTCACAGAACCCGCTCTAGGCAAATTTACTTTTTCTACTTCATTTTGGAACACATTTGATATACTGGAAATGGCACCAAATTGCTCTCTCAGGTTTTCCACTCTAATCACGGTCTCTGTTAGTAAAAACTTTTCTTTATGAGATCTTAAATTTCCAGTCTTACATGGGAGTGAATGTTATAGAATTTATTATTCTAAGCAAACATCTAGAATTTTTATTTTAGCACAGTTTATTGGAATATTTTCTTTCTGACAAAATATCAACTCTGCAGAATTTTGGACCATCAGGACTTGATTTTCCTCAGCACTTAGGAAATCTTCTCCTTTTTGCCTTTTTGAAACCAATACCAGAGTGTCTCAGTCTGCTTGGTGCCTCCTTTTGCATCTTTCCAGGTTTGATTCTTGCTTTAAAACTACTGCACAAATCTACCTCAATAGATTTCTTCATTCTTCATTAAACCACCATAAGAGGTCTTCTAGAAGAGTTTTGTTATTCCCTATCCATACAGGAATGTGCTACAGAGCTGGAATGAGCAGGAAGACCTGCCAAAACCAGTTTGTTAGGCAGCTGCTGCTCCACAAGTCTACAAGATTTACTGGCACTTCCTCTTTGCACATCTTGGAGCTTGACTGGAAACACAATGTTCGGGTCTCCACAACATCTCCGTGTCTCAACTTTCAAGAATCTATACCAACTTGGTTGTTTTGTTTAGAAACTGTGGAAAACTAGGTACCTATCATCTTCAGGTTAGAAATCATACTCACAGGGCAAGTCATGAGATAGATGAAAGGCCAGGAAAAAACCATATAGATGAGACCCACGGCACCCCCTGACACATCTGTCTATATAGATACTTTAATTTAATTCAAAACACCTTAAATCCAGGGCTGACAAACATTCTGTTGTTAGCAAAGATGAAATGTTGTATATTACTAACTACAACTGCATATATACAGACAGAGAGAGAGAAAGTGAGAGACAGCAGTGCAAATTACCCCGCCGCGATCTGACAATAAATCTTTAATTTGACGAGGAGGCTCCATTCAGCCAAACAAAATCCGTACTTATCTGATTTTGTCTTTTTTACTGAGATTCCCAAAGAGAGTATTAGTTGGTATTAACTGCTGCTAGTTCTTCTGCACTAATAATTGGACCTATATCGTAAGCATTTCCTTTTCTCTTATGAGCAACGAAATACCCATTCATTTGGCCATGACTGACACTAGAAATCATGGCCTTAACGCTAACAGTTGTCTCATACAACCCAAAGGTGCGTTTATTTTCTCCCTTTTGCACATCTTACAAAATAATGCTAATACTCCAGCTTCTCCCATTAATGAAAGTTTGTGAAAAAGGATGTTGAAATGTTACTGCACAACCAACCGAAGTTTATTATGCAGCATCAAGGATTTAACAGGGCAATGATTATTCCTTATATGCAACATTACCATCACTATTTTGTTCAATATATATTTATGTATATATTCTCAATTACATCAGTGGGATCTGGAATTCAAGTTTGAAACCACAAGGGAAAGAGTTTGTATGGTTGTACTTTCTAAAATGCTTATAACGTGGTTTAGTTGCCAATATTTTTCTTGCAAAAAAAAAAATCTACATTTTCTTACTTCTCTATTTGAAAATTACTCATTTATTCTGGTGGAAGTACAAGAAGCATAATTTCCTCCATCAGAGCAAGCACATTAAATTGCAGCTGAAAGGCAATGCATAAAGAAGGTTCTAAACAAATCATAATGTCCTTTTACAGTAGAAGCACAGACAAGCCTGCACTCAAGCAAACTAAACTGTGAGCTTGGCCAAGTATCTTGGCCATTCATCACTAACTTCATCTAATCTTTTATGTGTCTTGACTCTGCTCTTCCCTGTGTTACTGTGATTCCACTATTTTATGCGGAGATCATGCTGATACCTACAGATTCATTGTTTTACAAACCCTACTACAGAAACACTGATACTTTGCATAAATACTTTCAGAGCTGTCAGGTAGTGAAGGAGCATTACAATAGTAATGGTTTAACCCTGAGGTTGCCATAAAAATCATCCTAAAACTACAAAATATAGATATGAGAAAGATGATTTCTTCTACGGAGATGGAAGACAGTAGGAAGAAGTACAGGAAAAAGTGAAATTTTGGTGTAAGGATGGAAAGTCACAAAATTGCCTTTAAGTGTCACCTTTGATTCCATTCCACAGGGTCTACCCTACTGTCCCTTACTTTTTCTTTTTTTTTCTTTCCCCATTTTTCATTTATTTCCATCTATATAAGCACTTTTGACTCAGCACACTAGTGGTTTGAAATGCAGACTAACAAGCCATCTCTTCAGAACTTCCTTTATAGAAAAGTTGGGTGTTCAACACAAGCTGCATACATGAAGTAGCCCGGTGTTCAATTTCTGAATGCATCGTTGAATCACTATCTGGTATAATCCCTCAGAAGCAGTGAATGTTTTGCTTGTTTTTTTTTTCTGTGGATTCAGCAGCAAATTAAAGGCTTTTAGGCTGGTTACAAAACATTGGCAATATCTTCTTGGAGCTCTGCTCTGAAGAACTGAAAGCTCTGAATTGGATCCTTACTTCGGCAACAGCAAAGATACAGTGTTTTGATGGATATGCTATATT
Source organism: Phalacrocorax aristotelis (assembly GCF_949628215.1). Lineage (NCBI taxonomy): Eukaryota > Metazoa > Chordata > Aves > Suliformes > Phalacrocoracidae > Phalacrocorax > Phalacrocorax aristotelis. Next base: position 193,811,905 of record NC_134276.1, read on the forward strand.
TTAGAGCCCCTTTACACAAATAGACTAATATGAAAGGGAGAAAAGGATAATCTGATCATATGGTGTTTTTTTCAGGGTTTGCTTTTGGTAAAAGTACTAACTGTTTTAAATAAAGGAATTAACAGAGCTCAAAATTACAAGCCACTTAGAGCTAATAATGAGCTAGACAAAATTATTTATTTATTTTTAAACATAAAACATTATTAATATCCGAAAAACATTACTTGTAAAAAAACCCATAAATTCGTGAAGAGTTTTTCTTTAAAATAAAAAAGTGTCTAAAACAAACCAGAAAGAAAAACCAGAAGAGGGGTTCAATGCATAATAAGCAACTAAGTAAAAACACTCATTTACGCTTTCTGCACTGAAAATGAGAAAAGTGCACTCTAACACTCTAGACTGCTGTTATGACAAGTATTGTCATCACAAACATAAAACAGTATGAATAAATTATTACTTAGTCTTGCTTTCCCATCTCATTTTCAGTACAGGCAACCAAGACAAGTCAGGGTGAAGATTTTCAAGGGTATGTAACAAAACTGACATACTGCCAGGCGCTGAGAACCATTGCTACATATTGTGTGAAGAATTCATGAGAGGCATTAACTCCTGTTTCCCACTCAGTTTCAAACCCAGCTAGGGGCTGGTGATGGACACAAAGGCAAGACATAGTCATTCATGCTCTTGAAATTTCTATGTGCATATTTACTTCACTTCTGCCTGGAAAAAGATAATTATGAATCCATCACAACATTGTTAAAAGTTGCGAATCCTATTTATTTCATGTTATTTAGTATTTGTGGGACACTTTAAACCTTCAAAATATTGTGCAAGTGTTGATAAACTGACAGTACTTTGATGAAGCAGATAGATGTCATCTCAGTCTAAAGATGTGGGAAAACAAATCACAAAATAGACTGACCTATCTGAGCCTACACAGTCTATCAGGGAAGACCCAGGAATCAAATCAGAAGACTTCAGTATTCCATCTGGCATCACACCACTTCTCTTTTACGCTGAAACCCCTTTTACTCCTCTTTCTGACTCCTACTGTTCTTTTCAGCTGTCCACATCGTTCTGCCTTTGTTTCTGCTGTCCTCCTACTCTCAATCTGCTGGTATTGCTTTCAAGTAGGCACATTAACCTGTAGACTCACACCTTATATCCTACGTAGTTATTAAGAAATTTCAAGATCTATACATTTTTTTCTTCACCTCTTCAGTGGACTATTCTGTATTCTAAAAGTACGAGACCTCTTGACACCTCTGAGGATCAATGCACAGTGACAGCAGAGTCTGCCCATGGCGGGGTGAAAAACAGTTTTCTGAGTGTCATGAGCGTTCGAGATGTACAAAGTATTCTTAGCCTGAATAGGACTCAAAAGCAAAAACATCTTTCTTTTAAACTCTTTTCCTCCACTTTTCCCTTCAGCCAAAACAACAAAACAAACTAAATAAAACCATAAAATTTGTTCCAGTTCAAACACTGTACCTAGTCAAATGTTTAGCAATTATGTTGAATGTACCTGTATTATAATGCTTACAACAAACATAAGCAAATTTTTGAAAGGTCTCTTCAGACCAAGATACAAGAATCGTCTCTTTAGAAAAGGTAAAATGGGACATTCTGATCGTATCAAAATTTAAGAGAAACCCAAAGGAAATGTTTTTATGTCAAGTACTGCCCACAAACAATAACTCAATGTTCCAAAGGTGAGGCAGGTACAGACCACTTTGAATGACAAGTTTCAAATCCACTCTACCAGAGTATTCCAGAACGAGACTGGAAGAAAAATTTGAGGTAATCCTTCCCAACCCCATCTTTTTTTTTGACAAACCACCACCCCTCTACATGATACTTCACAGGCTGTCTTTTCTTTTACTTTGACCCAGTCAGAGACCATGTAGCTATATTAGTATGAGGCTTAGCCTGACCCACAACATTTTTCTTCTAAGCAGGATTTAATTGGCTTTGGCTCAACACCGCACTATTCACAGCCAAATGCCTTCCAGTTTGAAGCTGGATCACACATCTATAGATGCTTAAGTGCAATGTTAGAGAATGCTTAATGTCTGCCTGCAAAATACTAGTCACATTTGCTGTGTCATATACCATGCCGTATCATATATCATGTACATTAAGCAGCATGTGAACAGTGTTTCTCCAAGCCCTGATCATTATAGTAAAAGGGGTAACAGTGGGACATGCATCTTCAATCACCAAGGTTTCCAAAATGCACTATGAAATGAAACTGGTATCAGTCTTGCAAGAGACATGTAACATCATTCTACCTTTTAAAAGATGACAGTCACCCAAACCAGCTATTCTTTCCAGCAGTGACACTAGATGAGGAGGGTTAATATCCCAGCTCTGAACAGAGAACCCATTAATCATAAAGCCCGGATCCCACCGGCTTTCTGCCTGGGGTCTAAACGCTGCAGCAGAAGGTGGTGCACCAAAGCCGCCGTCTTCAGAAATGCAAACATCACACCAGGGCAGAAATCCTGGTCGCTTTCAGTCAATTATTAGCATGCTGAGCACACAGGAGCAAGGAGAACAACCAGGATTTAGCCAGAACAATCAAAATGATTACGGTGAAGAAAATTAAAAAAAAGATATGCCCTGGTGGCAGAAGGATTATGTTTATTGCTAACTATCTAAATAGAGATTACAACCAACTTTAATTATCTTCTTCCTCCTCTCATCCCCGTTTCTTCCATGCCACACTTGTCTTGATCTGACAAGTGAACATCCCCTTCTAACAGTGGTGCTTTTCACAAGTCCCTTAGGTAGTCAGACTTAAAAGAGTATTTTGGGTATTAATCATAGAATCACTGTAAAATCAGGCTGGAAGGAACGTTTGGAGGTCATCTAGTTCAAACCCTGCTCTGAGCAAGGCCAGTTAAAATCAGGTTGTTCAGGTTATTATCCGGTCAAGTTTCAAATTTCTTTTCATATTAACAGCCTGAATGTAATTCATATTTCTCTGCAATAAGAGAGGTGAAAAATCTCTTAGACAATATGCAATGGTAATCAATGACAGACCATAGCATAGAAACCTACTTATTTTAGAAATCCCATATCTTTTTCTTGTGGATATCATATTGGTCTTTATATTTGAGCTGATTAGGTATTATTTCCTTTCTTTAAGGAAGCAAGTAATTGATCAGGCATCAAGCATAACTGGATAAAATTATCATGTCAATTTTCAGCTGAATCCATATTCCTTTTGTGAAACTCTTCCATCATTAATCCAGAACACAGACTGGGATAAATAGGTATTTTTCCTTTTGCCATCTTTTCCTTTGCAGAACCAAGAAAACATCAGATAATTTCCTACTGGCAATTTCTTTTTCCTCTTCACAGCTGGATACTAGACTGACATACAAGATATTTGCTCATAGCATCCAATTTTTTGAAATGTAATTTCTTCCACCCTATTTCGTGAATTGCACAAATCATGACAATCGAAAACAGAAAGACTTACTGACATATGATAAGATGAAAGCCATGACGGAATTTATCCATTAAAAATATAAAAATGAATCTTAGAGCAAATTATAATAATCACTATGCATCTCAATTGAACCTAGTTTATGAAAGCAGACGCACTTTGTTTCCTGTCACGATCCTCACCCCGCTGGCTCCCCTAAATTTCCCAAATGCCTTCACCAAGTTTTCAACACTGTCCGCATCAACATAGTTATGTCTCTCAGGCTTTAGCCTTTGAAATGCTGTTACTAATATACATAGAGGTTCTCTAACATACAACCTCACTTTTGTAAATGTTGCATAAAACGTATATATCTGTTTTAAAGAAAATAAATCTGGATGCCAAAATTTGGCTGAACAATTCTACTTTGTTATCCTTTGTAAGACCAATGCTGGATTTCACTGTACTTATCTGTATGTGAAAAATTTCCAGAGGTAATAGTCAAAAGAACAGGTGAAATCCATCAAGTAAAAGACACTGTTCATGAAACTAAATCCCAAAGAGGCTTTATTCTCAGAAGATATAATAGGAAACATGTCAACAACAAACTAAGCACAGTTAGATCAGGCACTATGAAACTACAATCTCCCACGTGTGAATGCGAAACCCAGAAAAACAATGGAAAAAAACCCCACACCCTAAGAAGAGTTGGTCTTCTTGCCAGGAACAGACCATACGATTACTGCCTATCTGATCAGCAGACACTTGCGTCTCTGTCTCTCATTTCTTCCTATGTTTAGCCTCTAGTTTTACACTTAAGACTTGAAGCAATATGAGGCAGGGACAACTTTTTCATTCTACTTTTTCTCCTGTGTAAGAGCAATAACATGGATTCCTATAGGTGTAAACAGTATAAGGAATGGTTACTAAAAACTGACAATATAACTAAAGTCTTACTGACCAAAATTAATCTCATTTATGCAGATCAACCAGACACAGAGCAGCAGCAGGTGAAAAGGAAAAAAAGAGTAGGTGTGCCTTCTCTTTCCTTACACACTGTACATCTGTGTCATGTAACCACAAGTTAGGTGACAGTTGCAGGTATGATCATCTCTTTGTTTCCCTTTGTCAAAAATAAAAATTAGAAAGTTGCAGTGACTATGATGAAGAAATAAAACTAGCTGATGCTTGGAACATGATTGTCACAGGTTGTAAATGTTGTCGATCCTTTTTCCTTTCAGAAATGTCATCTTAGGACATATCCTCAAAACATTCCATTAAAAAAATTTTTTTTTTCATGAGTGACCATGTTGTTTAAGGAAGGTCTAAATTTTAGAAATTAAGCCTTTTTTTTATAAAGTGTTCTATAATTTTTTTTCCAAGTAATCTTTAATTATGTATCCACAAGTACTCATACTTCAACTACTTTATGGAATTAACAGTGGTAGAATACTGCATAAAAATAACATCAGCAGCATTTCCTGTATTTGTGCAGTCTTGACTGAGGTTCCCTACCTCCTCTGGTCAGATACTTAATCATGCATTCTTCACATACTCCTAATATATAACAGCTTATATGTTTATAAGATCATGCAATCACTGGCAGCGTGATATGATCATCTTATTTGTCTTGTTTACATGAAGAATATCCTGTTGGCTCCATTAAAACTTTCTCATCATGCAAGATATGATCTTTTTCTATTGCATAAATATGTCACAACAGAAGGTCTTTTCAGAAAGGTCCTTTCACAGATGTTGTCACTACAAACCTGAAACTCGGCAATCCTACAGACAGAAATGTGTGCTTCAAAGTTAAGACCACAGCACCACGTAGATACTGTGTAAGGCCTAACAGTGGAATTATCGATGCAGGAACATCAATTAATGTTTCTGTGATGCTACAGCCTTTTGACTATGACCCTAATGAGAAAAGTAAACACAAGTTTATGGTTCAGTCTATGTTTGCTCCAGCTGATACTTCAGATATGGAAGCAGCATGGAAAGAAGCAAAACCAGAAGAACTCATGGATTCGAAACTTAGGTGTGTGTTTGAGCTACCAGCGGAAAATGATAAGCCTCATGACATAGAAATAAATAAAATTGTATCCACAACTGCAAAAGGTCACTTTTAGTGATAAAAGATAGCATATTCCATTTTATCTTTTATCTTTAGGCATGATTATCCATACCCAAAAGACAACACTTTCAAGGAACCACATTATTTAATATTCAGAATGAATAAAACTCAGTGATAAGGAAACGTGGACACTAGATTGCACAAGACTAAAAACTATCAGTATCACGTCAGTAACATTTGAAAAATGAAATTAGCACTGGATTGTGCAAGATGACCTCCTGTGGCGTCACAGCAACAAAGTTATGCAAAGCTTCATACAACTGAAGGGTTCCTCTAAAGGCTCTGATTACTGTTCTCTGGCAGAAAAGGTCACAGGCTATGTTGGAGGGATTTTCAGCAGGGCTAAAAGGCAGGAAACAGTTGGAAGGAATGAAGAAATATTTCACAGGCAGTAATAAAAATTTTATAGGGTTTGAATGTGAAGCTGTATAACTGATCTGCTTGTAAAATAGTCCAAGGCTTAAGCTCGGTCAAACTATATTGTTCTATAGCATTTGCACTTTAGAATGACCATTAGCTACTCAGTAACGTACATATAAATAGTGCTTTATTTAGCTTATTAAAGAAGGAAATTAAACACTTCAGTATAAACTCACAAAATTATTATTCAAGGAGAGAGAAAGCAGAGAGGGGTTAAAAGTAATAAGAAAACAGAAAATATTTCTTACTGATAAAGCCAGGATAAAACTGTGCTCTCCTCTCTGGAAGTCTAATTAGCTCTTTCCCCTTTAAGAAAGGACATTTTTTGTAATTTCCTTATTACTCTTATGGAAGCATTCAGTGATTCAGATGAATACTTACAGACATGTTCATAAAAATTATTGGGAAAATATTCAGCATTTTGGAATAGTGGATAAATCCTGAATTAAGTCTCTACTTGACTCATGCTTCCATTAACCTCCATCCTAAGGTCACACTGCTTGCACTCCATTTTGAAACATTCATCTGAGTATCTTGTTTTCTCCTTTTCACTGTCAAAGCTCTTGAAACTTCTGAGTGAGTAGTAGCATTGCACTGTATACTCTGATGTTTCGCAGATGAAAAAAAGAGCCATAAATAATTCTTTATACTGCTTCTTTTCACAAATGTAGCTACCAGTTCAAAACGATAAACCAACTACAGAAAATGTGTGTGACAAGGACGTGATTTGGAGCTCTTGCCAGCAGTCTCCCACAGCAGGCTGGTGGTAATCATTCACTTTTCATCACTGTCTCATTCTACACTTAGTACGAGAGCTTTGCCACCCTTTTCTAGCTGCATGTCCTATATAAAATCTGAAGTTATGTTCTCATTTATCTGGGATTTGTCAGTGCAAATATGTTACTGTTAGTGATTTGAAGAGCTGAGCTGAACTACATTTCTCTAGTTTTTTTTTTTTTTGCAATGCATTTTGTGTTTTCTCCTCCAGCCTCACTGATTATTTTCCTTCATATCAGAATGACAGTACTGAAAATTATCCCAGTATGGAGCCAGCTCCAGCAGCAGGCAAAGTAGGCAGTAGCCTAGGGCAGCCAACAGCTTGTTTTTTCTGTATCAGAAAAGAGATGGACTGGCTGTGCTTGCCCGGCTGGTCACTGGCCTCTGCTTACATGACTTTGCCCATTGCTGCCAAAGGACTGAGGGGACAAGGAGGCGTCTTTCTTCCCAGTAGCAGTACCATTATTAACATCATCAGGGGCAGAAAGTCACGTCTGTTTCCACCTCTTCTCATATCTCCTTTTTGCAAGAGAAAATCCAACCCTTCAGCCAGCGACTGACCCTCCCCACCACCCTGGCAGGTCCCTATCAGACAATAGTGATGAGTGCTGGAAGAAGCAGGGGGGCAAGAAGAGGCAGGTGACTGCATGGGGCTAGAGATGTGTTGGTCGTAAAAGTAAGAAAGATCTTAGAAGGACTGGGCACAGGCTGGGATAGGAGACAGAAAAGAGACATACCTTAAGACTCCCCTCTGCCTGTAACAGTATTTCCTAGGCTGTCTTCCATCAGTGCAATTTTTTGGCTAAATTCTGCCAAGCCCTCTTACTTCCCTCTGCCATCAAACGAAAAAAAGCAATATTGCTAGCATCAAGAAAACCTGATTCGGCTCTAACAGAAAAATTAAACTGTGGTATAAAGGATCTCCCATTCCATCGGCAGCTTCCTCCATCCTCTTTACTGTTTGCCCATAATTTGCTAATTTCATGCTTGTCTAATTTAATATCCTCCTCCACTGCCTCAAACTACATCTCTGTATATGCTCACAAACTACATGTCCCTATATGCTCATAATCATACTGTATGCCAATGTCTCATAATTACTCTTGCCAGAAATGGAAAACAGTACAACTCAGAAGAGCACAAGAACCAGGTAGATTTTAGAGCTCTATCAGCCTTCAAGTTACACTGTTTTGTAGGACAGCAGGTCACCAGCACCAGTAACTCCCAGTCCTGTCCTTCCAGTGTATGGTTCAGGGCATCTCTCAATCATCCACTTCCTAAAGACGCATAATTTTTTCTATACAAAACCATATGACTTTAGTTCAGAGAACATCACTTATATGGAACAGCCTATAACCTGCCTTTCTCCCATATTCAATCAACTCATACCTGTTGAGCCTGAAATCTGATAAATCAGTTTACAAGCTCAGAGCAGGTCCTCACATTATCGCTTTGTCTCAAAACGCCCCAGTTGTTCTGGAACTTCCTTTTCACAAAGTTTCTACTTTGACAGGTAGGAAAATCAGCTAATCTATAGACAATGTAGTACCTTCTGATTGGTTTTACAACCTTTACCTTAACCTGCAGCCCTCAATATGTAATAAGTAAACCATGAACTGACCATGAACCATCACTAGCACGTTTTATCCAACAGCTAGAGAGAAACAAAACCCTTAACATCTACAGACTGTTTTCTGGAAGGAGAATGACTGGGCCCAAGATTCGAGAATTTGTGTATTCCAGCTGATTTAGCAAGATTTGAAAACCCATACCAATGACATCAGGGGTTAATAAAGCACGTAAAACAGAAGCTAACAAGTTCAAGGGTGAAGAAAAAGAGAGACACACCATCAGAAGAAAGGGGAACCTTGACCATGACAGTAAGCAAAGGTTGGACGCACTCATTGCAGGGAACAATAGGAGCGCAACTCTGTGTTTGGAGAGAATGCACAGCTTGGAGATGTGCCCTCCATGAGAAAGCCTTGAGACTCTCATGGGACCCCGAGCCACCAGAGGATGCCCCAACAGGCCTGCAAATGAGCAGGGAATGTTGCATACCCACTTACGACCTTGCTTCAATATGTGTATCTGTGTGTCTTTTATGCTATTGTTGCTTTTAGTTCCTCAGGCACTACATACAAATGGTAAGACTGAGCGTTCCTGTGCCCTGGAGAAGGAACACAGCCAGGGACTGTGACAAGTGAATTTTACACCTTGTGCCAGATACTTAGAGTCCTGCAAAGTTGTCTGAATATGTCACTGGAGTAGGCTGCTGGTTTACTTGCCAATGAAATTTGCTGCAACTACGAGAAAGTCCACCAAATTAGATCTCCTCCTCCTCCTAACCCCAGAAGAGGCAGATAAAACTCTGTGCTTATAATTTTGCCTAACAGAAGTCCATATTTGTGGTCTGAACTGAATAGAAACTACCATCCCGACTCCCTCATAGATGTTTTCTCAGGTACTCTAACAACCTCAATTTTTAAATCGTTTTTCTCAAGGCACACTACGGTGCCAGTAAAACCTCAACACGCTGTCTGGAAAGTTATCTACAAAAGATTCCAAATGACATTTTAACAAATAGAAAAGTGTCTGAAGTCAGTGTGTAAGGTCAAACGAATCAACCAAAAACCACACTTAATTTTCTTCCTCTCTGCCACTCGGACTGGTTCAACTACAGGTGCCATTATGTTATCCCCCTCCAAGTCAGTTTGCTGACTGCCTCCCTGAAAAATTAATTGAAAGAAGTGGATCCTATAATTTAAAATGAAATAGGCTCAGCAGGTGAGTAAGCTTTGTCAAGACTGATTACTGAGTATTGATTCTCCACCAATTGTACCAGTTACGCTCCACAAGGCCACCTGCACATTAACCTAGAATACATAAAATCACCTCAGGCTAACATCTATTGAGAGGTTTGTATTTTCAGAGGATGCAGGTAAGAACACAATGCTGCAGTCTCTAGCTCTTTTCCTCACACATACAATCAATGGCATTTATTTGGACAGCATCCACACTTAGTACTTACTTCACCATAAATAACTATTATTTGTATTTTCATTTTTCAGAATTTAAGAAGACTCCCCAGGAAAAAAACCTTCATATAACCTAGGGCTAACTTAATTTTAAAAACTGTAAAGATACTCTGTTAGGTTCTCCCGTGATATGGAAGAAAGAGATGCTGGATGATACAGCAACAGAAGAGAGGCTTACTGTGGCCTGGAAGCTTCTGCTTGGTCCGTCTGGAGCTTCTCACCCCCTTCCACTTCCATGGTGCAGTAGACAATTCGATTGGGAGCAACTGACTTTAGACCTTGTACCTCCATTATAACAATCTGAGGAAAAGAAAGCAAATAATTCATCCTTCAGAAAACATTACATAGCACAGCTAATGCAGTACGAAGCTCCACGCAGGTAAAAAGAAAACAGAAAAAAATCCCCAAACGCCACTCACTCAAATCTTCACAGACAGAGAGGAGCTTTAATTTTGCCTTGTTTTTCCACTTTCAACAGCATACAGTAGGAATTGAAATTTTTGCTCTGTTTCTACTTGGACAATGACCAAAAACTCACTCCAAACATAATTTAAATGCTGGTAGTTAATTTGAGACTAATGTCCAAGTATAATTCTAAATCCTAATACATGAGGAAATGTATGCTTTAAGCAGTCATCTAAATAAGTATTTATGGAATGAATAGGTTACTAAGACTGTAAACAAGGTAAGGAAGTACACTGATCACATCTCTTGAAAGGTTAATCGTGGTGCTGTGACACTGGAGGTCGCAACCCTTGAATCTCAGAAGTGATTTGGTGTTGTGAGCATGAGGCAGGTCGAGAATCGTTTTCTGCTGCTGTAATTTTTTCTTCCCCCGCTACCTACCCGTTTTCCTTCTCCCAGCTCAGTACTTGCAGTCAGGTTCAGCATGCATATGGGGAGGGGCAGGAAAAGAAAGGGAAAAAGCCACCTCTACCAGCTGCGCCCTGAGAAATTTCCTCACCAGGGAAATTCTGAGCTTGGCAGATCCCAGAGTTTTTCAGCTTTTCTGAACTACTCAGTTATAGCTCAGAAGAGCCAAATGCAGTCCTACTTCAAACGCTCTCCGCCTTTTATAAACCTCATGGTTTGTCACAGTGTGAAATTATTGGAATTTTTACACTTCAGATATTTTTAATTCAGAGAATATTTGAGAAAAAAGGTTTCCCTGCTTGCTTTGGAAAAGCTGCTTTTCCTTCCAGCCCCATTTGGGCCTATGAGAAGAAACTGGGAAAAATGCAGTCCTTTTTATCAGCAGAGAAGCTGTCCTCAACTGAACTATACATGAAAACCAATATTTGTTTGATTGTTTTAAAGGTGACAAAAGTAATGACTCATTACCTCTAATGGTCTCATTAGAGGCAATTGGTTTCTTAGGTCAGCAAGCAACTACTAAAATAGTTTGCTATTAAACTGTTTGCATATTTGCCAATATGTTTCAATTCAAGTATGTTAAGCCAGGCTTCACCCCTGGCTGACAAATCATTAGAACATTTTTACATTACTCATAAATTATCAACACTGCTTATTATGCTTTATAAACAATAACAGCAATTCAGGGAGAATGACATAATAATCTCTCTTCCATCTTTTGTAGTCTAGGCATTCAAATAGTTAGGAAAGTTATCAACAATCACTGAGAGACTGCACTAGAGAGCCTTCTAGCTAATACTGCCTCTACAGTCTTTCCACATGCCAAACGTATGTCCTTGTTCAATGCAGACTTCATATTTATTCATTTTTATGTTGATACTTCTTTTCCTTGAGTTTCCAATTTAATTGCACAGTACATTTGCCTTTGCAATTCTGGATTCCAGCAATGGAAAAAAGTTGCATTTCATTAGGAAGGAAAATGTCACTAGCTAATTTACTAGCTCATTAGCTGATGAACAGCTTCCTAAATATTGCTTGCCTATTTCTGAAACTGTCCAACAGCTGAAGAACATAAGTGATTAAGTCTTCTCCTACTACTTTGATATTTTACTTGTTTATTTTACAAATTTCTGCAAATGGGCTATTTGAGGAAACATCCAACTTGCAAAAACAGTCACTCTTGCTTGCGGTGATGTGCAGGGATGTCTCTTAGTCAGCAAGGTCCATTCCCACCAGAACTTTATAAATGTTACTAACATCTTTTGCTGTTCTGTCTTAACAACAACATGCAGTGGCAGCACAAACCCCAGTCGCTTTTCCCCCTGCCAGGGAATTTTCACAGAGTTCTTATACTCTGTCCTAATGTTTAATGTTATGTATTTCCTGTTCATTCATGGGCCTGTGAAGCAGTCCTCAGCGGGGATTTTGCTGGTTACCCTGCAAACTAGATAAGTCACACCGCAAAAGACATGTTTATGTGTTATTCAAGAAATGCAAAATTGTGCACATATGACCTCATCACTTTCCAAAAATATTCTGTCTCCAAGGAAATGCAATCAGCTTTTCTTATTTGGCCATTTGCATGGAAAAAGAGCAGCTCTTCCATGTTTCAGTCTAAATGGATATCAGTTCAGCTGTTTCCTTTTGCCTTTACATCCTCTGAGGCTTAGCTTCCAAAGAGTAAGATATGCACATACTCGTCCATCAAGACATTCAACTTGTGTGGTTAACACCATGTTTAAAACGAAAATTTGCCCTACTAAAAACTGCTACATGTAGAGTAACACTTTAATTCTTTGCCTTGCACAGGATGAATTGTAGATTACCAACCTTTCAGGACATCTGTGTGTTTTCTTTATCAGTGACTGGGGGAGGTTGGCGGAGGGAAAGCTAAGTTCGCCAGACCTAATAGTCTACATTTCTGGTGTGAGAGGGGAAGGGCTGTATACAGAGCAAAATTGTTCCAAATTTCTCGGATATTATATGTCCTGTCATTTTTCATTTCATGATTGTTTCAACCTTTTACTGTGCTTTCCCCCAAATACCACATCATTTTTAGTACATACTCAATACTTCTCTCCAGAGGCACAGAGAAAGCTTTTCTTCTTCTTACATCCCTTATCAAGCAAACTTTGTTGAAGAGAAAAAACATTATCAACAACCTTTTCCAGGTACTTTTAAGTGCTTCAGAACTACTCTTTGTTATTGCTATTTATGGATCATTCTAGGCTTGGTGTTCCACTTGAGGCAGACACAGAACATGTGATGGAGACAGACAGGATTCAGCACAGGAGTTATAAAACTACTTTATCATGTCATATACTTCAGTACTAAGGCCTGCACTCCAGTTTTACATGCTTGATGAACTAATACTGTTTGGTGTATGAATAATGGACCTTACTACTCTTTGAAAGTTGATATTGGGCTTTTACATTATTAGCCAGTAATGTTAAAATTTTGTACAGTGGGATAAGTCATTTCTCTGTTCCTGATAACAACAGTGTTTCATTATTACGTTCAAAAGTATACTTAGGATTTAATGTACTGGAATTCATTTAAAGTTATATTTGTGTGGGAGATTCAACTGCCCACATTGCTGTGTGGGCCCAACTGTAACTACTGCTGCGAGAGGCAAATGCATCATATAGCTGTATTCTAACTGCTAGACAAAGAATAATCTACTTCTTTAACATCAAATTTTAAAATTACTAAAGGAGGACCAATAACAAAAAAGTATCAAGACATAGGTATTCTAGTAATCATCTAAACTGTCAACAAGTTTTCTGTGAAATAAGTGATTACCTCTAACGTGAAGGAGAGGACCACATCAGACTTCGACAGCTGAACCTCATTTTCATCTCCTATATCCAAGAATGCAGAATTCTGTGATCGCTTTAACTTCTGCAGTTTAAATTCCGGCCCACCTTTAGACACTGGAAGACTTTCCAGATTTGCCATCAGCAAATTCACTGAAGACCGCAACTCTTCTATGTACATGTTCTCCATTTCTCTTGTTATGAATTTTGGGAATTTTCTTTCCTTGGAAGATATATTTTAAAAGTTAGTTGAGGAGAAAAAAAATTCCCACATTATATGCCATGTTAATTTACCAATTTGCTCTCAGTTAAGAGATACTTAATAAAAATAAGACTTAATTGCAGTGTCTATCTATTTTTATATCTTCAAAACAGTAATGGGAAGGCTAATCCCATCCCATAAATAGTAAAGTTTGACAAGAAGAAATGTAATTTGAATTAAGAATTCCCTCATATTCCTCAAAAATAGTAGACAAATGATCTCTCTGGACACGTCAAAAAAATAAAGTAAGGGGCATTTGTAACGATGGAACCACTTCCCCACCCAAATCATTTAACCATAAACCTAGGTTGGATATGTACACATTAGGTATTTCCAATACATGTGTTTTAAGTGTATCAATTAACAATATGCCTTTAAGGTTACTTTCAAATATTTTATAAATTGACAAAATCCACTAATAATTTTGTTATTTCATCCATTTCCCATGCTACCAAACATAAGTCAATGACATTCATGCTTCTAACATAAAGCTGTTAAACTACAACCATGACATGAAAATCCTATCGTTTATTTCTATTTTTAATAATGGGTCACTCATTTTGAAAGTAATGCCAAATTATTACACATGGGATTATTTTAAACGTGTTAGAAATAATGTAACAATTACTTTTTTCCTCTGTAGGAGTTAGATAATAGTGTTTAAACATTGTGTTTATAACAAAGAGGGAACAAATGAACATAGATAATGCATATATGAACTTGTACAGAGCCAATTTTATGCAAAGTTTCTCCCCTGATATTGAATATAGGGCAGCTTGGGAGAATACGTCACTCAAGATTTTTCTTAAAAATGCAAATTATTCTAAAATATATGTTTTATGTATAAACAAGAAACGAACACTGCTCCCCACGTACTGTCTGCAAAGGTAGGCACCTTCCTCCTAAACCAGACAATTTTTATCATTAGCTGTTATAAGCAGTATCATAAAATGTTTTGCATTAAAACCCTTATGGTTGATTTTGTTTCAGTAACGAAGACCAAGCAAGTTCACTGTGATCCACAAGACCTGCAGCAAGTCCAGTGGTCTGGCTCATTACAGCATTACAGAGCCAGTACATTACAGATTGAAAAATAAAAAATAAAAAATAAAGTTAGTTGTAGTTAGAAACTAAAAACACAGGGTAAGGTTCCGGTGCTCTAGCCAAAAAAAGCTCCACTGTAGAGTGTATTTCAAACTGTAACTTCTCCTGTGATGATCATTCATATAATAATATGCTGACAGAGAAGACAGAGAAGACAGACTGCTATTATGTTGCTAAAACATCTTTCCTCCTGTTAAGATGCTTTTTCCACCCCACTGTAAAAATTAAGGAAACTTTTTACGATGCCTTTTACTGTACATTTTTATCACCATAATCTTCCACGATTTAAGACAGCACTATCAGAATATATGGAGGTCTTTATTTCTTGAAAGCCTGAACATTTGTAGCCACTTCTCTCCCTCACAAAACACAGGTGAGGATCCTCCATAAACACCGTGAGGTCTACAGATTTCACCCCTCCCCCCCGCTATTATTTGCTGAATGTGTAACAAATTGCTATAGCACACAATATTTAAAATAATTTAGAGGCACAACAAGAATAATGGAGGCTTTCCCATATTTCTTTAGTGCATATGCACAGGCATGTAATTACACTGATCTGAAAAGCCCACATTGTCTGAAGAACACATCCCCCTGCACAACACTGGAATTTTGGGAGCTCTGATCGCAACATACTGGAACACATCCCGAAACAAAGACCCTGGGGACAGATGTGAGACACTGATCAGGCTGATGTATGCACAAGTCTCTAGGTCTGGATTCTGAGAGTGCTAAAATGGATTTTCAGGATGCATTTCTTAAGGAGAAAAAGACACTGGGTAGTCTTTTCATAGGATCACAAAAAAATTTATCTTAGAAAAGCATAGCACCAGTTACAATAGATAGAAAAATGCATTAGGTGATACACACTTTGATTTCAACTACAAATTTAGTCATATAAAGAAACAGATGGGCAAATAGATGCACAAATTCCCCATTGATTTTTTTCTGTCATAGACGAACATATTCTAAGGTTCTTGCCTCCATTAAATAAGCTAAATTATCTTTTCTGCTAAAATAAACTTCTCATTTATAATTAACAACTTGTAAAATCATGAAGTAATGTATTATAGGAACAAGGAATGAGACCTCAACAACAACAAAAAAGCTATATGGAGAGATTTCTCTTGAGCTGTGGTGATCATTTGAGACTGCAGTTTAATAATTCTCTTACAGGCAGGTAATCAGTGAACATCCTTTTCTTTACCCACAAAGATGCTAGAATACATAATCCAGTATCAAAACACTTTTCCCCTGTTTTTCAGCTCTGAGAATAAAGTTCATATTCTGCAGCATTTGATTGCTTAGGCATAAATGATCTTAATAATTCTCACAGCTGCTAGAATTAGGACTAGCTCTCAAGGTCCCCCACAAAAATTTCTGCATTTTAAGTAGTTTAAGAGAGGTGTATGAAAACTCTGATTTCTAACATAGATGTACCATGTAGAACATGGAGTCCCTTATTCTGTGCAAAATTGTACAGTTGACACTGTGGCTACCATGAGAATTTTCAAGTAACAGTTCAGGTGAAAAATAAATAAATTTTTCTTTAAAAAAATCTACAGATGTGCAGTGTATGCACACTAGAGACAGAATGAACAAGATTTACATGGTTTAAACAGTGTTTATAATTTTCGCTTGCTATAAAATTAATTTGAAACTTTTATGGCCAGCATTTTGTTTTTTAGAAAGATTAGACTTCCAGGTCTAATCCAACTGTTATGAACTTCACAGACCTAAATGATTATTTTTTTCCTTTTAAAGAAACAAGCAAGTCTTAACTGCTTTACAATTAGTATCACATTAATAGAATATTCATTTTCCTGCACACGCACAGTACTTCCACACACATTCAGGCTTCTAATATTTTGTAACTTTTGGAGTGAAAGGGAAGAAGGCAACAGAGCAAACATAGGACTGTTTGGACAACTGTGATTACAAGCCCAGGATGCACAGAAGATTGACAAGACGTGAGATTGCCTTTCTGTGAAAAAGTAGCCTTTCTCCAAAATTTAATAAGATACAGTCAGGGACAGTACCAATCCCACCTGTGATATTTACTAAAGAAAGCGTATTCCTGTCCACTAAAATAAAACAGAAGCTACAGAAGAGAAAGATAGGCTTGGCTTTCTAAAATTTACAAAAAGAATTTATAATTTACCCAATCATCACTAATTTGACCTAAAAGACTCATAGCTTTGTTTCTTGCAATGCTAATATAACCATTATGAACTTAATCTATAAATGTAAACTGTATTATATATACTTAAAAAATATATTGCATATAACTTGTAGTAAGACATAAACATTATGGTTATACCCTAAGCACAATGCACTTCAGAATGTAAAAGATGACTTATTTTACTTCCAAAACACATAATACCAAACATACATTTAATATACGATTTGTTTTACCACTGGACTTGCTGATAAAGGAAAGGGAGGATCACAGAGTGCATGAGTTTCCAAAACCAAGTTATGCTTTCTTCCTACACCTGTTGACACAGATACTCCAGAGAAGAAAGAAATGCATCTGCTGGGCTGTTTTCAGACGATCTGCTTAATTTTAGAAGCAGAAACTGGAAATACACACTATGTATCGCCCCACTCAATCTCATATGAAGATACATTTTTGGTACATGAAAGCAACCACCTACCCTTGCCATTTGTTCTGCCAGTTGTAGTCGTCCATCCAGTTCACGTCTGATCTGGGCTGCTTGCTCATCTCCATTATCCAACTTGGACAGAGAACAAAAATGAATGGTGAGAAATACACACTATATTCTAACTTTATAGCAAGTAATGGAGTTAAAACCAAAAATGAATGGCACCCTTTTTGTCTTAAAATCAGTGAAACAGTAAGCAAATACATGGCTTTGAGTTGTACCAAGATGAAAGAAATGTAACGGCCACCAGTTACCCATGGCAGTCAGGGTCTCTGAAGGGTAGCCAGCATTCCCTTGAGTTTTTAACACTCAGGCTAAACAGAAGAAGCCTTATTTCCTTATGAAAATATAGCAGCTGAAACCATTTCTCCATGAATGAGAAACTGGACCAGAGACTGGCTTAGAAAAGATTTGCACGGAAATCTACTCTTTGGTGCCATAAGCTCCTGTATATGAATATATAGGTATGGGGGAAGAAAACTGTGTGGCTATGCTTACTAAGTATGATATTATTTCACTCACATGGCCCTTTTCCCCCAGTATTGGCCAACTGCTCAGACCAAAGCATATGCAGTTTTTGAGCCTCCAATGCTGTCATACCTAGGGAACAGTCATGACTAAAAATCTCACTTCAGTCAGGGAGGTAAAGGGGAAGAACACATCTCCTCACCTCAACAGAACAGCTGAATCTCAACAGGAAAAGCATCCCCAACTACTTTTTCACCTGTTTACTTGTTAAGGGTGGTGGTGGGAGTGTAGTGAAATGGGGCTTCACCTCAATGCACTGACCCGCACGGCTGGTTAAGAGGAAGAAGTATGATGCATCTGGAAAAGATGAGGCACAACATGCCTTCTTACCTGAATAAATGCCAAATATGGACAGAGTCCCAAGGGAGGGCGCTCTCTGTCCCCAGGGCTAACCACAGACACATGCGAAGTGCTGATACGACCCTAGTGCATTTAGTATGTGGCTGAGGTTTAAGGATACCTAATTGCTCTTCATTAAAAGAACTTAAATTGATTAGGGATGTAAACTGGCAAAAATTGGTTCTCTAATTAAATGACATCTTCAGCTAAAGAATGCACAATTAGTTTGATAAATGATTGATTACATTAAGCTATGCTTTCTAAGACCAATATTCAGTGGATCAGGCCAAATACATAACACCATCTCCTTTGCAATGCTCCTCAGCTAAATCCAGTAGCTCTTATTGAACCAAGCTGCTCTTGAAAATTAGGCATTTTTTCTTTCAAAATCCAATTTTAAAAAAGGAATAATTAAAAATACACTATGCAGTACTTGCAAGTCAACTACAGCATTATGTATAATGTAAATCTGACCACATTTAGCAACAGGATGAAAAGTTTTCCACTGCTAGTATGGAAGCGATGACAGAACATGCAATCTGTCACCCGTACAATCTGGCGTCTCACAAGATCCTTGCAGGAACTGATCCAGACTACCAGAAAGCAAGAGAACAAAACCTGATGGCATCCCTAAAAGAGGCTCAGATTTAAAATAGAGAGTAGAAGATGGATCATGTTCCGGACTGGAAGGATCCTCCTGATCAGCGTGTCTGTAAATCTGCTCCTAGTTTGACTATGAGCATAAATTGCAAGAGCATTCTCAATTAAAGCAAATATTTTAGGTTTTCAGAATACGATTACAGTATTTCAAATAAATTCCCAAATTTGTATTCTTCCATTTCTTAACAGAGTAAGAGACTGCTTATTGAACTTGTCACCAAGAATATTTCCATTTCCCTCTGTATTGTCCCGTGCCCCCTGCTCTGGGTGTCCCTGCTCAAGCAGCGGGGTTGGACAAGATGATCTCCAGAGGTCCCTTCCAACCCCTGCCATTCTGTGATAACCATATAATTTTTGCAATTATTTTTGTTTAATCAGTGTGAAAGTCCATCTAATATGAAAACCAATTTTGCTTTCTGGGCTAAGAGAAGGTCAACATTATTTTAATAATATATCCCATGGAAGGCAATTACTTCAAAAATATCTGGTTGAAAGTAATTTTGATGACTGAATTTTGATTTCTGCAAAAAGGAGGGTGTGGGAGAGCAGAACGAAGCTAAAACTTGTTCCTGTGTCAAGACACAACTTAAATGACTGTCTCTATTATTAACTCATTTGAAGAGGCAAAACCTTTTGTTTAAAGATTGATATTTAGTTATTTTCCAACTAAAAACACATGAAATGATAATTTAAATTAATGAAGATGTAACCTGGTTTTGTAAATCTTAACATTTTTTTCCTTAACTATGCATTGGTTCACATTATCTGTTTGTACTTGAATACTTAAAAATATGCTGATTTCCCTACTTACTTATTTTTAAAATTCAGTCTTCTTCCTGAAATACTTATACATTTTAACGGTTCTGTTAACACATGTATGTAATGATGTTTTGTAAGGTATGGAAAGAAGCTGAAGAGGTGAAATACCGAAGAACACAGCTTTACTTATAGAAAAAAAGCCAAGGTAAGAATGACTGGTAGGTCATTCAGAGCTGTCCTAATAAGAAGCAGTAAAGTTGTTGATATTAGTACTTTTTCAGTATGCAAAATGAAGTGACAACGAGAAAACCAATAACTTTGGTATCACGTTCCATGCAAGGTCATTCTCCTTGCCTTTATTCTAAATTCAACAAAATGCATGAAAAACAACTTTACAAGCAAAGCGGTCTGCTATTATGAATGTGTAATCAATCATACTTTACATATCTACTGAATCTGAAGTGACAACAGTAAGACTGAGTAGGTTCTGAAAATGCAGGTGGCATTTGGAATTTGTGAGTTGTGTCCACTTTTTTCGCTAGGGAAGACACTTGATATAACCCACCATATGGGTGGGAAACGGTGACAAGGGTTAGCATTAAGTGCACCCTTTTCCTGAATTCCTCATTCATGGATCAAACCCATACCCAAGATATCTGTGGGATATACAGCTATGACAAGCGCTGCAGTAATTTCCAAACTGTTAAGTAAAAACCAGAAAAGCATATGACGCTGTGCATAGAAATTCATATAAATGTAACACTGCAAAAGAGCACCTCAGATACCTCTCAGTATTGCAACTGCAATGGTAGTATTTATACACCATAGCTATTTACTGACTGTACCAACACTACAGATGCTCCTCGTATTGCTTAAACCTCACATAACCAATTAATCAGTATTTTAGCAGCAGGGGACCTTACTACAGAAGACTCTACAGACACCAGGGACCTGTTTTTAGTATAACATACATTAGAAGTCCTGACCAACCAAAGCAGTGTTTCCCCTAAATGCCATATATCTGGCCCCAAAGCCTGTAAAACATAGACAAAGACCCTGACTCCCCTCCTGAGGGCTAGTTAGCTCAGTAGAAAAAATTCCCCACTGAGCAAGAGTATGAATAAGACAGCTGTGCCACTACTGCCCTTTCGTTTTGCAACAATTATTATATGGATTTTAAAAGCTTCTTCAGAAAAAATCAGTAGTTATGAATGACTACGCTTGGGTGAATAAGAAGCTACTTTTTATTAAAAGTGGTAGCTCATCACTTTTTTTCCCCCTAATGGTGTTATATAAAAACAGCTTTCTAAAATAAACCTGCCACCGTTAGACATCAAGCTATTCATTCAAAAATGGTTTTATTCGTTAATGCTTGAAGTTGTCTTTATTTTTTCTCACTCTGAAAAGGGCAATCATTTTTATTACAAACTTCTTTATTAGTAGAGATGGAGTGGGAATATCCTCAATATACAAGTTGCCCAACAATTCCTATAAAGGATTTTTTCAGATGCTTGTGTGTGTCAACTTCTAAAACACAGATGGAAGTTTTCTACTCCAAATTTCTGCTTTAACAATTTAAACCAAGAGACTTCATTACTTCTGAAGAGACCAGGGAAGACAATACACTGCTTTATCCATAATAAGAAAACCGGTGACCACCTTGTCAAAGAGCTCTAGCACCATCTTGCTTTGCAGTAAGGATCTGAAATTTAACAGGGGTACATCTGTGAAAATCAGCTCAACTCTGGCCAAGTTATGAACCTTTGAAAAATGAAATCTGCAGCAGTCACGCTGCAAGCAGCCACTACCAGAGGCTAAATCAGGTTCAGCATTCAGATTCATCTTCAGGTCATGCTGCTGTCTTGAATATGCATGGAGTCTATACTCAGATTATTTGCTCATTTAAGAAAGACTGTAAGCTTATCAGAGCTAAAAATCACTATTTGGATCAACAGCATGATCTCTTGCTTGACAAACTGTTGTTTAATTTGTGTGCCTAAGCAGCACAGAACAGAAATACATCAGATCGAATTAATGTTTACATACTTTAAAAGGTTGGAAAAGACTGCAAACTTATTGATTCCTATGTAAATCATAACTTTTCAGAAAAAAAAAATTACTTATACAATCATAAAATATTTTTATATTTTGGTGCAAAAGAAAAAAGGTACATTGGCAGAAAATCTAGTTAATGTGCAAGAGCAACTTAAGGTGAAGAAGATACTAATGCTGCCAGGAGGTACCGCACTGAAGCCCATGGCACTCATTGGCATTCCTCTGCATACAAAGTCAGTCAGATATCCTTTGCCCAAGAAACAAGACCAGTTCGATTATGGATTAATACTGACCTGCTGCAAGTTATTGCTCTTTATGTTCACAAGTGCTCAAACTAACTGAGAGTTTATCTAAGTGACTATTTTATTAGTGTTCCGTTAGCTTCCCTGCAGCTTTCTAAGTCACAGTAACATCAACGTGAAATTACATTTATGTGCTGGTTTTGGCTGGGATAGAGTTAATTTTCTTCCTAGTAGCTGGTATGGGCCATGTTTTGGATTTATGCTGAAAACAGTGTTGATAACACAGAGATGTTTCAGTTACTGCTGAGAAGTGCTTACTGTTCACTTACTTAAGTCAAGGCCTTTGCTGCCTCTCACCCCACCCCACCCCACCAGCGAGGAGGCTGGGGGTGCACAAGAAGCTGGGAGGGGACACAGCCGGGACAGCTGACCCCAACTGACCCAAGGGATATCCCACACCATATGATGTCATGCTCAGCATACAAAGCTGGGGAAGAAGAAGGAAGGGAGGGATGTTTGAAGTGATAGTGTTTGTTTTTCCAAGTAACCATTACGTGTGATGGAGCCCTGCTTTCCTGGAGGTGGCTGAACACCTGCCTGCCCATGGGAAGGAGTGAATGAATTCCTTGTTTTGCTTTACTTGCATGCTTGTGGCTTTTGCTTTACCTATTCAACTGTCTTTATCTCAACCCACAAGTTCTCTCACTTTTACTTTTCTGAGTACCCATCCCATCGGGGGAGCAAGTGAGCAGCTGTGCGGTGCCGAGTTGTCGACTGGGGTTAAACCATGACAATTTACCTGCCTATAAAAATATAAATTTCTCTACATTTAATGACTAAATTGTCAGTTCACATACCTTGCTCTTACTTCTGCAACAGAAAATCCAAAGTCTTTTTATTCTGTGTGACAGTAATGGACATTTTTTATTTACAACCACTTTTTCCCACACATAACCGAGTCCGGGCCCTGCTGACCTGACAGGTTATTTGTGGATGCCCATGTGAGGTAACCTGCAGGGTCTATCCCTGACTACTGTCTAACAGCAAAGGGAAAAACTGTCAACATACAGCAAATGGAGTAATGGGCTTGGATTAAAAGTGTTGTGACTAGATAATGCTGAAAAAGAAACTGGATTTCTGGAAGTAACTAATGGCATCCAGCAGCAAGGCTGGAAGAGAAAGCGAACGCCAGAGGAGTCCTAGCGCTCAATTTCAGTTGTCAATCAAGCAAGCAGCAAGCAGGCAGAGGGATAGCAGATGCAAATACTGGCATTTTTTCAGACCATTGTCCTTGCTACCCTTCCCTCTGACTCTGAAAAAAATGTGTTTTGCTTCATACAGACCTGCTGTCTCTAAGACCCACCGGATTTGTTCCCATTCTTATCTTTATACAGATGGAGTTGCTCTAAAGGAACAGACTGGAAAAAAGATTAAAGGTGTCTGCAATTCTTGGCAGCGTTAAGGAGCTGCCCTGCGCTGAACACAAACAGCCTCCGGAGATTCCCGAAGTTTCCCTAGCTTGTGAAGCAAGATTAGCAGCTACATATGTAAAGGTAGGAGGATCACCAACTTCCAAATCAGGCTGAAAACAGAGCGCCCAGCTGCAGTCTACGACAGCAGACACTTTTGGACATGGATTCAACAGGACTTAGCTTCGCAAGAACAAAGTAATGACAGAAGTAAATAGTTTCCACTTCCTATAGGAGGAAAAAAACAGATTTGATTAAAGGGCAGGACATGTGAAGCTTTCTAAATGGCTTCTACTGGACTTTTTCATAAATGTTCTGCCTCCTGTTTCACAACAAGAAAGACACACCTGTAAAAAACAAAGAAAATGTAGTCACTTCTCTATTTCAGAGGAGGCTATGCTGTTTAGCATCAATTTTAAAATCTTTTCTGTTCCTTGTGAATAAATTATAGAGCTGATTAATTCAGATTCATAAAACAGATTACTAAAATGGTATTTAAAAACTCTCATGTTCTCCGCAACCTGCAAAACCCTTATCATGTATCACGCAAATGGCTATCCTGATGGCTGACCCTCCCTGCGTGATGGTGAAATCCTGTGGATTTCCCACAGAACTCTGCAGAAGAAAAACCTTAAAAACTCAGTTCCTGAATCTTCCTCTCTCCTCTTCCCAACTCACTCCTTTTCCCAGTCAACACACAAAAACAACAAAAAATTGCTAGACTGGGCAAATAAACTCAGGGATGGACAAGTAAACTTTGCTTCTATGTTGCACAAGCTCTGAGTGAAACCTAAGAGAAAGAATGTCTGAGACAGAAAATCTGTTAATCGTTAAAATAAAGGGGGGAAAACCCACTTATTTTTGGAATTATTTCCCTTGTAGAACACCACTACGCATATTTTCAGCTAATTTTAAGTCAAAAGACAAGCTCAGCAACCACTGAAAGCATTCCTACTTTCAGTTTGTCTGCAGCAAGTAGGCTTGTAAAAGCTTTCAGGTCCAAAGCCCGTATGAGGTGTTCGAACAGCATTTTGCAACGCACCATCGGGCCTCACAGCTTTTTCTTATCGATTTTCCTCTAATAGAGCACAACTAGATTGTCTTTCTGACAATTGGCCAAGGTGATCACTCAGTTTTTCTGCAACACAGTGCCAGCAAAAAGTTCAAACATGAGTTTAAATTAATCTGTTTTAATACAAATGTTTATTGACTACTATAATTTTTCTTTATCTTTTTTTGGGGGGAGGGAGAGCAACAATTTTACAATAATACAAATATCAAAATTAGGATGGAGACGGTACAGATGAACAGAGCAAGCAATTAGCGTATCACTTCTTCTATAGCCAGTATTGTTAACAATAAGTAACAATGCAGATAAAGAGAAAAGCCAGTCAACAGTCAAATATTCTACAGTGGCTTCAGCTGGATTAAAAAAAATGAAAAAATAGCATAAAATCAATGTTTTCACAAGCTGTGCCTGAGTACCTACAAGGAGCCCATTAGATTCAACACCTCACTCAGAATTTTCTTACAAGCTCTATATAACCCCAGAAGCTCAACAAATTCATGTACAATCTCAGATGGTGAGAAGTTTTGGTCTCTGAAATTTGTTTATAAATTTCTGAACCTGCCTATGTAATTTCAATGTTGATTTGTATATGTACAACTGATTAAGGTAGCAGAACATATCATTCATACTAATTGTTTGTTCTAATCAATAATAGTTATTATATATTTGTAAAAAATGCTTATCATAAAAATATAAAAACAAACCAAAACATAAAGTCAAAATTACTTTAATTAATTCAATTAAAAAAAACCACAATTTCAAAGTTCACAAAAACAAAAGTGAAAATGACACAGTTTTGAAATCTTGGACCTTTTTCCAATCTGCCATTGGATGGCTTTCCATTCACTTTGGCAGTTTGCAGAATAATCAAGGCTGAGACTTCGTGTGCTGGTTTTGGCTGGGGCAGAGTTAATTTTCCCCCTAGTAGCTGGTATAGTGCTGTGTTTTGGATTTAGCATGAGAATAACGTGATGACACACTGATGTTTTAGTTGTTGCTAAGCAGTGTTTACACTAGTCAAGGTCTTTTTCAGCTCCCCGTGCTCTGCCGGGTGCACAAGAAGTTGGGAGGGGAGGGGCCACAGCCAGGACAGCTGACCCAAACTGGCCAAAGGCATATTCCATACCATATGATGTCATGCCCAGTATATAAACCAGGGGGGAGTTGGCTGGGGAGCAGCGATCGCTGCTGGGGGACTGGCAGGGCATCGATCAGTGGGTGGTGAGCAATTGCATCAAGCATCACTTGCTTTGTATATTCTTTTATCATTATTATTATGACTATTATTTTATTTCAATTATTAAACTGTTCTTATCTCAACCCACAAGTATTTTTTTCAGTTCTACTCTTCGGATTCTCTCCCCCATCCCACCGGGGGGGTGTGAGCAAGCGGCTGCATGGCGCTCAGTGCTGGCTGAGATTAAACCACAACACTTTGATATGGCATTTCCCTACATTAAAGCTTTGAAAACATTAGAAAAGCAGATTTGAGATTCTCAGTACCAGCTGAAATATTCTCTCACAAACAGATTTCTGTTTATTCAGGGACTACCAATACCCAAACCCCAAGGAAAATCTTCAATGAGCCTTAAAATGAAGAGGAAAGTAAGCACATACAGTATTCACGCCAATCAGAATATATGTAACGGGAACAGTTAAAAAAGTGTATTTAAGCCCACTCAAAACTTAACATAAAGTATATGTTCATAGGTCAAACTTTCACTGTATGTAGCCAACACTGTAAGTGAGAAGACATTTGAAGAATTAAACACGCACCATGTATTACCGAGAAAATCTCTAGCAAGAACGTTTATTTTACACTGTGATGTACAGATGTACCATGCAACTTAATTCAGTGACCGTTTCCCTAACAATCATCTTTCATATTTGACTGCTATTAACCTTTTAGAGAAACTGTAACAAGTTAAATGCCTTTTATCAACAGCTAACTTGATTAAACTCACCAGACAACCTTTGTCAAAATGATATGTCCCAAATGGGAAAGAATAATCCAATCTTTAAAAAGATGAGCTTCAAAGGATTCTTCAAATGCAATCCTCTGTTGAATATTATCTTTACTGAATAAAGTTGAAAAATATATTAATGGTTCAAAATTTGTCCTAGCCCAAATTGGAGTAGGCCTCCATATTTTACTGCATATTTTCATACTGACGGGAACTGATACTTTGTGAACAGGACACTCGGAAAAGTAGCGTAAATGTATTTGCATAATAAAGAATGAGGTTTTTGTTTGCCTATTTGGATCTGAACAGACCCCAGCACTCTGGTTATCTACATGGGCTGAGGAGACAGTAGGGCTTCCCAGCCAGGATTTTCACTAATTTATGTGCACAGTCTTTTCCACAACACGCTGTCATACCGTTGTTCTGCACTGATTGCCCAAATGAAACATTTTTTCCATTTTGTTTTAGATCATTGATGTGAAATTAAAATTGCTGCTCTGCTAACCTAAATTTCAAGATTTAAAAGATCTGTTTCTCTTCTTGGCCAAACCTTGATATGAGGATTGTAAATAAATAAATACAACTCAATAATGCAGACAAATCACCTTTTTGCGTAGGTGTTTAGATGACAATATTTGAAGAAAGCCTGCTAAGCCCTCATATTTACAGAGGAAAACACTCTGTCACAATACTGAGTCTGCCATTAGTTTTCCTCTGATTTAATGCAGAGATAAAGTTGAAGCTATATTTGGTACACAGAGGCTGTTAATGATGCATTGTGGGGTTTTAGTGAAAAAGATACACTGACCTAGATACAAATATTTTAAATATTTATGCATAGCAGTCTGTTCAGACATCAAGGAGAAAAAAAAAACCAGACAGCAGGTACTTAGACTGTTAATGATTTGTCTTTAGCTAGTGTTTCTTGGACTGTATTTTCACAACAGCATTTCTCTGTAAGTATTAGAGACTCTTTGCATAGCCTTAGAGTTAATGTATTACTTGGACCGTACTACCAGCAGATTCTGAGAGGGAAAAACCCATTAAAAATGAAATTATAAAAGAAAACTCCAATATTAAAAAACCCCAGAATTTTATTTTATTCATTATATCAATGTTTTTTCATTTCATATCAGTGTTGATACACTGTCACAAGCTTGTCCATAAATGCCATGATTCTGGTGCTCTTCTGACCTTCTCCACAGTGAAGAGAATCAAGATGTATCAATTTTATGAACTGTATAAACACAGATCATAGAATCACAGAATCATTAAGGTTGGAAAAGACCTCTAAAATCATCAAGTCCAACTGCCAACCCAACACCACCATGTGTCCTAAACCATGCCCTGAAGTGCCACGTCTACACGTTCTTTGAACACCTCCAGGGATCGTGACTCCACCAACTCTCTGGGCAGCCTGTTCCAATGCCTGACCACTCTTGCAGGAAAGAAATTTTTCCTAATATCCAATCTAAACCTCCCCTGATTCAGCCTGGGCCATTTCCTCTCATCCTATCACTTGCTAGTTGGGAGACGAGACCAACACCCACCTTGCTACAACCTCCTTTCAGGTTGTTGTAGAGAGCGATAAGGTCTCCCCTCAGCCTCCTTTTTTTTCAGACTAAACAACCCCAGCTCCCTCAGCTGCTCCTCATAAGACTTGTTCTCCAGACCCTTCACCAGCTTTTCTGCCCTTCTCTGGACATGCTCCAGCAACTCAATGTCCTGTATGTATATGTACACTGATTAGAAGAATGTTGACCAAGAGCAGTTTCACTACACTGATGCCCTTTTCTGCTACAACAAGCTCTTCAATCTTGCTTAGTTTCCTTCAAAATTAACTTCAAATTATTTTTGTAGCAGAGGCTTTATACTATAAAGCAGAGTCCCAGAATTGCAAACCATGCCTCTTTCTCCAGTTATGGTTTGGTCTTGGTTGTAGCTCCTCTTGTCTTCGTAATGCAACTACAACCCACTTGCTACACAAATGGTGGACCCTACTCAAATAGACTAGATAAAAAAGCAGGAAATTTAAGTATGTCTCTAATGGTACATACTTAGTGGCCACTGTGGACAATGAAAATAGTACACATGTAACCCTTTGCATGATTCTTGCTTGTTTGTTGTCAAAGAGTGGTTCATATCCCACAGCACTTATTCCGATGCATGCATAAAAGTAATATGGCTGTTGCTTTCATGAGCACTACCTTCATGCACTTTCCACTAGGTAAATCATCAAGATTTAAACAATAAAACTAAAAGCACTTCAATTAGTTTATCCTATTTTTACCTATATTGCATTTATAAATTGTTCAAAAAGAAGTCCAGGAAGAATCTATTTACTTTAAGCTTAATGCAAGCCAAGACCCTTGGCTTTCCCAAGGAAATGATGGGTAGAGATGCAATAAAGCCTGCATAAAACAGAACACGTTATTTGTTTTAAAGCTTAAAAGCATATACAGACAACTGAAAGAAACTGAAGCTGGCAAACTGATAGAACATTTAGTTTGCAGAAGCCATTCCACTTCTACAAATCAGTCCTATAAGAATTAAAAAAAAGACAGAATTATGAATAACGCTTTATTCTAAATTGCTCACTTCACAAACTACTGATCTACATATTGTTTTAGCATTTTGATCAATCTCCTAAAATGATGCTATTCTGCAAATAGCAAAATACATAATTATACTATGTACAGTTATAGCATCATAGAATCATAGAATGTCCTGAGTTGGAAGGGACCCACAAGGATCATCAAGTCCAACTCCTGTCCCTGCACAGGACAACCCCAAATTCACACCATATCTCTGAGGGCATTGTGAAAGTGTTTCTTGAATATCATCAGACTTGGCACTGTGACTGCCTCCCTGGGGACCCTGTTCCAGTGCTCCACCACCCTCTGAGTGAAGAACCTTTTCCTAATACCCAGCCTAAACCTCCCCTGGCACATCTTCCTGCCATTCCCTCAGGTCCTGTCATTGGTCACCAGAAAGAAGAGATCAGCGCCTGCCCCTCCTCTTCTCCTTGTGAGGAAACTGCAGACCATGATGAGGTCTACCCTCAGTCTCCTCTTCTCCAGGCTGAACAAACCAAGTGACCTTAGCTGCTCGTGTACAGTTTCTCCTCTAAACCCTTCACCAAATTAGTGGCCCTCCTCTGGACACTCTGTAGCAGCTTTATATCCTCAACGTACTCTGGAGCCCAAAACTGCACACAACACTCGAGGTGAGGCCGCACCAGTGCAGAGCAGAGCGGGACAATCCCCTCCCTCAACCAGCTGCAATGCAGGGCTTGATGCATTCCAGGACACAGTTGGCCCTCTTGGCTGCCAGGGTGCACTGTTGGCTCACATCCAGCCTGCTGTCGACCAGAACCCCCAGGTCCTTCCCTGCAGAGCTGCTCTAGAGCCTCTTGTTCCCTAGTCTGTATGTCTTGTTTCATCCCCCAAATGTTAAAGAAAATATCTTCCTGTTTTCTCTCTGGATTATACAATCATTTTACATGTGACAGACATAAGAAACACCCTGTTAGATCAGACAAATAGTTCATCCAGCCCAGAATTGTGTGTATGACAGTGACAGCTGCCAAGGTTATTTAGAGAAAATGCTAAATGTTATTTAGGGAAAAAAACCTGAGGAAAGCACATTGTGCTGAGAGAGGAGAATAATGGCAGGTTCTTACTGTTTACAGATCTAATCACTCTCAATATTAAGAAGATAAATCAAGGATGTGGATGCAAAGCATCATTCTTTTTTTAACAGGAATGGAAAATTAAGATCTGTAATATGTCACACTATAAACATATTTTATCCAACTGTATCTTGTTTTTCACATCCAGGTATTGGAGTTAAGGTGTGCTGTCAAGACAGACTCTACACACTCATCACAGCACTGTGTCTTCCACAATGTAAAAGTCACACTCTTCAGTTGTTGCTCACTATGTAAAACATCTTCCACCCCAACTTTGCTACCACAAGATTATAAATATCCACACACAAAAGAGTTTAACTTTCACTTATTTTCCACTCAAGTCTTTGCCTCATTATTTGTATGGGTGTTCTTCCTACAGCTAGGCAGTGAAAAAAGCTTCAGAGCTATGCAATCCAAATAAAGTATCTTTTCAGTGAGAAACCTAGGGTCCCTAGATAACAAATGGAGAGACACAGAAGCCTCCAGAGGGTTATTAAAAGCACTTAAGCAGTTATCTAGTGCCTACCATAAATACTGTGGAGGTCCCAACTGCACTGCTAATCTCTGGTAGGATGATCAAAGAAATGAAGAAATGGGTGTTCTTATTCTCCTTCTCATCTTCCCCCAGATCCTGCTGAAATAGATACTGGCTTCTCCTTCAGTACAAGTTGCTCCGAGGTTCTGGCTAGGGAATACCCTCCCACATCCACCCCAACCAGAAAGTGATGGGCTTTAAAAGAGCTATGACTCACGTCCTGATTCTCCTTAGAAAAACCCTTCCGCCCTCCTCCTCTCCCACCACCTGCACAGAGATTACCATATCCAAGACAACCCAAAGATTAGCATGCAAACCTTGTTGGTATATGCATATTCATGACCTATAATACTAAATGGGCTCACAGTGTTTTATATTTTCCTAAAATTATCCTTGCTTCAGAAGGAAATCCCCTCTCTTTTTTGCTTACCCCCCTCACTCTCCAAAAATATCATGCAGAATGTTTTCTTGCCTTATTAATCACCGATTAGATTTTCTTTAGAGTAATAAAACCAAAGAGAATGTATGCAACTAGGGCAATAAATGTTAATGAGCATTGCATTAAGTAAGCAAAAACACCTTGAATGTCATGCCAATATTTTTCCACAAATAATTATAGGTGGCTGACTTAACTAGATAGAAAACTTAAAATTCAGGCTGACAACTCACAACTGAAGCACTGATTTATCACAGATTTAAAAAAAACTGTGTATGACGTTGTTTTCAAAATGCACCATGAAAAAACCAGCACCCCAGACAAAACACTCACTTGCTTATAAACAGTTCTTTCAAATAGTTAAGATGTTTCTCTTTAGTTAAAAGTCTGCATTTGTATTTAAATATACAATATCTGAGCATTTTAATGATAATCTTTTTTAAAAATAGCTAATAATTTCTTCAAGAAAATCATGGGGTAGAAGGATACTACTGAAGCTGTTTGTAAGTATCATGGAGAGAAGTTAGAAGATGACAGAAATGGAATCCCATTTTCTCCCTTTCTGTTCAATACCACAGCATTAGATGGAGAATGTTCTGTATTGCTACCTTTTTCTAGAAGTCAGTGGTATTAGTGATGTGTACATACTTGTCCATAAAAATAAAAATCCCAAATAGTTGAGTAAGGACTAAAAAATAGATGTAATTTCGAGGTTGATGTATAAGAAGGCAAGCTTCATCTGCAGATTTGTGTTGCACCATGAAAAACTGTCTTCCATATCTATGAAGATTCTGTTTAAAATTCCTCTCATGGTCAGGGCATGTAGAAAGCTCTCTTTCCATGTGTATACTCTAGATACACAATAAGATATGACCAGCTGTTCTCCTTGATGAAGAATTGTAACCTGCTACTTCAATCAAGCACCTGTTTACACAGTACTCCACAAAACCCTTCTAAGCTCTTTCCTCACATCAAATTTCTTTCAAATCAGCAGAGAGGTTGAAAAATTTCTAGGCTGACCACAGCCAGATCTTCACCAACTCTCTACTCCATTCATTCGCAAAAGTGAGAAGTTCTGTGGGCTATTAATCAAATTGTTTTCATTTTCCTACTGTTCTTCATGCTCAGGACTAATAATGAATACAACAGGATTCTTGGCTGCAAGTTGAGAGTAAGAAAGAGCTCATGTTTGGAGTGAGGTCCAAAAGAAACATATTATAGATTTCAGTCTATCTTCTGTTTACTTAATGATCAGGAAAAAGACCTTAACAAGGAAAACTAAAAAATATTGCTTAAGAGCATGTACCTAGTAAGTCCTTAAAATGGGGAACAACTTTTTTTTGTGATGCAAGGAAAGAGCAACACCTGTTTTACATTACAAACAACTGTTACTCTACTGGAAGAAGACTTTAAGATCAGAAAATTCCCATGTTTACAAACAACTTCGCTGGTAACTCTTATCTTAGAAAATAGGTCAGAGAACACCATCAGTTATCCCAGAAGCAAGACAAACTCTATTTAGCCCAACCTAGAAACATATGTCTCCAACTTACTAGAAAACACCTCTAGTGACAAAGACTCCATATGGTCTCTAAGTAGCCAACTCTAGTTAAATGTTAGTTGAGGATTTAAGAACCCTCAGGAAGGGTCTACTTGATACTGCTCTCTAGGTTGCATTGCTTGGCTAGATCTCCACTGACCATAACAAGGGTTTGACACCTAGCAAACATGTAAACAGGAATATTTAGGTGTTTGCATCAAGAAATGTGTACCATTGTCAGCACCTCCTATCAACATTCTCTTCATTTCTGTTCTAAGTACAAGACACAGCACTACAGAAACATTGGTTATATAGGCAATTTTGAGGTTATTAAGTCCAGCCTCCTACTTGGTAACAGCAGATGAAAGCGCCGTGGCTATGTCAAGCCAAGTTCTGAAAACCTCCAAGATGGGGATTCCACAGCTTCTCTGGCTGACATGTTCCTTTGCTCCACTACCTTCATACTGAAGTTTTTCTCTAATGATCATTCTGAATCTCCTAAGTCACA
Organism: Phalacrocorax aristotelis; assembly: GCF_949628215.1. Classification (NCBI taxonomy): domain Eukaryota; kingdom Metazoa; phylum Chordata; class Aves; order Suliformes; family Phalacrocoracidae; genus Phalacrocorax; species Phalacrocorax aristotelis. The sequence goes on from NC_134276.1 coordinate 193,845,223, forward strand.
GCTTGTGACAGTTAACTCTTGTTATACCATCTGCTACTACACAGTAATACCTCTGTCATCTTTGTCTTTGAAACATCCCTCCATGTTGCTCGTGGCAGGCTGCTACTAGATGACCCATTAGACTCCTCTTTGCTAGGCTACACAGTCTAGCTCCCTCACCATGGGCAGGAAGAGGGGGAAAAACTACTCTGTCAGTCTCCTATGTTTCTTCTAAGGTAGTCTAGCATTATCTCATCTGCAATTACAGGACATTGTTGGCTCTTACTCAACCTGGCATCCGCCCTGCCATCGACCCTCCGTGCCATGCCATGCTTTTCAGCACGGCTGCAATTCAACCAGCTGGTTCTTAGCCCATATTCATACCCAATTACCCTGCCCAATCTGCAAAACCTTCTGCTTCTCTTTGATGAACTTCATGAGGTTTCTTTTAGCTTAATGCTCAAGACCACCTTTAACCATTCAGCATGCCAGCTGCATCACCCTCCCCTTCAGTTTAGCACTGTCCACAAATGCACTGAAGATATGTTTTGTCTCATCATCCAAGCCGTCAATTAAAACACTTAATAATACTAAACTCCAGAGTACTGTGTTCCCAGCTACCATGTAAATCCATGTAAACTAACAACAATTACCTTTATGCATGTCAACATGGATTGCAAGAGGTTGTGCTCCACAGTCTTTCCAGGGACTAAAGTAATACCTATAATTCTCAGACTTTCTGTACAATAGTATGGTTTGTTCCTGAGCTCTTTATGTTTTCTTAAGGAATCAGCCCACTCCTTGGCTCTACTTCTCCCCACATGGCAGCTTCTCAAGTGTATCTGCAAAGCAATTCTTTAGAGGGTAGGTTCGCAGATTACCTTCTCAGCCTTCCTCCAACTCCTGAACCGTCAACTGGAGATTTCTGCAGCCCAGCTGCTACCTGTGGTCACGTTCACCCCCAACTCTTCCCTGTTTGTGAATAGCAGGTCAAACAGAGCTATAATCCCAACTGCTCCTTTTGCATTTGTGTTCAGAAATTATCACCATCACAGTCCAGAAACTTCCTCGATTGCTTGCACAATGTCATGTTACCTTCCCAGCAATTTGGTGGCAGGTGTCTGAAATCCACCATGAGGATCAAGGCCTGGCACTGGGACTCTTAATTGTTTGTTGATAGCCTCATCCTCTTGTTCAGGTGGTCAGTAACTGACCCTCACCATATCATTAACAACATTACTTTCCCTTCTCATATTGACCCAGAGACTAGACTTCTTGTTTGTTGCCCAAATAGTGTAGATGCTATAGAGTAGGCATTAGTGTAGACACATTTATGAATGCTTTCCTTTCTGAGAAGGAACGTTATTGTCTCCCTTGTAGCCTTCTACCATATGTATCTTCTCCACATGCATTGCTTTTTCATTTAACCCTGGGATTAGCTCCCTATCGTTTAAAAAACCTAGCTTAAAATCCTCCGTGTTAGGTTAGGAATCGTATCCACAAACATGTACATGCTTTCTTGTCAGATTAATTCTTACAGTCTTGTCAGATTCATCACTTCTTACTAGTTTTTCCTCAAAACCAGGTGCCATAACCAAAGGTCGAAGCCTCACTGATTACATCAATTATGCAGGTTGGATGTGTCACCCTGGACCATCTTTGCTTTCAGAGACTTACAGTCACCTTTGATCTCCCCAAGGTCATGTCACTGGTGCTCGCACAGACAAGCAGCAAGGGGCAGTGGCCGGAAGGCTGGACAGGCCTCAGCAACCTCTCTGCAACATCACAGATCCAGGCTAGAAGCAAGGAAAAAGGTATGGCCAGCCAATGGGTGCTTTTGTCCTGGATAGGGTGAAGTCACCAAACACTAGCACTTGTTGCTTCCTCTTTGTGCTTTGGTCCCAATCCCATGACCTCAGGTGTCCAACATACATTCTTCCACAACAGGACTCACTCCTCCTCCTCTGCTGCCAGGGTCCTGAACCAGTTTTCTAGATGAACAACTGCAAAGAGACAGGGAGCTGTCTCCTGATGCCAGAAGTTACAAGCTTCCATCTTCCACCCTCCTGGAAATATGGGAATGGGAGGAAACTACTAAAATTAAACAGGTGGGAAAAAAAACAGTTACAAAAATCCTGCTATCCATATGTAAAATGTAGTAGTTGCTCCAGTATGGTAAAACTGGAATACTGGTAGATAAGTTTCTCTAAGGAGGCATAGGTGTTTCAGGCACCTCAGGCTGTCTCCAGTCTCCTGAGCAAAGACACAGTATGGGGAGAAGGCTGTGCCAGATTGATTGGAGCATGATTCTACAGTACTCCTAGGAATAAAACAAAGGTACTCCAGAAACGGTATGTACCTTTGGAGGCTCTCTCAGGCATGGCTCAGTATTATGTTCCCTCATTTACGGGCAGTCCTAGTGTTCCTGCATTAGAAAAGCTTGGCACTGCATGATCAGTTAGGAAAACAGTTTATTCAGAAGTGATGGAGGGATTGCCTCTTCCCTTACTTCATTTGCAAAGGGACATTACTTCTATCATAGCCCCAGAGCGCTTACCATACAACTGCACCTTTCAACTGCAGCTGGAAGTCAACATTTCTACGAAATGAGTAGCTTCAATTTTATTTCAGATTTTTCTTGTTTATAGCTAAAATGCCTGGAAGTCAATTTATTCTTCTGTTATCTCAATAAACAGATTCCTATAGAGGACACAAAATACAGATGAATCCTATTTCTACTCTTTCCCTTCCCAGCACGCTGTAAGCTTGTAGACTACTCTACTCATGTTACTGACCAAAAAAGGGTTATTTCAGTTGGCTCGAGAATTTTTCATGCCTGTAGCAGAAAATTAAAATGAAAATAACCTACCTATCTACAGAAGACCTATAGAGAGAGAAACAGGCACTTTCTTGTAAACATGTCAGAAGTTTGAAATGATGAACATCTAATCGCAAAGCAGACAGCCTCAGCACTGACACCAGACTGAATCTGGACGATACGATCAACTAACTTTGAGTCTTGTAATATAAAATATGGGAATAAATGAAATGCCAAGGAGCATGTCCCTGCATGACAGTTCTTCTGTTCGGAATCAATCCTCTTTTGGGGTGAGAGGGTGTCTGGGATGCACAGCCTGGAAGATTAGAGCTTGAGAGATTAGATCCTAGAGATTAGGACAGCCTCAGCAGAGGACACAGCTGAAAAGGTGACCTGAGAGTTCTCTCAGTTTAAGGACAGCCACAAAAACACCTTCCTAGAGGACAAAAAACAAACACACAAATTATAGCATATTCAAAGAGAGCTACAGATCTCTCAGTCATTTGACATACATCATTATTCTTGCACAGGACAGTCTATCCTCTATTATGGCTGTGCTTTGATATTTCTGTTTAAAATATGTATCTACCACATATATTTGCTGGCTCGTTTCCAAATTTACCTGCATATTTCCCTTTGGAGTGATTGCGGTGCAGGAAGCCATATGAACCTTGTCCAGGCAGCCAGCTGCAAAGAAACTTCCTCTAAAAGATTTCAAAAATGGGGGAAAAACGCAGCTAAACTTCAGAGTAAGACATTCAGTACCAGTGAGTAAGGGGGGATACAGAAACATAGGCTCATTCTTTTCCTGTGGCTTCTTCAGCTGCTTCTGCTGGCTTCACACCAGCTCCTGAAGCCACCTCAGAGGATGAAAAACCCTGCAGAGGAACAAACCTAAATAACCAAATTGATCTTTGGGATGGAAGTGACTGTTCTAAGCAAAACCACTTTAATTTGAATTGATAATGAGGGAATACAGAATACCACCACGTCTTAGAACAGGGGACAACTGCATGCTAAAGGTCATTAACTTATTCAGCTTGCTCACAAACATTCATTCAAATGCACATATAAGCTAGGAAACAGACACATTAATAAACTTAATCATCAGTCTGGAAATGTGGCTGTAAAATTATTTGTTTTCTATTTATTTACCTGAAGACACAGAATCTCTCCTTAAAAATAAAATACCTTTTGTTTTAAAAAATGCTACAGCCTTTGGGAGAAAAGACTTATTTTTATTGCTTTATACCAAACCAGAGGAATTTTATCCTCAGCTGGTAATATTAAGCAAGATGAGTCAAATGCACTGGTGATGTTAATATAAATGCAAGTTAAATGCTGGGTATATTTGGCTTTGACTGTTGAGGCAGCTTAACTCCCTTGGATCTGGAACTCAGGAGAATGTCAAAACAGCATTAATTACTTCATGAAGGCTCCAAAAGAATATTTTAGGGAAAGAAACACAGGGAAAGGTAATAAATAGAAGCTTAAAGGGATCTGCTTTAACCAAGGCAAAAACAACTTCCGTATTTTTTGTGGTTCGATGCCCATTCTGCTGCCACTTTCCTGCACTCCCTGAATGCCAAGGACAGTCTCAGAAAACAAAACAGCTTGAAAGAAAGATCTGCAGCCAAAATCCCAATGCTGATGATTTCAATCCTCAAAGGAGGGGAGATGGGTAACTCTCTGATGACTCTCAGTCAAGCCTGGCTTACCTCTTGTGACAAGAAAGGTGATACAGAGGAGAACAGGCCTAGAAGGATGCTAACTTAGAAAACAGAAGTAAATCCACTAGTCTATGAGTGCCGGTAGTCTCTCAGGCTTCTAGAGACCATACATGTCCAACTCCTTCATGCAGATGGAAAACAAAACACCACAAGGACAGAAGCCACATACGCACAAAGAGAGCTCTATGATAGGAAAAAAAATCCACAAATAAATTTTGTTTTAAAAGTGATTAAAAGTGAAAAAGCTATCCCTCAATGTATTTTCTTAACACTTATACTCAACAAGTAAACCTTTGAATATTTTCATGGTTTTCAGATGTCCCACTCAAGTTTTCCTTTTAAATGCAGCTGTCAAAGCCGATTTTTCTCACCCAATAGCTGAATGTAGAAGGATACTGCAATACCTCAAGTACTGAAAATACATTACTGTTGCCAACACACCATTTCTCTCTGGTATTTTCTCCATATTCCTTCAACTACCAACATAAAAATTGCAAACTACTTCTCCATTATGTAACTTGCAAGGCTTTTAAATGTTGTTCAGAGTCAGGTATTTAAATATACTGAAGAAGTAACTTGCTTCTCTGAGGATGCTTTAATATTCTTTCCATCATTCTTCTATCATTAGAGTAAATGAGAACAAATCAACACTCCTTGGGGCAATCAGCGACTTTTTTTTCCAAAGTAAACTCTGCTATTATAGAAAAAGCACTTTTTTAGAGGAGCCAAATTTTTTTTTTCTTTTTAAATATCATCAACGTGTGTTAACAGAACTGAATCACTTGGGGGTTCCAAGACTTCCTTTTTCACCAGAACTCACATTATTAAGCTGAAATTCCAAACTGACCTGACATACACTGTTCAGCTTAGCTCTGGATTTTTCACAGTCCCATTACAGAAGTAATCTTAGGAGGAGTATTTGACATTGCAGCACTATCTTCCAAACCACTGAAGATTTTGTCTTGAGCAAGACCGCTCCAGACTTCTTGAACAGAGGTAAAAGACAAATGAAGCAGCTCAGCAAAAAGCACCTGAAAAAATATAACTGTTGAAATAACTTTATATTAAACTCCTATGTGCACGTAATTAAGAGTGACATCTCATGAAGAGGAGACGTCTAAAATCCTGTGAGAAATGACAGTTTATTTCTCCATTGAAATAATTGGTTTGAATTATTCTGCTCTCGCTCAAGAACAGACAATGGCAGATCTTTTTTCCCCTTGAAGAACAGAGAAATATCAATCAGAAAGAAGACTTTTTTTTTTTTTTTGTGAGGAGGAAGGCATGGGAGAAGATATATTCTTGTATTTACAGGTACTAGAAACCAATAGAGTTGATGTGTGAATAAGCCTGAAGTGTGAACATTTGAACGTTTCTGTTATCAAAGGCATGAAACACTTCTCAGGCTGACAGACACATATGACAGTTTTAAAGCACTGACCTGTTCTGTAAGGAAGCATGCCGTTATTGCATCATGACTGCGTGCAGAAACTTTCTAAACTCTCATTTATCACATGAAAATGCAGTCAACACCTGAATACTAACAACAGCTCTATAGCCTCCCACAGTCCCACAAAAGTATTGCTTTTCTGCTCCCAAGAGATCTCCCAATACCACTGCGGTCCCTTCTGCCCACCGAGAGCCCAGACAGCTTCTCCCCATGCTCCTGTCCTGCTTGCTGTCTGCTCTGCAGTCGCTGCAAAACTGCCTTTTATCTAGAGAGAAAATAAATCCTGCCCCAGGCCAGGGGCCTGCTCTGGCTACCCAGCAGTAACCTCTTACCAGGTAAGGCTTGAAGGTAGCAGATCTCCCATATAAAGCAGGTGATCAGCGCAAGGGATTTTTTGTTTGTTTGTTTTCTAAATAGGGGCGTAGGAATATCTTAGGCAGGGTAAAAACACATTTTTGGCCCAGAGGTACGTTTAAGACAGTGGATGTCTTACCTAACACCTGATGCTATCTCAAAAATACAGCAATGGACCTTACCAGCATTTTTCAGAGGTTACCTTGTTGTACCAGGTATAATTTTTCACGAAATAACTAATGACAGTCATTGGTGACCATTGGAAGGATACTGGCTTAGCTGAAGGCCTGGTCACATTATAATATCTCAGGGAGCCAGTATCTTTTGACTAAAAAGACTCCTAATTCTTTCCTGTGCCTTGCCCTACTTAAAAAATTAATCTGTTTAAGTTTTGGCCTATATACTAAAGGGAATCCTAACACTTGTTTAATTACTTCAAGAAAATGATTATCAGCTCCACAATGAAACTTTTTGTACGAAGATATAATTATTCTTTATGCTTCATGAAGTTGCATTTGTCCCTATAACTTACACAGGGTATGAAAGTTTCTAAGAAAAATATCCAGAAATATGGGAAATTCTGTGATCCATGACATAAATTCACTACTTTTCATGATTTTACTGAGCAAAGGATCAGAATTACGAACATTCAAAAGTCATGAAGGCCTTGTTGCAAATTAAATCGCCCTTAATTTAGCTCATTTCCAAAACCGCATAATTAACTGGACTTCAGTGAAGCACTGGGTGAAACAGTCCAATTGTACTGAGCACCATAAGCAGACTCCAGTTCAGGAGAAATTCTCGACAGAAAATATTCTCATAATTAAAAATACAAAGGTTTATTATGGAAGATACAATATAGTCCATCATTCTCAGTAATAGACACATACAGAGAGTTACATCTTGAAAAAAGCTAAAGATAATAAAGGATGTGAACCAGACACAATACAAGGCTTTTAAACAGAAAATTATGTCTTGCAGCAAAGTACCATCTAAAGCTATTTCCAGAGAATTACGTTTGTGGTTGATTCCCCTAAAGTCAACAGTAGAAGACTTAGCAAATAATTCTTCTTAAAAAATGCTACATTATTCTCAAAATTATTTATTACCTTTCAGAAAAGAGAATGTGACTTGCAAGAATTCTTTGGTTATGAAAATCAGTGTTGTTCTCTGCTCCTCACACCCAAGACAAAGGGTTTAGATCAGCCAAAAAAGTTAACCTTATAAGGGTACTTCAAAATAAAATAAACACTGCGTGGAGTCATGATTTACCTGATACATAAATTCTGGTACCGGTGAAGTGGTATAATAATAGCACATGACCACACATCAGTGAGTTCGACTTTCAGTTTGACTTTCTGCATCAAAGTTATCCTCTACAGCAGTGAATAATTAAAAAAAAAAAAAAAAGACTATATCATGATTGATCTCTATAAATCAAAGAAGTCATTACAACACACCGTGGCCAGGCATCTCAAAAGGATGCTCATTAAGTCAAGGAGCTCATTAAGTCCCAGCTAACTGGCAATCATAAAACACAGGTCAAGGGAACAAATTATAAATAAAAATCAGGTGAAAGTGTCAGCACTTACCAAATTGAATCTTTTCATCACAAAGAGATATAGGTGGCTGACAGCAATTGCTGGCCTTGCTCTAAGTTGTAAAGTTGAAAACAAGATCATAGAAGGAATCTTCAACATCCTAAAGTGAACGTCCTGTTAATGTTCACTACCTAAGGACAAGCTTAGGCATTTAGTATACATTAGAAGATTGTGAAAAAAAGTTGTTCTTCAAAGAAAAGTGCATAAATTTCTCATAGCTATCTGGACTGTTTTTGACAGTGTCAGAGAACTGCTCTGTTACTATTCACTTTATTTTTTTATTAAGTTCTTGTGCTGATAGAAAGAACACTGTTTCTCACTGCTGTCGCACAAAGGATGGAGAGTGGCACCTGTATGGACCCGCAGCAACCCACACCCTAGCAGAACTGTCTGATGAGCTACTGCAAGATACCCAAGGGTTTAAAAGTTGAAGGGAATGCTCCATTTAGAATAGGCTAGGAAGCAAAAGCTGCTGAAAACCAGTAACAAGTTTCCAAATGGAGAGAAAGTCGCGAGGAGGAGGCTGGCAGACAATACCTCCTACTGTTACAAATAGCATGCTTGCCTGCTTAGCAGCCCTGTAGGTGCAGGGTAATTTACTCTTTATCATCAACATTGTAAGACATTTTTCTGTTTCCCGTTTGCAAAGGGCTGGAAGGAACGAAAAAAAAGGAGGAAAGAAAAATACAGAGTTTTCTGCACAAATTATAACTATACAGATTTGCTGTTAAGGGCAGCTGTTTCTCCGAGCTGCAAAATACACAGGATTTCATATATCTGATTCTCTGCTAGAAGCGCAGGCTAGAAGCCAACTCATCAAAACCTGTATCAAAAATACAATTTCAACATCTGTTTGGACTTTCACTTATCTCACTGCTCCCAGACACTATTGATTATCATTATCTGCAAGTCTCTAGTATTCTAAACAGCAGCAGCAAAGGGAAATGAAAGTGAGCATTTTCATGCAAAGACAGATAGAGGCTTCTAGGGCAGAATGAAAACTGCTGGTGCTGACTGAAATCTGAGTTTAGCTTCATCTCATCTATAAATACACTGTCAATAGAAAGGAATAAGATACAGCCTAAACTAAATATTTATTAAAACTATAATGAGAAATAAGGGATTTTGCCAAAGGAGAAAAGGTATTACTTTATCAGAGACTGGTTGCTGTCTGCAATACACTTCCCAGAAAGGCTATGGTTGTTATAATTTCCTTTGCACAGCCTTCTCCTCATACCTTTGGTGTGTCATGTGCTTGACTGGACCACAGGAACAGGATATAAAATGTATGGATGGCAGCAACTCTGCTGGAGTACACGACGAAAGTTTTTGCTTTAGCTAAGTAATCTCATCCTTGCCTTGGAAAAAATCTTCAGAATGCTAGAACCCCAAACAAGAAGGGTATAGGCTTGAAGCCTTTACCTCTCCATTCTTCCCAGCTTGAAAGATGTAGGTGCTCCTATAGCTGCTCCCAAAGAGGTAAGTGTGTCTTTCTTCCCATCCTCCAATATCTATATGAAACCAGGGTAAACAATGTGTACTTTGGAGACCTGCACAGGAGATTGTACAACCTTCAGTGCTCAAAATCAGAAAGAGTATGAGAAGGGTCTTCTCTTAATCCCACTGAGTCATTTTCGCACGCATCAGGATGATCAATCAGTCTTTCTCCCTTCCTACCTACCACAAGATTATTTCCTCTTTAATTTGCAGTTAAAAAAGAATAGAACAGGACCCCATGCTCAAAATTCTACTGTGGTAGAAGACAAAAATGAGTCACTGCAATGTATCAGTCTCTAGTATGTGGACCAACAGAGAAAAATTTGTTGATATTTGCCAACCAGTTTTGTTCCATCAACATTTCTACAATTATGAACCAAAACAAAGCAGCCTTCAAGTACACAAATGCAAGAACCTCGTGGACTGTATCATCAGAACCACTTCCAGACTAAGAAAACAATTTTTCGTTTGTTTGTTTACTTGTTCAAAGCTCTACAATCACATTTGTTTGTGTTCCTCTAGCACAACATAGACTAACAGCAGATCTTGACCATTCACAGTGACGTATAAAGTAAGATTTAGCAATCATCAGACACCACACGAATGAGGAATCCATACAGAATTTCTACTGTAAGTAACAGGTTATCTATTTTGGGGAAAAAATATTATTTTTTCATGTTTTCAAGTATTGGAACAGGTTGCCCAGAGAGTTTCCACTCCTGGAAGTTTTAACACCTGGCTGGATAAAGCTCTTAATAACTGGTCTGTCCTCACAGTTGACCCTGCTTCGAGCAGGAGGTTGGACTGAATGACCTCCTGAGGTCTTTTCCAAACGGAATTCTCCTATGCCTCTATGTTCTGTTATATAAAAAACTCACATAAGCAGGATTATCCCCCAAGCTTTCAGTGCTGCTTCATCTTGTTACCAACCTGCATATCCCAGAGGTTACCTTCATGATATAAATATATGTGACTTAAGAGGCAAAAGGAAAAAAATGGGGGAAACAGGGAAAAAAAAGAAATATTTCCTCTCTTTCCATTCAAAACACTGCTTATTCAGAAGTCTCTTTCCACCCTGTCAGTAAAGAGCTCACAGTGAAAACAGAAGCCCTCATAATTTGATGCAGAGTAAAATATTGCACTTTCGCATTATGAAAGTTGGATCTATGACCCTGAGAAGGATTAAACACCGCAGATGTTTCATAGAACACTTATATGATTACATACCACACTACTCCATAAAGGAAGTAGGCAACAATGTCCAAGATTCCTCATTTGTCCCCGTATTAAGATGGCCCATAACTACAAGCCAGCCTTCAGCATAATATGTGAAAAACAATTTAGCTGTAATCTGGTCTACTATTTTATAGACAGTGTAGGAAGCTGTAAAAGCTCAGTTTAAACGCCACAGCCACACTGGTTGGTTGCAAGACTTTCAAAAAAACCTTGTTTTTTTTAGGTTTTTCCTCCCTGAGTAGCTGCTAGTTTACAGTTGCATCACTATGAAGACTGGCCAGATAAAATATTTTAACATACCATTTACACTACTGATTAGCAATAGATTACACATATAAATCCAAATATGATTGCTGAAGAGAATGTTTGTCTCAGCCTTAGTAATTTATGAGGAACATGCCTCTTATCTAACAGAATATCGAAGTAAAAATGTACAAATTAGCTTTGTAGATGGTGTTTGAAATGAAGCATGCTGAGTTCTAACACACCGAACTTCTAGACACTGGATGGCCAAGACTATCCCGAATTCAACCACCTGTCACCCATCAGGCAGGAAATTTCTTTTAAAGATACATACACATACACACAAATGCATGTACAAACGTACATATGTAATTTATATGAGGGTGTGCAGGTATACAGACCATTCTGCAGAATCACCCAAATCACTGGAATTGTGACACTGTAAAAGGTGTCAGAAGATCCCTGTAGCATAAGTACCATATAATCTGGCATACCCTTTTTCCGAGTGCTCTCCAGCAACCAAATGATGCAGATTCCTTCCTGAGGGGTCTCATCTCCTTGGACTGTGGAGATGCACTTAAAACTGAAGGCTTCTGCACATAGGGAGGAAGCACTTGACCTGCTGCCGGGGGCGAAATACTTTGAAAACAACAGAACCGAGTGACACCGATACTTACTTGGCAGGCATTATAAATCAACTGGTGTTCCAATTTTTTGATCCCTAGAATCTGCTGAAACATTTCATAAAGCTGTTCCTTGCTCAGAATCAGTTCCGATACAGCACTTAAGGCCATTCTATTCGGCTGTTTGCAAAAGTCCTCTTCTCCCCTGTATATCGCATCGTATTTGGCTAGCCAAGAACTTAGCACTGTCTCTTTGCTTAATCCATCGATTTCTGGCAAACTTCGGACCCTCTTTTCTATGTTTTTCTTAAAAACATCTCTAAAGTCATTTGCAGAACATCCTCCACTGTGGACCATTCTTGCAACCCGGTCACTCTTGAGAAATACCTTTTAAAATAAAAAAGAAAAAAAAAGGAACAGAGAAAGTTAGGCATGGATACAAACACAAAACAATCCCTTATAAAGGGATTACAAACTAGTATTTTACTTCTGTGTAAGATGGCTTTATAAGGAAGAGTTATACAGACCAAGTTTGCTATATTTTTCACACAGAAACAAGCAACCATATTGAAAAAGTAAGTTTCTGCATTGAGCAAGTACTCTAAACTAAGTAGCTTTTAAAGTATTTATGCACAAATTTACAACAGCTAACTAGAATGAAGTTTGAATTAACAGCAGTTAATTTAAAACTTACCTACAAGATTTAATTAGTCTTTCCTCCATTAAAGCCATAGAAGTCTAAAGTACTTGCAAGTAACTCATGGATAAGCTACAGTGTCTCAAAACTCAGGAGTATTAGTTAAATTATGACCTTTAAGCCAGCCAAGAATCTGATGGAAGGTGAGACAGAAATCCAGGAAACAAAAAAAACCTGGAGAAATACTACAATCAATATTAACAATAGAGGGAAGCAGGACTCAAAAATACAGAACTGATTCTACTACTGTAGATACAGTACCGGAGACACAGTATGGGATTCTCTGTGTAAAATACCCAAACAAAAACCAACACAAAAACCCCCTCCCAGGCAAATGACAACAACAAACCAATTAAATCAGCATCAGCATTCTGTAACAGCTTTTCAGTGTTCAAGGATGGTTGCATTCATCTCTTCTAACACAGGCCTTGGTGAGGTTGATCCACCCAGGCACTGTGTGTGGCCCGCTCATTTTAGTAGCAAGTCTCATGAAATTGTTCCTCTACAAAATGCAACCAAGAAAAAGATGACACTGCAGCTTGATCAGCAGTGTAAACAACTGACATCTGCTTGGAACAAGAGATAAACTGCTCATGTCGTTGAACGGATAACTCAGGGAGAACCCCCTGGCTTCCTGCAGCAGAGGGAGATGGGTCAAGGCACTCTGCCCTGCAAGGCTTGGCTGCTGGGCGACTGCTTGGGCGCCACACGAACACCCCAAGCACTGCTGGAATGCAAAGAACAGATGTGATACCACATAGTCTAAACAGACTTCCTATAGATCACCTTTCTCACTGTTGCGGAAGATGAGTCAGCTATGTGTTTTCAGATAACCATTTTAGTCACTGAGAGCTATGAAAATGCGATGAATGGAGATGACAGCACAGTAGAGCTCTGACTCCATATGCTACCACATGTTGGAAGACGGTGTACCTATCAACCAACCTAAAATATTACTGTGCTTCATTTAGAAAACATAAAACAGCAGTAGGAGAGGAGCTAAAAAGCTGAGCAGAGAGGAGTGCACAGGTGGAAACAGATCAAGAAAAACATACTCTGAGAGTTCCGGTGCTTGTTGATGCATGTTTCCCTGTAGCATATTTTAAAATGCAGTCACTTACAAAATATATCGTTCAACAGACATCCTAATTGATGTTAAACAAACCATCACCAATACCTGCTAATTTTATTGTCTAACTGTACCATGATAGATTTCCTTTTTTGGAAACATAAGTATCTAAGGTTAAGCTCTTATTTATAAAGGGACCTGATATGGTTACTGTCACTTAATGCTGATATTAATTTCCTAAAAACACTACATAAATATTGAATCTCATTTCAAAACAAATAATAATCAGAAGTTCCACTCAACAATAAAACTTATCAACACAAACAGGTACAAGGATATTAAACCTTTCCTTGTTTTAACAGTCTGCAATTACAATTGATTCATTCCTCTAACAGCTTCACTGGAAAGCAAATAGAAAAAAATATTTTAAAAAGATTACTTCAAATTAACTTCAGCTACTTTGTATACTTTGTTCATAAACAGCATTAAATCTTCCATCACATTAGTTTGCATAGCCAGAGAGAAAGCAGATGCAGAAGAAAGAACGAAATTAAGAATATTTATAGCCTCTTCCCCACAAAAATCTCATGTTTATCCAAGATTACACAACCCTATGTATTGCTAATAGAACTGGATCACTGTAATGAAAAAAAAATCTGCAAAACACACACTGTAAGATCATCAGAATATCATTCATCTTTCATTACCTTCTTTCAGTCGTATTATTCAAAACCATTACTCCAGAATGCAGGGGCTGAAAAGCTGCTAGCATTTCCCTTGACTTATGAGCCAGACTAATTAAAAATTTATTTCTGATTTTGAAGTTGATTTTCTAGGAGACCGCAGGAAAAATATGTTCCATTTTTTCAGTAATTACCTGTGGAAGGGGAGTACTACTGTAACATTCAGTGCCCACAACATTGACAAATGATGACATGTTCATGTTGAGCAAAACAAGTTTTTATATAGGTATGTGCAAATACAAAATACATTTTCCATGTATCCCTGACCTTAAAATATTCCCTTCTGAAGTGTTTCACATCACAAACTGTATTTTTATTAAATATTCAAGAGTTATTCCAAGATAATTCTTTTGCAAAAGATATGGCGGATGTTAAAGGAAATTACCCAAAATATAAACCCAAAGTGTGGATAATTGACTACAAAAAGTACATGGTTCGTTCTGAAAAGGAACCCATTGGACCTGAAGCTTTTACTGTTCTACTCCTTTTTGAGTGACATTTTACCAATTTTTTCCTGAGAGGAGAAAAAATGTAACATCATCTTTAAAATGAACTATTTGTATTTGAGGTAATTAAAAAATAATAATAACATTTGAACAGAAAGACTCAATTTTTAAGACTTTGTTTGCAACAGAAAACCATAAAAGAACAGAAATTCAGTTGGGAGTGTAGCATATGTGCCACAAATTTGACACAGTAAGATGCATTAAAAAGCTATTTAATGTCTTGTTATTCCTGTTCCTGAAAGACATATGGTACACTTCATGTTAAATTCAGAATCCTTTGCTTCAGTTACATTTCTTGAGATTTGTCTCCTCAGTTTCAAAGCTTTTCTGAGCTATTTTACGGCTGCCTTTTTTTTTTTTAAATTCTAAACAGAAGTTTACGGGAATTGCTACTATATAGAGAATGCTATGCCACCAGTTTCATGCCAATGGAGCTGTTGTTTCCACCATTGTTCCAGAAAGCCCGTCTGGCTGAGTACCTGTGGGTCCAGAGTCTAAGCTAGGACTGCAGAGTGAGATACATACATGCTTTACAACACTGGCAGTACTTTCTTGGCTGTCATTTTTACAGTGAAATACATAAGCTATAGTAGTCTTAACATAGCTCACCACTTTTTCTTCAATGTGGATTATATGCACAGCCCAATCATCCCTATTAGGGAAAATATTTGTGTTGTTATCCATCTTTAAAGCAAAATTATAACTAAGTACATTCACTAAATTGTTGGCTCTTCTTCCCTTTATTCCTGTATTTGGATTCTCTGACCATTAAACTTAATTCAAATTACATAATCATTCAAAACTGTCCAGTGTTAAAATATTATCTCAAGTTTGTCAACACTAAGGGGGAACTGAAGAGAAAAAAATTATTAGAGGTTTGAATGTAAAATATAAAATATCAGAAAAAGTTATTTGGGGGACAAAGATATCTATTTCTACAGGGAACTAGATTTGGCAGATCAGCCGTGATTGTTTGGAAATCCTTGTATTATTTAGAAATAATTTGTCATGAGTCAAAGTTTTTAATGAAGTATTTCCTGTTTCTACCAACATTTTCTGGACTTCCTCAAAGAAATCCTAAGGTAATGCTCTTTGTTAGCTGGCATTTGAACTTTTAGTGTCACTTTTGGTTCCTTAAATCTAAGTCAACATCAGCTCTTCATATTACCCTCTGCTAACAAACTATCAAACACCAAAAGGCCCCACTCTATTAACACATACAATGAGTTCAAGAAAAAATAGAAAGTTAAAAAACAGGGTTTGGTCAGCCCAGTATATCCATCTCGAGGAACTTTTTCAATTCACATTATTTAAAGCCCTTCTAAATACTCTTGGACTGAGCCATATATACAGTCTTTGATGGATAAAGTTCTCCTCATACCATAACCATTCAGAGATGATCAGGTAAGGAACTGAAAAAAAAAATTCTTCCATTTCTTCTTCTCTTAAAATTACAGAAACAATTATAATTTGCATCTACCTACTGAAGTATGGTTTAAATTCACTTTTTATCCAAACGTTATACATATGCAATGTCACATCTTGCAAATGCATATAAAAAGCTTAATTCCAACTAGTCTTTAGCACTAGATAGTTACATTAAAAGTATATTTCTGTTTAGAGATGAAAAACCATCATTTAGCAGTGCCTACAGCTTGAGAAAACATTGGACATTTTAAACAAAAAACTGCTTTTACATCTTCTAGCACCTACCACCTGAATAATATTTCTATTTAGCAAACATCATATCAAATTTAACTAATTATATCTACAGGCAACAGAAATATGATACTCATACTCTACTGTAAAGTCTAGAAAAAACCACAAGCAATATGCAAAAGAGTTTGCATAAACTCAACTGTAGATAACCTTTGCCTTTTCTTTGTAGACAGATTAAATATGAAGTCCATTAGGCCATACATTACAAACTTTTACATGTGTTTTCTTTCATTTCAAATACACATACTGATGGAGTTTTCTATTAAGGTCACCTTTTTAGCCAGTTTGGAAGAAAAAACCCAAATAGTTATAAGTACCTATAATGTTTCTACCAGCTTGTGTAAGTGGTGTTATTAATAAAAAATAACGTTTTGTAATTCTGCCACACATACCAGTAAAGAACAACCTTTCAGCTACTTGCTTATACATCAGTTCCAGCAGAGCCTGACTCAGCTTTAGGCACAGCACCACTGGCAACACACTAAGCTCGCACTGACCAAATTGTTTTACCAACTCTTTTATTCTCTGGCAGAAAACTTTGCAAAAGGGTTTGATAAAGAGGGAATTTAAGATCTAAGCCTCCCCACTTTTTAAACAAAGGATTGCAAAAACAAGCAAACAAAAAAGAAGTGTGCTCTAAACAGTACATTACCTCAAAAGGGAAAAATATTTACACATTAGGATTTTTACCCAAAATCTCACTTTCATACTGACATTCTTTTATAAAGTAAAACACAGAAGGTAATCCCCCCGTATTTTTAATGGCAAAAATGCATGTACAATACACATCTCTTGCAGAACACCACTGACATTTGTGGTATATCCAGTCCTATAACATAAAAATCCTTGGTCTTGTAGGTAATAAGTTATAACAGAACACTTTTTTCAACATAAAATTGCCTTCTTATTAACCATGTGAAAACAGAAATTTTAGTTTCAGGAAATATAAGTGTGTGTATATATAAAAATGCGTATGTATCTGTTTAATGCATGTGCGTACACACACAGAGAGAAAAGCATTGCAGTCAGTCATGTTCATCCATATCCATTTTGGAGACAAACTGAATTCAGCTATGACTTATTGCTTCTTATATTCTGAGTACAAGTTTTGTGTGGTAAAATAGGATTTTGTTTAAGCAAAACTTTGTTTGTTCTTTTAAAATTCAAAATGGTGCTGAAAAGGGCAGAAGGACCACAAGAATGCTTTCTCAGTCTCTGCAAAGGAAACTCCTTACTCATGGGGCTCCTGTACACCTCCTCGTAGTGCAACTGCACTGACACTCTCCTTTTTAATAAGCAAAGCAGCACTGGGAACTTCATTTGCCACAAGAGCAGCTAGAGATTTTTCTTCATTTTTGACAGTCACTGCCTTTCCTCTAGCTTTGAGAAGATCACATTTACACTCTAGGCACATCCAACGTTTTAACAGCTGTGGCTCAATACACCTCTCATGGAAAAGATGGCTGCAGTTCAAAATGCACACTACGATTCTGGCTCAGTAAACTTCTAGACATACTAGACATCATCTGACCCAGCTTCCTTATCACCTTTCTTTACAACACATAATTTAAGGTGCCTAATAGCTTTTTCCACTTCTGTTAAATTCTGGCATTACTGGATCCAAGACCTTGGTATCCTGCATGTTCCAGCACAATAAGAGGTGGAATAAAACACCACAGCCCTTACACACAGAGAGAGCCTCTAAATCATGGTTCATCCAGGAACTGTAGTAGCTTCCTACTTCTATGGCTATGATGACTTGTATGCCATTCTGAACTAAGCATAAAATGTCTTTGCCTTCCAGCTGTAACAGTATCTTCTGCAGTGATGCGGACCGTAGGAAATGCTTCATTGCCGACACTTGGAGACTTGTGATTGCACAAATTGCTCAACTGACGCTGCACGCTTTATTTTGCTTGTGAAAGTATGCTATCTCCTTCTAACTAGGACTATTGAGGGCTCTGCTTCTGTTGGCCTCCTAAGGAGCTGCAAGCAGTGCAGCGTGGTCATTTGGGTAGCACCACCAATCCAGACACAGCCCTTAATGCTGAAGTTCTTCCAAAGACTCCACCAGGCGCTGACTCCCACGCTGTCCTCTTCCCGGCCTGGAACAAAATGCTCCCAGTTCATGGGCTTGTGATCAAAGCAGACAGGGCACCATCAAGACTGCAAAGCATAACCTCTGGGAGGATTTGGCCTCTCTTTTCCAAGCCCCAGTCACATCCTGTTCATGAAGAAATACACTTTAAGGTCATTTTTCCCAGTTGGAGCTGGAGCTTGTCACAGAGGCTCAGACTGCTGGGAGCTGTGTTTCTTCACCATATTAGTGCCACCAGTGATGGCACTACTGCTCTTTAGCTGGTGGGCTCCTCCCTGGGCAGGTGGAATCCACTTCCTGTTCCTGTGTTTTGTGGTACTGCCATGTCAATCTCCCGTGCTCAGTGCAGAGAAATAAGATTCAAAAGATCTCGGTGAAGGTGGGGATAGACCCACTGTCCCCAAAATAACAGCTGCCCCAATTTCATCTGCTTGTCATTTTTACTTACTATACAACGCTTTAAACCTACATTCATCGAATATCGATGTCCCACATAAACCTTTAAAGTTTAGTTTAATCTTTCTTTCTCTTAGGGGGGGAAAGAAAAAAAAAGAGCAAATTTCACTGTAAGGCATGTAAGGCAAGTTCAGCCTCTAAAAACATCACACATTCCACCTTTCAAGAGCTCCCAGAGCTTTTAAACCATATTCCACACATAAAAGTGTATGGCTAGACAAGGGCCAAACACTGTCTCTCCTACTCGGGCTCAAAGACTGATGAGCCAGCTAGTTACGTGGATCTCCAATGTATTTATCCATGCCTATGTGCTGCAACTGATGTTTGGGGCCTCCTGAAAACACACTAATGTTAAAACTGAACTTTTTCATAACACTAAGAAAAAAAGTTGTCAGATAAGGCTTACAGATATTTCTCTTTGGAGACTTTTTTCAGGAGAACCTTATCAAGCACAGATATACAACTACAGAGGGCAGCATTTTGTCCTTAAGGAATCATTCTTGTATTAAAGGGCATTTATTTTTTTTTTTACATTTGCTTGCTTGAAAGAAAGCTAGAACTATACTGATTAATGGCAACTATGTCATATTGGAAATTGTCAATTAAAATAAAAAAAATATAAATTAATAGAAGTGCCTCTTTGATAAAGGCTGAACAAGGGCAAACAGGACTCTAACGGAAGTCCAAGGAACACTCAAGTTTGTGAATGCTTTTCAGTTCCTGATGTGTTCTCCACTCAAGCTCCTGATGTGCTTCTAGCATTTACCAGAAGTCTTGAGTTGATGACACACAGAATACATTTTTAAAAATGGCCAGCGGTTTTCAGGGCTAAATTGAGCTCTAAAATGTCTGCAAAAGACAATAATTCTCCTCTAGGAACTAAAAGGAATTGAAGTAAGTTTCTCTACTTAAAAATTCGATGTGACATGCATCCTTCTGCTGTGCTAGAAGCATCACAATGCAAAACAAAGCATAGGGCATTTACTGTGTGATATTAAATAGCACCTTTGCTGCTACTGCAGCAGCTCCTCAAAGCCTGTTATACAAAAGCTCATTAGCAACTCTCATTGCAGTCAACAGCTCTCACCCACTTCTTAAAGTTCTTCCTGTTCCACAGGAATAAAAATATTCCCCATTTCAGTCATTAACATGAGCAATGTTCTCTGGGACCAGCTCACACAGCCCTCAGTAGTTCTACTGCATTCTGAAACCGCACAATGCATTGCACTGAGAATTGGGGCTAGTCTGATGAAGGTGCAAAAAACTTCTGACATTTCGGAGAACAGCTTCCACAACTACATATTTTAAGAACAAAGGCTTATGCCTAGTAGGAATTAACATATATTATAACCAACACTGTTTGCTGCTATACCCTGGAGCTGCAGAAAAAGCTATTGTTTCAGATATGATGTGCAGTTATAAGAGTCTGGAAAGAAATAAAAAAAACACTTGAAGAATTATGAAGTTGATGTTTAGATTAGGCTTATTCTGATCAACTAATCAGACTACAAGAACAAGATCCTTTTGGATCAAAAATAAATAGCTTATGCAGTAGCTTCATACATCTAATAATACACATTAATTATTTTTATGCTAGTTGAATAAAATTACTGCATTAGCCATTGATCCAGCATTTAGATTCTAAGAAGAGACTAATGGATAACAATGCATTTTAATAACTACTTTGAATAACTACTGGTTGCTAAACATGAGTGGAAATTGAGATGCTTACTGAGATTTGCTCAGTATTTTGAAATCAGAAGTATTTTTTTATGTTTTTAGAAAAAAAATATTTATAAGACTGGCTTGCAGGTCTTCTTCCTCCCTTGTTCCCTTTCACTCCCTAGAAATATCCTCCAGGCACGATGTTGATTCTTTTTCAATGAAATTAGCAGTTCAGGGGCCATTTTTCTTTATCTGTGTATGTCTTCAGAACAGAGCCCTTACCTTCAGGTAAAAGCAAAAGATACTAAAATTTTAAGAGATCACACTAATAAACTCCTATTTCTCTATTATTCTATTTAAGTATTTCTGTCACGATTTTGTTAATCACAGGTTTCTTCTCCTAAAAATACACTACACTGTACAGTTTCCCCTAATTCAGGGGGAAAAAAAAATGGTGAAATAGAAAAATCTTAAATTTTGGATAACAGCAAGTTTTTTTGTTTGTTTTTAAAGCCTCCTTAAAATATCACATTACATTAAGGTGAGAAAAGGAAATAAAATTTAAAGTAATAAACCATCATTGTATGAAGAGGCATAATCTTCATTTAATAGTTTTCCTCTTTTTTTTTTTTTTTAATATCATGTTTGCTACCCTTCTGGACTATGTTAAGCTATAATTTCCTCTTATCAAGAGTAATGGTTCAGAAACCATCACAAGCTGGAATCTTTAGAAAGTTTACTTTGTTTTCTTCAACTCTTTTGGGCAATATCATAGCTGCATGTCGGACATTTCCCACAGCTTAGCAACCAGCTACCTGTAAAAAAAAAAAACAAACCCAAACACTAAAACCCAAACTCTTGCAAATTAAAATGTGTGCTACTTCTCTATGCTTACATGCTCACAAGCATACTACACAACACTGCACTGGGATTTGTTTCTTTGCCTCCTTTTTCAAATTGGCACAAGCAATTGCCCAAAGTCTTCCCA
This sequence comes from Phalacrocorax aristotelis, assembly GCF_949628215.1. NCBI lineage: Eukaryota > Metazoa > Chordata > Aves > Suliformes > Phalacrocoracidae > Phalacrocorax > Phalacrocorax aristotelis. The sequence goes on from NC_134276.1 coordinate 193,866,695, forward strand.
AATTTCTGTTCCCGATGGCTACACATTTCAGAGACTCATGTACTGCAATGTTTGTGCCTTGGGCACAAGAACTAACAGAGCTATTGTGACAATCACCATAAAAAAACCCCACAAACCTATTTCAGCCAGAAGCAGTGTTTTCTTCTGGATTCATTTACTAAAGTTATCCAGTTGGCCTTTGGAACAAGCATATTTATCCTCCTTTCAAGGCTGACAACAGCAACAATAGCTTTTGCACCCTTGTGAGACGTAGCAAGTTATATACTGTTGCCTATATGAGCATAGTTGTTAATTACTTTAGCAATAGTTCTACTTGCTACAGCCACTTTTATCTTCTCTTCGAAAGTACAGTCTCCCCTTCTGCCAAGCCCCAGAGTTCACTGGCTGAAGTGCGCTGAGGGACTTTGTGCACTGTGGTATTGGCCTCAGGCTCCAGAGGAGTTATTCTCCAAATATCACCTGGATGTACAGCTCCATACTCCAGCTTCCCCGCCAAGTGACTTTGCTCACCCAGGCACTGAACGTTCGCGTGGTTCAAGATCCGTGCGGGCCGATCCACACCCACGTATTCAACACTGGCAGCCAGAAAGAGGCAAATCCTCTTCCCCAAAGATGAGGCTCGAGTACCTTCATGCTAGACCCTGCATAAGGCTACCTATAAGCAAGCAATTACAAAAATGACTTCTCATCTCCCTGTTGTCTGTGGCAGGGAGAAATTAGCTGATAAGCAGGTAAAAGGACAGCAGAAATAGACCTGCATATTTCAAAATGTTATGATGCTTGGTTTGTTGAAACAGAAGAAACAGCCTGCTGTTAAAAGAAGTCATAGTAATTCTGTGTTCAGTAATGGGACTGGGACATCTGACGTGCTGCTAGGAAGAAAGCACTGTTCCCTCTGTATGTTGCTTTCCTCCTGGCTAGGATATATTAAGTCTGCTGTAGACAGTGCCATGAGGTCTGAAATCACACCTATACAGTCCACTCATCATTCCTATTTAACTGTGGGAATAAATTCATAAATGTCACTGGAGACAGAGCAGTTTCTGTACAGGCCTAGGCTCTTCTATCCCACAGCTCTCTCGTGCTAAAATAGCCATATTATCTCTGTAGATGCTTCTCAAGACCTTCAGATATAGGAGAAAGAACAGATTGCACAGAGTGGATCTAGAATAAATCATTAAGTTCAATAGTTCCTAAACAGAAATGGTACTCCAGCTGTCAGCCTGCCCAGGGGAAGATGTTAATTACCCTCATAGCAAGAGAAACCTAAACTCCATGCTAGGCATGAGATATTTCCAACATCTATCTTTTTAATGTATTGACTAATACAGACCATAAGCACAAGTGAAAGTATTTTATACTGAACAACACACAACCCCAAAGGGTGGGAGAAGAGTTTTATGCTTTGAAGCACACATTTGTTTGTTTGCAAGTTAAATGCAGGGGTTCTCTTGTCACCAAGCCAGGCAAGTTACCACCGACCTATTCTTATGCTATTTTCCCAGTTTATTCAAGACTTGCCAATTAAAGCAGACATGAAACTATTTCAGCATGGAGATACAAAGCAGAGGTTTTCCTTGACCATGTAAGGACCTTCTTCCACTGTGTAAGGCCACAACATGCTCACTGCCCTTGGTTATATCCATCACCATCTACTTGGCAAAGAAGTCATTTGCAAAGCCCCTTTTTGTCAAAGTGCGTTTTCTTGGTTAGTAAAGTGAAATTCAGCAAACACTTGGAGCTCATCAACACATTGCTTCCAGAGTTCCTTCCCTCTTTACAGAAGAGCTGAAAACTTGCTCCCCAGTATGCTGATCTTGCCTGTCCAGAACTCCTCCCTTTGGGGACCAATGGAAAGCTCCAGGTGGCAAGAATGTCAAAGGATTTATTTTAGCTACCAAAAACCATAAGAAGGCTGTTAACTTCAATGTATAACACAGCATGCCTTGGAGACATCACTGAAAAAAAGGCTTAGCCTCACTGCACTATTGGCCCTATTTATTTTCCAGCAAACAAATTCCAGAAAGGAGGTGTTCAACACTGACTGAGGGAAGAAGGTGAAGGCCAACAAAAGCAGCTAGAAATAATAAAGCAGAAAGAAGAAAGAGGAAACTGAAGACTGAAAGAAACAGGCTTCAGAAAGGAAACATATATACACAGAAATAATGAGCAGCAAACACAGCCATGCTGAAAGGATTAGAAAAATCATTTACTTAGCACACTTATTTATTTCCCAACCACAGAAGATTACTAGTTTATGCATAACTACCTCCTTTGGTACCTGCAAACTTGAGAAAAACACAGCTGTTCAAAATCAATAGCCCACATTTCCTTTTGCCTTGCTAAGGAACACCTCCATTTGCTGACTTTTTGGTGTTTATTTAGTGCTGTACAGAATACAACAAAACCCAGCACTTTATCTCTTATGATAGTGTTTATCTCTTAGGGTACAATCTTTCTAAGTACAAGATCCAATTTCTTGCATTAACTTTGAGAAAAACCAAAGTAAATAGGCAAGTACAATAAAGAAGGGAAAACAGCCTTCACTGAACTTTTCTCTAGAGTCACTTGTGGTTCTAATTTTTATTCAACTTGACTGAAAAGTGGAAGTTATGTAAGTGACAGTTTTCATCATTGGTGTTGCACTGGGCTCATTTTGTCAGCAATGAAAAGAATTGGCTATTTCATTTCCCTATTATCAGTAATGCTCTCCTGCATTAACCATTTTCACCTAAGTATGGATTAATACTTTCTAGTTTGAACGAACATACTACTATATCTCTACTTTTGAACATAATACCAGGCAGCCTATAGTCAGAGCAGCTCTGCTGAGAACCTTTCAGTCCCTATTCCGCACCACCACCCTCAATACTTTAAAATGAGGACACTGCTTCAGAATATATATTTTTTACTCAGCAAGATCACGTTTTCATTTCCAATCTATATATTCTGCCAGTGCAGATGAATGCTCAAAAAGCACACAAGCAAATAGAAATTGGTCTGAAGCCACCCAAAACATCATCACATATTATTTTTTTTCTGCCTCTGTTTCAGCAACCAAAAAAGTGTCAGCAAACTGACAACTTAAGCAATGCACCTGCCACTTTCTTCCCCTTTACTGTTTAGTTTTGGTGGTTTATTTTTTGGTGGGATGGAAAGGGCGCTGTTGGGTGGGGAGAATGGTTAAAGCACTAAGTTCACTCTGGGGTCTAAGGAAACCGGGAAAGAATTGACACACCATGAATACTGCAAAACTTGGATAGTCACTAGAAAACAAAGACAAGAGTAGACCCTCTTAAGCCTTGCAAGGCTAACTGATGATGTCTCATCTTTTAATATAGCATCTTTCTCCTACTATGATCCCCAGGAACACATGGGAAAACATACATGGGAAAACTCAGCTCCTTTCCATCTTTTGCATCCCGTGAAGGGTGACATTGTTTTAACAGTATTTTTGAGAATTAGAGATTTTGAGAATCGGTAGTGTACAAAAGTGGCAGAGAGGAGGTCCTCCGAGAAAGAACCACAGCTGCCTACTTCCTAAACCAAATAGAAAGGCAGTCTGCACTTGTCTCCTGTATGACCCAATAGCTGCTAGGATAATCTACTGGGATTGTTTAAAAAATAATCCCGTCATTACTAAAATGATGGAATAAGAACAAATAGGCTGAACAGGAGAAAAGAAGGCAAAAACTGCTGTAGGCACCAAGAGCTGTATGACTGGAGGCAAGTAAATAAAGAAGAGATGCAAACTAGAAGATTAAGGGAGTAAAACCCCATCTGGTCCATAACTTAGTAATGTCTAAACTCTCAGCAAAGAGAAAAATGAAAAATCTTAGTATTGTACCTCCATCTGTATTTACACAGGAAGAGAAAGGAACCATTCAGAGGTGAATAAGGACGAACAGTCCTACAACCCATGTTTAGCTATGCAACTCACCCATTTTTGACCTCTTTCCATGTGCTGGGAAAGGGCATGCTCATCCAGAGGACAACTCAGAGCACTTAACACAGGCCCTGATCTAAAGCAATCCTTGGGGGAACCTCTCTCTCCACAACAAGGACAGAGAAGCTCACAAAGATTAATTGTCCAGACGGTTCTACAAAGCATCTCAAGGCAAGTGGTGCGAATGCTTTCCAAAAGCTTCTAAACAAGCCAATCAGAAGACTTCAAATCATTTTGGGAGAAAAAGGATGGAACAACATGGTCAAGTTTAAGTGCAAGCTGATGTGATAGATAATAGTTGCTTCATGATGACAACATATTTGGTGTTATAGAAATTGCCTCCTTGCCCCACAAAAAGGACAGTCTGTACTTCAAAGTGTTTCTCTTAAGAGGAGGACATGAAAAACGGAAAATGAGTGAAAATGCAGGCAGGGACAATGCATCATTGTGCTTGGGGAACGCTTTGCTTTGTTTTTACACTTAAAATGCATTATTATTTGTCTGGACATTTCTCTTACAGTGATACCATCTCATCACTCATTATAATGCATTTCCATTCTGGAAAGTGGTACACAGGTTATACAGAGCTGCCAGACACCAAGCCATTGGCACGTAGGATTTAGCTGTTAACTGTAGTCTTACAAATATTTTTATTCCAATAAAGCTTTCTTTAAAAGTCTGCCTTTATTATAAATACATTCCCCTCTCTCCCCCATTATAAGGGGTAATCTTTGTGTGTCAAAAAACAACAATACATTTTCCTTGATTAATTTTTCACAAGGGTGATCAATTCATGGTATTGGTAGAAAAGTTACAATACACATAAAAGCTTCAAAATGCTTTCTGAATCTTAAATCCTTCTTTAGATTTAATAATCACCCAGCTGGCTACGCTTCAGACAGCAATGCTTCAATGGGAAGATTAATGAACATTTGGTCTGCAGTTTAATCCCCCTAGATTTTAGCATGCAAAGTGCAAACTTTTATAAATTAGACTATTTTTATGCATTCCAATTATATGTCAAGGTCCAGATAGCTTTAATGGTAACTTTGAGGCTTCTTAGTCATAGTTTGCTCTCTATCTTTAGAGTACTTAAGTTTTTGAAAATATTAATTCACTCCACTACAGTATTCTCTAGACCATTTTAAAGATTACTTTTCAATATATCATCCCAAGTCAGAAACACCTTCAATTTCTTATTTATTTTATAAAATCATCAGATATTTTGCCTTGCTAGCAGTACATTCTATGGCAAGGACTTAACTGAGCAAAGAGTCTAAGACACAAAAGCGAACAGTAACTTCTCTACAGACTTCCCTACAGCCACACTGGCCAGCTACTGCCCCTGCCTTTTAGAGCAGCAGTTGCTACCCGCCAAGCTCCCGCCACCCCTGACCTCCCTGGTGCCCGTACTGTTCAGGTATTGCACAAAGTCCGACGGGATGCTACAGTTGGGGTAAGAAAATCTGTACCCAGGTTGGGGCAACAGGGAAGACAATGTCCACATGGCTTTGTCCTCCTCCCTCAGCATTTCCACATGGGTGCCTTCCCTTTTCTGTGCTTCTTGAGATGCTGAAAATAGCACAATCACCTACAAAATTTCATTTGCAGCTAATGGGGTAGTCTGAAATGATTACAGTCACAGGAACCTCTTTCTTAGAGATAACTTTGGTTATTTACCAAGGGATAAAACCTAGTTACCAACAAGATCCTGCAGACAGTTTTGTTGGATAATTACACATGGAAGCAGTGAAAAAAATAAACCTTCATAGAGCTCTTATAACTGAGCCCCCCTCCCCAACACTGCCAAAAACCCCAAAGCCCAGAACTTTTTTGCTTCACAGTTCCCAGCAATGAGTACAGGGTAGAGAAGTGAGGGTGGAAAAAAAGGAAAACCACCACGATGATGTTGAAAAGTTTTCCTTCTGCAGTCTGCTCCTAGTCCAGTTTCAAATTTACAGTAACAAGGCATACCTCTTTCTCTTTTCTCCAATTACAGGCACTGGTTTCAATCCAATAGAAAGATACAGGAAGGTGTGCTTATTTTCTAGCTTTTTTTCTTTTAAATGCCATTAGTAACTACACAGATATTCTGAAATATTTTCAAGCTAAGCCAGTCAAGAACTTGGCAAGAAATGTAAATGGTATACAAGTCAAAAGTAATAAGCAAACAAACATTACCCTCCTGCTGTAAAAACAGTGCTACTTAGGACAAGATAAGGCTTAAGTTATTTGCTTATTGTGACCAGCCTATTAGTCAACATCCTAATGCATTTTCAATGCGCAGAGAGAACAGTGTGCATCTCTGGTCACCTTTAAGGCTACACCCTAAACACTGCAAAACCAAAGTCTGATTGCAAATTCTTCTCATTTTAGTTTTGTTATTCCACTCAATTTCTAGTCATAATTCCATCAATGCATAAGATTTTTTGTTTTTATTACAGCTTCTTCTAGACTATTCTGAAAACAGATTTCCTGCTTACTTATCCAAAAAGTAGACTTGCACTGATCTAAGTACTTTTTATACAAAAGGTAACTCAATTCTGTGTCAGGCTATTTGGAAACATTTGCACTATTCGTCTGCCAACTTCTGAAACACATTAGTCATACCAAGAGCCTTCTGCCATCTTCAAACACAGATTTTCTAATGTGATGCTCTGAAAAGCCCAGAATAATCTCTCAAGGTTTTTTATTTTAATCATAAGTTTTATGACAGGCAGAAACAGCCTCCTTATCATGGCCCCTTCTACAAATGATTGTACCTTCCAAGACACTTACATTACAGAGATTAATTTACTGTGGAATTTGCATACAGATCTTAATCACTATTTAAGTAATGAAAAAACCAATTAGTAAAAAGTAATAAGCCTTGTATTTAGAATTTATATTGTTGGTGTTGCACAATTAATGCTTCCACCCTATGAAACAACTCAGATTATTTCATCTTTACACTAAGAATTGAGCCCATAAATCATGGAACAGGCAAAAGGCTGGTGAATTTGATCAGGTAAGGGATAAAGATTAAGAGAAGGAACAAAACTGTAACAGGAGGCAGCCTTTTAGAAGGTAAGTCTAATACTTGCTGCAGTCACAAAGTACGTAGCTGCCCAACAAGAGAAAAAAAGTGAACTCTCTATTGCCAAGTCAGGGAGGAGGAAGTTTTTACAAGATCGACAAACTACAAAGCCCAGCACATTGGAATACAGCCGTGTAGCAGCGCTGCCACGTCCCAGATCACACGCTAGTGGAGCAGCCACAACTAGGAAGACCCATCTACAACAGCGCACACAAGCTACAGCAAATATGAGAAAGCTGCCTCGGCATTACCTGTAGCTGCCCTCGTTCTCCATGCTCAGCGATCCAATTGGTTTTGGCAGGTGCTTCATCACACATTGACAGAGCCAAGTTCAACATCTTTAACTTCCAAGAGAATATATATTTTGGCAGGTTGCATTTGGAATCTGTCTGCATTATTTATACCAAGAATCCTGGAGCTTCCAGGGACAGAGCAAGGTGCAGCATCACTCTCATAATCAGGAAGCAATTAAAGTTGCAATGTCATCAAGTAAGAGACTGGTAGTAAAATGAACATAGAGGAAGCTCATAAACACATTGTCAAAAGGGACGAAAACGTCACTGTCTCTTTCAGCCTTTGATCTTTTGAGATGCAAAGAATAACTGACACCAAAACAAAACAACATCCAGCTGAGCAGCCACTGCTAGGTTTGAACAAACCTTAAACTAAAACTTCAGGAAAGGCAATTATGTCCTTATGTTGGCAACAGAAACAGATTTATGTTGAAGTTTGACCAGATCTTGGCTTTAACTTGAATGAAGATTCATTACAGCTTTCCAGCAATTCTTCACTGTGCTTAATTAAAAGCAAGATGCTACTTTTATAACAGCTGCATTTACCTATGCCACCTGAGATATGACTCTACCAACTTTGTTCCACCATCAGTTTAATTCAAGCACATCAGAAAATATCAAAGCCTCCAAATTCTAAAGCTATGTTTTATAAAAAAAAAATAATTGAAATCGTAATCTAGGAGAAAGAAACTTTGAACACCAAGAACTCAGATCCACTGGGTAATCCAGATAAAACAGTCCTTGAACTCAAAACGTAAACTCCTGTCCACAGCCCTTCAAGGTAGACCCCTTTTCTCATGGTTTTGTTTTATAGTCTAGAAACTTTCAATGGCATCCTGGTCCCCAGAAAATAAATTTCCTCTTTATAGCCTGTTAGGCTGGATCTGCTCCCTGCTGGAAAATCCCTTTGAGATCTTCCATCCAGGAAGATGAAGCCTCCCCTCATCAGAGCTCTCCCCTGACCCAGTATTCCACGGCCTCTGAAACACAGCCAGGTCCCTTTCTGTTTCCTGCCCAGACACACTCCGAAGTAACAACTAAACTGAACAAAGACACCAGACACATCCTCCACAACACTGCTTTCTTCTACAAAAACACTGCTTATGAACAGTGCCCATTTGTGAATATTATGCCCTTTGAGTTATTTGGTAAGCAAGTCATCATATGAGTAAAAAGGCATTGTTATATGTTGTCAAATATTGCATAGATCCAGTCCAGAAGTAGCTTAGCTAACCCTAGTTCGCTAGAACTTTTTAGATATTATGCTTGTATTCACTATGCCTCATTTAGTGTTTTTTTATTTGTCTTTAGAGTAAACCTGAGGCTGGGCTTCCATTCTGAAGCATTATCCAGAGAAGAAACAACTGAAGGAGTAGAGAAAACTTCAGAATAATCCATTATACTGAACAGACTTCAGTTTAACTGCTATATAAGCAATACATATTTCTGATTCCAACACAACTGTAGAGAAGAAATCAATGTCATCAATCTAAAATCCAACTGAATTGAGTTACTGACTTTCTCATCTTTTTAGATGACATCTTCTGGTATTTCAATTAAGATCAGAGAACGGTAATTCACTTTTTCTCATTTTATCTTGTTGGAAACTCTGGGAACATCACAGGAAAAAAAGTTACATTTTCTAATCTGTGCAAAGAGGAGTAGGAAAGAAATGTACTATAGATATGTAGCCCAAGCACACAGAGGTGGCTCCTCCCCTTCTTCCAACTTTTCCTTTTTCATTCCTGCAGGTGTTTAATTAGGTTCACTTCACTTTGTGTCTGAGAGAATTATGAGCTATACAGTACATGGAGCACATAATGTTCATGCTCTTTCACATGTCAGAACCCAGTCATGATTATCCATATATAAAAGTGAAAAAGTGTGTGTGGGGAGGGGCATTTGCCTTTTAATAAAAAAAGAAATTTGCTTCTCTGAGTGGACAAAGATTTAGGACCTCTTACAGAATGCTGGAAAAAGGTGAAAAAGCAATGGAATTGTTGTCCAATTATTTTCCAACATAATGTTAAATTAAGAGTTCTTCTAGTGATCAAGTCTGAATTATTGCATGCTTGTACATGAACACAGTCTCTGAAACCTGAATAATGACATCTAACAAGGCCAACAATATTCTCATGCAATTTCCTCCACAAATTATTAAAATGTTAGGAACAAGACGTAGTCTTTAGCAGAAATGTTTAAAGCAACCCAAGATTGGCAACCAACAAAAGGCAGCAGATACTTCTGGCCCAAACCCCTCATCAAATGTTCAGAGGTTGTCTTTCAGCTGACTCAGATCTGCTGCTGATCTTGTTTACATGACCCAGTCATATAAATCAAGGAACAGATCCAGCTGAAAAGTAACAAAATATCACAAAACCAGACAACGTTTGAAACAACCTGCTTCATCTCTCTGCCCAGGAGTTATTTTTCAGTCAAGCCTGGCTCACAGCATGGATGTGCAGCAGAGACGGTGAGGTGGGGGGAGAGAAATCCTTCCACAGACAGCTTTCACTAAAGTTGCCTCAAATGAATCCTCAAACAGCTGTCTTTGAAAACACTTACATACACATAATAAAAAACAAATTTCACTCTGTCCATTTATTTAAATCATCAATTATTTAAGTAATTATGGCAAACAGACAAGAGAAGACACAGATGCCCTCTATATTGCAAGGAGCTAGGGAAACTCAAGGATAGACCTCAGAAGGACCCTAGTGCTCTGACAGTAGGAATTTACTATGCAGTGGAGAGCCCTACCTAGGTGCCTCCATACACTAAATCAGTGTACCAGGAGGTCTGGCATAGCATCACACTGGGCACAGATGTCGTAAACACTGAGAAAAGTAATCCTATCTAAAAATCCTAGTCCTCCTCAGAGCTCAGCTGTCAAGCATCAAGCTGGAGGATCTCACTTGCCTCACAGTACTGAACACTGTTCTGGAGAGAAATGGTCAAATAATTTCCCCAGATGCAGGCAAGAAGCCCCTTTATCCCTGATGTGAGGAGATGAGAGCTGGGAGAATTAAAACTACATCTTTTGTTTCCTAGAAGAATTAATTCTCTACCAATGAGGAGACTGACTGTTCTCAGCCAACAAACCTTCTCCACTGGCTCTCCAGATCAGTGGTATTACAACATCCCCTGGGAGGAACCAGTCCATATTCTTATTCTTCCTCCAAGGCATGTTAATCTGTTTTAATCAGTGATCAATTAATCTAAAACACGTAAACAAGAGCAAGAACAAATTGCTGGAGAGAAATTTTAAAGAAGATGAAATGCCAACAGAGTAGACAGAAAAACAGATAAAAACTGTGGACGAGCTACTGCTATTATAGTTTCTAAAGTCAGAAACTGATTGCAAGCTTGACGTGGTCTTGTTTTCATCATTAGAAAGAAAATATCTGACCTTCTGAGCAAGGAATCTTATTCAGTTACCATGTGGTGAGTCTGATAAATCAAGGGAAACCTAGCTTATATATAACTCATATATTAAAGGAGGTACCTATTCTGATCTTAAAGGCTCTTATGGAAGTCTACCCAAAGAACCAAAGAGTTAATTATTGTCATATTAATTACTGTAATATTTTTTTCTTGTATTACATGAAAAATGGCTAAAAGCTGTGTCTCTTTTTGCTAGAATAAAACTGCTTTAATAGTAGTTACAGGTAGTAGTTACAGAAGATGCTGAGGAACACCTTTGGCATTTTAACTTTTAGCACTCATTTTTCTTTTATGAACTATAATAAGTGCCAAATCAAAGGCAGAGAACATGCATCTTTGCCTTGGTAACTATGGCTTTTCTTTTTTTGTTTTTTTTTTTCCACCCTCAATGAA